>NC_140944.1:118718935-119171435 GCF_014529385.1 Adiantum capillus-veneris
GGGAATGAGGCCGAGGGAGGGTGAGGCGAGCGGGTGGGGAAGAGGGAGGAGGGGTCGGGAGGGAATATTAGCAGGCCAAAGGGAGGTGGGGAAAAGTGGTGGGGGGGGGGGGGGGGGGGGGATAATGTGAGGTGAGTGTAAGTGTGAGTGTAAGAATACGGAGAGCAGAAGGGGGGGGTTTCCATGCGGCTCACACAGAGGGAGCACGAGAGAGGGGTTGGGAGTTTTTTTTAGAGCTTCTGCCTGGCCGGGGAGGGTAAATTGAGAGAGAGAGAGATATTGGGGAAGGGGTATGTAGGGAAAATGAGAATGAGAGAGAGAGAGAGAGAGAGAGAGAGAGAGAGAGAGAGAGAGAGAGAGAGAGAGAGAGAGAGAGGGTTTTTTTGCAATGCCCGTAGGGGGGGGGGGAGAAGTAAGCTACGGTGGGGGGTTACTGAGAGTGGGGGGGTTGAAATGAGTTTTCTTTTCTTTTTTTTCTTTGATTTCCGAAAGTCGGCTATCAATGTCTTAGCCTTTTGCTCAGTGTGATGAGATGTAATGAATGTTGCTCATCACCCTTCAAAGTCTCAGTCCACAGCTTTAGTTTTTCCTTTCACATCTGAACTGTGCTGTGATTGGTGTATTGGGGAGTCTTTAGTGTTGCCTGACTGCTGATCATAAGCCCCCTGGTCTCTCGACTGCTGATCCTTGTACTGATCTAGCTGGTCCAAAAAAAAAAGGAACATCATCCTCCAGATACATCCTAGTAATAGGAGCTTGCTGATGTGTTAGCCTCTTGTTCAGTGTGATGAGGTGTAATGAATGTTGTTCATCACCCTTCAAAGTCTCAGGCAAAACTTTAGCTTTTCCTTTCACATCTGAAATGTGTTGTGACTGGTGTATTGGGGAGTCTTTAGTGTTGCCTGGTTGTTGATCATCAGCCCCCTGGTCTCCTGACTGCTGATCCTTATACTGGTCAGGCGAGTCTGTGTTGGGCTTGTTAAATAATATGATGTTAAAGAATATGTCCATTGTGCTATGGGCGGCTCGACACTGACTATACTATGTTGTAAATATACTTTGGATAATAGTTCAAAAGAGAAGAAGAAGAGAAGAGCAGCTCGTTGAATGGCCGCTGCAAGGTAACGATTGTGTGTGTG
This sequence comes from Adiantum capillus-veneris, assembly GCF_014529385.1. NCBI lineage: Eukaryota > Viridiplantae > Streptophyta > Polypodiopsida > Polypodiales > Pteridaceae > Adiantum > Adiantum capillus-veneris. The sequence continues at coordinate 118,720,075 of NC_140944.1, forward strand.
TGTAGTCTTCTTTCCTACCTTCTCCATCACCTGCGCACTCTACAAAGTGGTATCAGAGCTCAGTTTGAGGAGCTACAGTCAATACACAGGTTTTCGCAGCTCTGGAAAACAACAAAAAAGAGAGGTTTTTTGGTCATAACTCCCTCACCCGAACTCGGAATACAGTGAGCCAGGAGTCTATCTTTATGTTTTTGGGCGTTCGGGACGCATTGGAATACTCAGATTTGCAAAAATCTGCAATTTTCTGCAGCAAACAGCCAGCTCACACAAGCATAGGAGATGTCCAGTTTTGCACTTGGCAATAGATTTACAGGTTACAGGTGAAGAATTCAGCATTTACACAGGTTTTGGAGAGCGACATGGAGCTTTTGCATCATGATATTGTGTTATCAAAGATTATGTTTGGTTGTTGTGGGTCCGTTATGGACAGCCGCCTATGTAAGAAAGGTTGTGGGAAGAAGTTGAGGCGGTTATATTGTCAGATTGAGTACTTTGTGGTTATGTATGGATATGCGGTCAATGTATTTTGGAAAACTGCAGCCTTTGTGAGGGTCGAGTGAGGTTTTTTGAAGCCTTTCCTTGGGAGCTTTGGTACCTTGGCAAGGTGGATTAGGTACTGGAGCGAACCCCCGACTAGCCCCGCGAAAGACCTCATATGTTGTTTACGACTATGGGAAGAAGGTGGATGTATGGATATGTGGTATAGGACAACGTATGGATTGCATTTGCATACAGGTCCATGTGGACATTGTTTTAGATTATTTATGCATAGTACTGAGTTAGTCAGTGGCAAAGTGAGTCAGTGGATTTTTCCTTGGCAGTGAGAGATTTTTTGTCAGTGTTTATGAGCACTTTGGTTGAGATTGTCACTTGAGATATTGTCCAAATACAAACGAAACTCTGCCGAAGTTTTGTCAAAATCCTTTGAAAGAAATTCAGAGAGTGAAGATGGCAGAAAGTTCAACTCAAGTCACACAGATTGTTGGAGAGAAGCTGACCAGAGAGAACTACAGCATATGGTCTTACAGGATGGAGAACTTTATCATGGGCAAAGGTTTATGGGATTATATTACAGGTGAACAAGAGTGTCCCGAGGTTGGTTTGGAACCAAATAGAGAGAATGTTGAAGCACATAAAACATGGCAAGCAGGAGTAGAAGCTTACAAGAAGTGGATCAAGAATTCAAGGAAAGTGATGCATTGGATTTCACTATGCATTAGTGACTTCTTTATACCACATGTGAAGAAGGCTCAATCTCCAAAGGAAGCATGGGAGATACTAGCAAGAATGAACAGCTCCAATACAGAACCACGAAAAGTTCACTTGAAGCAAAGGTTACATCGTGTATGGCGAGGAAATAGATCCATATCACACTGCAAGAGGTTGTGTGCTCTTGTGACGCTGTTAGCGACGGAGTTACACTGGGTTTTTATAACCCCCGACGTCGCTATATGCGACGCTATATGCGACGCTATAGGCATCGCTATATGCGTTGCTATATAGAGACGCTCATAGCGACGCTCATAGCGACGGTTATAGCGACGTTTACACAGAAGTCTATAGCGACGCTCATAGCGACGGTTATAGCGACGCCCGAGAGAATTTTTTTTTGGTGACAAGGCATTGAATGCCCTGCCACCCATGAAGCATATTGTACTTGATTCACTTTTTAAAAAAAGTGCAAGGGTAGATAATAGACCCAAAATAGTCACCCACAAGACGCATTGTTTGCAAAATTGACAAGCGTAAAATTGACAATTGTACACATCATAGGCAAAATGAATTGATTGGAAAATGTAATAATGACAATTGTACAACATCATAGGCATAAAGAATTGATTGGCAAAATGAACTGCGGTGACAAATGTAATAATATATATGGTTCAAAAAGACGTATAAAATCCGTCTCATGATACATAAGCTATGAGAAACCCTAAACTAATGCTATCTAGCTACGGCTAAACTGACGTCGTCTAGTCAGACGTCTCATTGCGTCCAAGCGGCGTATCTGTCGGATTCTGCAAAAAAAGACAATAAGACAGCTTTCAATAAGTATAAACATATAACGACATTTATAAAACAATACAAAAAATAGAAAAGAGTAAACCCTAATACTAACCATGCCGCTGCGAGAACTGAGAATGTCCATCAGGGCGTTTAAGCCCTTCCTACCTGCGTACTCGCGCTCGTACGGTGTGGGATCACGTCCTGTCATCGACCACTGTCAAAACATACAAAGAATTCATTATGTTAGAATTAAAAAACTCATAAACCCTAAACTATCGAACATAAAGAGCAATGAGAAAACACTTACAAAATCTGCCTCAAATGATGCCCATCCACCGCTCCCCAAGTGGTGCGAGCTCCCTGCCTCTACTCGCGCTCTGGCTGCATCCTTTTGTTGCTTCCACTTGTCGGGATTCTCGCGCGCTGCTTTCTTCGCATTCTTCCAATCTTCTTTGGCCAGCCAATCTGGCCTGTTCCACCCATGCTTGATTGCTTTTTGCACTTCGGAACGCTTGTATTTGCAGTATTCGCGCATTCGAATCTTCATCAGGTCTTCATTGAAGCGCTGATCCCGTGTTGGAATGGGAAACTCATCATGAAGTATGTTGATGACTCTGTTTTTTAAATCACTTGGTACTTCACTCCATTTGTTTACTATGTAGTGTCTAAACAGCTGAGAGAAAAGACCACGCATGCGCGAGATCACCTTCTTGCCGTCATCATCCATGATGATGCCGCCGCTGAAGTCGACGGAGTAAGGCAAGCCCTCTGGCCGGTGATGCGTGAACCTGGGTGTCCCAGCAGGGGTCTCTAGCGGCGTGTCGATGGGGGTACGGACGTCAGGTGTCTCCACCGGCGTCTGGGCCCCGAATCGAGGAGTGTCGAGTGGGGTGGCTCCTGGCGGAGTAGGTAGAGGTGTGTAGCTGCTAGGAACAGTCAGCCGTGCAAAACCTGGCGTAGATGGAGATGCTGTGGCTAGTGTGGGGGCGAGCAAAGAAGGGGAGGGTAAAGAGCCTCGTCGAACACGAGGCGGTGTGGAGGCATCGGCGGCGGAATCCCCACAACAACCGCCACCGCCACCACTAGAGCGCCGGTGTCTAGATGAGTGTGAAGCTCGTCTCGTCGACGCCGAAGCTTCGGAGCGCGCCGAATGCTCTGAAAGAGAGTGAGATGCGGATGGAGTAGGAACGCGCGATGATGCGCCAGAGCGATGACGCTCCACGTACCACTGTCTCTGCTGCGGTGACAAAGAAGAAAGAAACTCATCATCATCCATACCTGCATTAAACACACGAATATTTAAACTTAATATTGAATAAATAGAGTAGACAATGACGCAAAGACCATTAAATACAATGACGTAATGACGCATATAAATACAATGACGCAATGAATTGAGTGATAGAAGAGGCAAGTCGAAAACTCAGAATTTGCAATCAAAAGATGTGAGCGCGAGTAGAAAAGAGCGTTATACACCATGGAAGGTACTTAGAGAGTCAGAGCTTTTACAACACGGAGCAAAATTGTTCAAATACAATATTTGTGGCTTTAAGAGATCTCTCTCTCATCTTCGCATAACTCAGCATAACTTCCTATATCTATATAGAGCTCTCCGTTTAAACACATATCCTCTGTTTCATTTTGTAGCTCCTCTGCATGCACCCCATATAGAGTAGTAGCATCTTGATGCTCGTCTGGCACCACCGCAGCGGCTTCTGATTGAGCATCTTCTCTGATCTCCTCCATTGATGCCGTTGTGATTGGCACATGGTAGCCTTCATACGTCCTTACACTACGAGGGGCTACCTCTATGACGTACCAACAGTTTGATGTAGACTTTGTAGGATGAAATATTACCTGCCAGACCCACATAACTTACATGAGAGCTTTCAAGCACATAACTTGTAAAAGGGGGATGTTAACTATTTACATACTTACTTGTTCATAATGCTCGGGTAGTAGGAAAGTGTCTCTTAGGTCAGTCCATTTCTTAGTAGAATCCACCTCAAGAAAACCAGACTCTCCTCTACGCACAGTAGCGTTGCGACCCTCCATGATTATCTTGAACCATTGCACGTCAAACAAGTCGACAAAAAATCCTCTGTAATCGATCCTCAAAATCTCTTGTAGCGTGCCGAAGTAAGTGAGTTCCGCCACCACAGGATCTGCATCAGAGGAACGTCGTCGACTAGACTGTTTAAATTTTTCCATGATTCCACAATCTTGAGTAAAACGCTTTTTGTCGATTCGTTCCACCCTAAAATGTCGACCTCTACACCATGCTGCTGTGTATGACTTATACTACAACGAACAAAGATTATGAGTGGCCGTTCAAACTTTTAGAAATAAAGTCACTAGCTAGTCGTACATTGCAAACTTACCTTGGTCGCGCAACCCCGAGAGTACTCCCACTCTTCCTCAGTCACTTCGTCACCGCATTGTTGTGCGCTTTTCAATTGGTTGTGCAACCATCTTAAGCTCATGAATGTTTGTAGATTGTGTTACGGATGTCGAGAGACAAACATCCCTCAATGGCAACCGGTAAAATAAACTGTAAAGTATGTGCAGCAATGATATTAAAGTCCACATTTTATGCAATGATATTAAAGTCCACTATGAACGTACCTGACACATTTTATGCCAATTGTGTGACTTCAAACCGGTAAGCTTTCCTTCTTTAGTAAAACACGTTCGGAGCGAGTGCATTACGCCAGTGGGGGTCCGCAAAGATCGAATGGTCTCTTTTACTTTGCGTTCTTGGGCTCCTGTGAAAATCCATGGTGCTTTAGGGAGTTTTATCGATCCATGAGACGCTGTTTGCGGCCAATATTGCTCCATACGATCCACATTTCTAAGGTCAACTTTGGCTCCCAAAGTATCTTTCTTGCCGGTCAGATGGTCCCATATTAGATTACCCACATTCTTGAATATGTGCATTGGATCGAGCAAGTGATTGATCATGAGTCGGGGCCAGTATGGTAACTCGTACCATAGAGATAGTCTCTTCATCCCTGGAGGCAATCCGTCATCGCACATCTCCTTCTGCTCTAACCATGCTTGTGCAGACATCCTTGGTGGCTCTCTTCCCAAAAAGCCGTCGCGTAACACATGATTCTCTGGAAGATACGTTTGATGACCTTCGTAGATTTGCTTCTTCAGTGAGGGCGCCCTACGTGCATTCAGTCTAGGTCCACATGTGACACATGCTCTGTATCCGCTTGTTTGAAACCCTGCATGTATACACATGATAATAGATCAACTATGGGAAAAAACAAGATTTATAGTGTCTGAGTGAGGAGTGTCAATAGCTCACCTGAGTATTTTGTTAGCCCGGGATAGTCATGCATGGTCCACATTAGAATGCCTCTGATCAAAGCATTCCGTCATTCTGTGTGTCGGCTCATATCCACCACATCTATGCCAATCCACAATTGTTGTAGCTCTTCCAATAGTGGACGAAGATACACATCCATATTCTCCACTTTATATCGCCCTGGCACAATCAAGCTTAGCCATAGGTGCCCCTTCTTCGTAGTCAACCACGGGGGAATGTTGTAGTTGACGATGACAACGGGCCATACACTGTAAGATGTTGATCTTTGACCAAATGGATTTACTCCATCCATAGCCAGGCCTAAGCACAAATTTCGAGCTTCCCTGGCAAAATCCGACTATGTTCCATCTATATGTTTCCAGGCTGCGCAATCTGCAGGAATTTGTAGCACACCATCCGAAGATTTATTCTCCTCATGCCATGATGCTAGGGCGGCCATGGACTTACATTCGAAGAAATGCTTGATGCGAGGAAGCAGAGGAAAATGTCGCAAAACCTTTTGTGGAATTTTGGTCCCGTGGAGATCTACTCGATATCTTTCGGAATCACATTTCGGACACTTCTCCATGTCTATGTATTCCCCTCTGAAACGAATGCAGTCATTAGGACAAGCGTGGATAGAATTGTAATCCATCTCCAAGTTTCGCAAAATCTTTCTTGCTTCATCTCAGGAATCTGGCATCACATTGTTAGCTGGTAGTATGTACTCTTTAAGCAATCTACACAACATAAAAATACGATACAGTCGTGTAAAAATCTATCAGATCATTATAAATTTAGAGTTTTATTAAAGTAAACTAATTGTAATAGATCACCTAAAAAGCGTTGTGACGCTAGTGTCACTCCATCCAAACTTTGCCTGCATGTTGAGAAGAACCAGGAGTGCTCTCAATCTAGACATACGTGCTCCATTATACAATGGCGTATCGGCTTCACTTTCCATACCATCATAGATAAGCCTTTCTGAATCCATGATCGTCTCGATCATTTCATCAATCTCGGACTCAAACATTGCCTCGTTGGGAATGTGCTCTGCATGATCATCCCCCGAGCTGTCAGAGGCTACATCTTGTGGCCTCACATATGCTGCTTGACCAAAGCGCCTGCGAACACGTCTATTGGGTTGCAAGATTGCTGCTTGTTGGCCAACGTCAAAGTCCGACGAGTTATAATTGGCAACAACTCGATCTATAATAGATGGATCGAACTCGCCAAATTCGCGAACGTGCTGCAAAGAAACACGTCTTGTCCGTCGCACAGCATGCTTGCATTGATTACAAGGACATAAGACCCTCGTTGAGAGATAGGTGTTTCGGTTGGACGGTCCCACATCCTCGTCACTACTCATAATGAGGATAAAAATCTTATAACCTGGACAACAAATTTAATATTCTATTGGCATTCTTCGTCTTATCTCTCTCTCTCTCTCTCTCTCTCTCTCTCTCTCTCTCTCTCTCTCTCTCTCTCTCTCTACCTCACATTCTGTAGTCATGTCCAATCCCCGCACACCTCGGTCTAGAGGTGCACGGAGATCAGAACCACCGGGTTATAATCTCGTCTTTATTGGTCAATACCTATATTTGTGGGTACAAGAAATCTACAGACCCACGTCTACATGATACTGCATGTAGTGGAAAAAACCCCTTTGCCTCTTCTCTAGCTGTAGCACTTCACAGCATCTTAACATCTTTTCACAGTAGATCTTTTCACTGTTCGTCTAACTCTAAACCCTAAACCGTAAGTAATTCTTGCGTGGACTCGATCTAACGTAAATAAGCGTAAATCTAAATAAACGTAAATCTAACTAAAAATAAACCTAAATCTAATTTAACGTAAGTCTACATCTAACCTAATCTTTAACGTCTTTTGGGATAGTTTCCTACGACGTGAAAACTCTCTTCTTCTTGTGTGTGTGTGTGTGTGTGTGTGTGTGGGTAAACCTAAATAAACCTAAGTCTAATCTAATATAACATAAATCTAAATCTAACGTAAATTATGTTATATTAAAAACAAAGAACTAAACTAACAAGGATTATAAGAAGCTTAAAACTGATTTAACACATAATTTTTCACATAACTCGGCAAAAGTTGGCATTCTCATCACTAAAGATGTGAGAGTTAACTTCCGGCAGTGACGCTGCCTCATCTCCATCCACATCTGACGACAGCAATTGGCCCTTTGGACCGTTCTTGCTCTTGTTACTAACTTTGAAGTTGCTGTTGAATGACTAGAGGTTGTCTAGATGGTCATTGTGTCGGGGATGTAGTGACTCTTGCCGCCCTAAAGATCCACCTTCTTCCCTATCTTCTGAAGACATTTCACCAGTACTTTTGGATCGACGGAGCCCACCATGAGTGAAGGCAGCAATACCCTATATTCCATTGAGGGCTTTCTTCACCCACTTCATGCAAGCATCGCAGTCTATGGAGACCTAAATCTAATCTAATATAACGTAAATCTAAATCTAGCGTAAATAAACGTAAATCTAATTAAAAATAAACCTAAATCTAATCTAATTTAACTTAAATAAACCTAAATCTAATTTAACGTAAGTCTACATCTAACCTAATCTTTAACGTCTTTTAGGATAGTTTCCTACGACGTTATAACTCTCTTCTTCTTGTGTGTGTGCGCGTGTGTGGATGTGTGTGCCAAAAAAAAGAGATAAATGGTATAACCTTTCTATCACCCATGCCAAGTATGATAGATTGGTTATGCCATTTCCCTCTTGAATAATAGGTCTTGAGTTCAACTCCTCCTCGGCTGGATCTTTAGGTCTTTTAATTTTAATTAGTTTCCTACGACGTTAAATTAGTTTCTCTCTCTTTCTCTCTCAATGTGTGTGCGTTTTTTTGTTTATGCATGTTTTCTCTCTCTTTTCCTCTCTCAATGTGTGTGTTTTTTTTAGCGTCGCTGTGTGAGTGTCGCTAATATGAATAGCCTCTTGTAGTGTCAGATTATGTGACAGAGATAAAGCAAATACAGGAAGATCTTGTGAGCATTAATGTTGAAGTTCCAGATGATGACTTAGTTTCAGTGACATTGAATGGTTTGGGACCGGAATACAAGCCATTGGATACATCTATATCTGTTCGAGGACACATGCCTGATTTTGAAGAGTTAGTAAACCTTTGTTTGCAAGAAGAGGTGAAGTTAGGCAAGTCAGGTCCTTCTACATCAAATAACAATTCCAGAGATCAGGTTTTTTACTCTAGAGGTCGTGGAAACAATAGAGGTGGAAGAGGAAACTATGGTCGTGGAAACAATGTTGGAAGAGGTCAATGGCAAAACCAACAAAGTCAAAGTTACAATGATTATAGCCAAAGAGGCAGGGGGAGAGCCCGAACTCGTGGACGTGGAGGTGGAGGATTTGTATATCCTCAAAGAGATGGATATTGTAACAGATGTGGCATATATGGTCACTTTGAAAGAGAATGTTACACAAGGCTAAATCAAAATCGTGATCGTGGTGGAAGAGGGCGAGGTTATGGCAGACATGGAGGAAACTTTGCTGGATACAATCCTCATGGTCAAAATATATATGACAATAGATCGAGTGGACATTTATTTCCTATGGAGCATGTTGTTGGAAGCATGGTGGAACCACATCATACAGATGATTGGTATTTAGATAGTGGTGCCACAAATCATATGACATATCATGGTGAATGGTTTGACAGAAAAGAGAAGTTAGAAGAGGATGAGTTTGTCACTACAGGTGATGATACTATGCATCGGATTACACATGTTGGTTCAGTTTCATTGCTAGAAAAAGATGGGACATACAACACATTGGGAGATGTTCTATATGTGCCTTCAATCACAAAGAATTTAGCATCAGTTGGACAGATGACAGATCAAGGGTTGCAAGTCCGTTTTAATCGTTATGGCTGCTTCATAGAGGAGTTTCAAAACGGCAGACCAGGCAAGATATTGGCACGTGGAAGAAAGAAAGGTCGCTTGTTCTCATTGGAAGCTGGAGATCCATGTTTACACAGTGGTATGTATGCAAACAAATCAGCCACTCAAGATGATTGGGCAGAGTTATGGCATAAGAGGATTGGTCATGTCAATTTTAGAAGATTAAAGCATATGCAATCAAATCAAATTTTACGTGGATTACCAAAGTTTGGCAGATTGAATTTTGATCATGTTTGTGAAGCTTGTCAATTTGGAAAGCAATCTCGTTTACAATTTCCAAAGAGGGGGAGAATTAGCCAAAGTCCTTTGGAAATTGTTCATTCAGATATTTGGGGACCTTGTGATCATGCTACACCAAATGGTTGTCGATATTTTATCACATTTACGGATGATTACAGCAGAATGACATGGGTTTACTTTCTAAAGGCAAAGTCAGAGGCATTTGAGGTATTTTTGGAGTTCAAAGTTATGGTTGAGAAAGAGAATGGTTGTCAAATTAAATGCCTACGTACAAATGGAGGGGGAGAGTACATGTCACACAATTTTGATGATTACTTACGTGAACAAGGCATAAGAAGACATATTACTTGCAGATACACACCACAACAAAATGGAGTTGCTGAGAGAAAGAATAGAGTCATAGCAGAGATTGCAAGAGCCATGATGAATGAGATGAATATGCCATTAACATACTGGGCTGAAGCAGTTCATACAGCTGTACACATTATGAATCGAACACCAACAATTTCCATTCATGAAATTTCACCTTATGAGAGACTTTATGGGATCAAGCCAACAGTTTCCTATATGAAAGTTTTTGGATGTGTTTGCTATGTTCATGTGCCAAATGAAGCAAGAAAGAAGATGGAGCCAAAGGCAGTGAAGTGTATATTCTTGGGCTACCCAGTTGAAAAGAAAGGTTACAAGTGCTATGATCCTACGACAAGACAAGTTTATGTCAGTAGAGATGTCAGATTTTGTGAGCATGAACCATGGTATAAACCAAAGCCACTGATGATAGAAGATGAGTATGAAGAGCAAGAGAATGTGCGTCATGTTGTTGATAAGCCAGGACCATCAACAAGAACTATTTCAGGACCACATATGGCAGAGGAGAGTACACGAAGTGTCAACCCATGGAGTGGTCGTTTGCGAGATAAGAAGCAAGACGAGAAAGGCAAGAAGAAAGTGGTTGAAGAGAGTTCTGGAGATGAAAGCCTCAATGAAGAGCATGGTTTACCACATTTGAGGACACCTGGCAGTAAGCATATTGAGAAATATGTACCCCCATATGCAAGAGTTGAAGAGAAGACTGCACCACAGTTGAGAAGATTAGAGAGGGTGCGTTATCCAGTTGATAGATTGACATACAACGGTTACATGCGTACACATTATGCATACATGGTTTCACGTGTGCAACATAAAGAGCCTACATGTTTTCAAGAGGCAATTGGAAAATCCGAATGGGAGTCAGCTATGGATGATGAGATGGATGCTCTTGTGAAGAATGACACTTGGGATTTGGTTTGCTTGCCAAGTGAAAAGAAAGCAATTGGTTCAAAATGGGTATACAAAGTCAAGTGCAAGTCAGATGGTAGTGTGGAAAGATACAAAGCGAGGCTTGTTTCTAAAGGTTATGCACAAACAAAAGGTCTTGATTATGATGAGACATTTAGTCCAGTTGCAAAGATGACAACAGTCAGATTGGTGATAGCAATGGCAAGTATGTTCGGTTGGAATTTATGGCAAATGGATGTGGATAATGCATTCTTGAATGGTGACTTGGAAGAAGAAGTTTATATGATACAGCCAGAGGGTTATCAACATCCAGAGTTTCCATATTATGTGTGTAAGTTGAAGAAAGCATTGTATGGTTTGAAGCAAGCATCTAGAGCTTGGTGTGAAAAGATAACCAAATTCTTGAAGAAGATTGGATTTAAACAATCTACAGCTGATCACTCATTATTTTTGAAGCATGTTGATGGAGAGATCGTCGTTATTGTTATCTATGTTGATGACTTGATTCTCACTGGAAGTCATGCTGAGCAAATTTTGCATGTCAAGAAGAGTTTGTTGATAGAATTCAACATGAAGGACCTTGGTGAGTTGAGATATTTCTTGGGAATTGAAATTGTCAATACTTTATCAGGAATTTGGATGATATAAAGACAATACGCGTTGGATATGCTTGAGAAGTATGGAATGACAGCGTGCAAACCGGTTGATACACCTCTTGATCAAAATGTGAAGTTGTTTGATGATGAACATTACATTGAGGATGTCACTATGTATCGCAAGATGGTTGGAAGCCTTACTTACTTGACAATAACAAGGCCAGATTTGAGTTATGCAGTGGGTGTTGTGAGTCAATTCATGCAAAATCCATGTAAAAGTCATCTTGATGCAGTGAGACGGATTATGAGATATGTGAAAGCCACTGTCAGTTATGGAATGTTTTATGAAAAGAATGGGAAGCTTTGTCTTTATGGTTACACAGATGCAGATTGGGCAGGAGATTTTATGGATAGAAGATCTACGAGTGGTTATGCATTTTCCATTGGCAATGGTATGATAAGTTGGAGTAGCAAGAAGCAATCAACTGTAGCATTATCAAGTACAGAAGCTGAATATCGTGGAGCAGCTTTGGTAGCATGTGAAGAGTCATGGTTGAGAGTACTTATGGTAGACTTTGGTTTTGACTATCTTGACAGTGTCATTATATATTGTGACAATATTAGCAGCATCATGTTGGCAAAGAATCCAGTCTACCATGCTCTCACTAAACACATTGAGGTACATTATCACTTCATTAGAGAAAAAGTTTTGGCAAATGAGATTGATTTGGTGTATGTGAAGACAAATGATCAAGTTGCGGATATATTCACAAAAGCTCTTGGAAAGGAGAAGTTTTGCTACTTTCGTGAAGCATTGGGAATCCATCATATGCAAGCTCACTCTGAGCTTGAGGGGGAGTGTTAAATAATATGATGTTAAAGAATATGTCCATTGTGCTATGGGCGGCTGGACACTGACTATACTATGTTGTAAATATACTTTGGATAATAGTTCAAAAGAGAAGAAGAAGAGAAGAGCGGCTCATTGAATGGCTACTGCAGGGTAACGATTGTGTGTGTGTGTCTCGATGTGTGTTGGTGTGTGTGTGTAGTCTTCTTTCCTACCTTCTCCATCACCTGCGCACTCTACAGGGCTGACTACTCCCTGTGTGACAGCTGATCCACCAACACCAGATCCTGAAGGTGGAGATGTAGGAGAGTCATTATCATCATCATGTTTATCTGTTGGTTCATCCTCCCTCTCTTCATCCTTCTCTTCTGCTTTTTCAGAATCCTCATCGAGGTTATTTTGCTTATCAATGTAGCCCAGAATAGCTTAATTTACCAAAGCATTGTTAAATTCAAAAAGCTTATCCTGCAAATCACTCTGCATAGTTTGCATAAGTGATTTCAGATTATCCATGTTGAAAATGGCATTGCATTTTGGATTCAAAATATCAGTCAAGTTATTGTATATGTATCTTTCTGTTAAAGAGGATTTTAATGCAGTGTGGCTAGTCAGCAATGTGTTGAAATCAACTCTCTTCATCCTCACGATAGTCTCAAATCTGTCAACATCTCTCTCAGCCTCTGTCATACTACCTAATCTCAAACTCAAGCTTTAACAACTTACTTTTCAATGTCTGAATTGTCCTGGCTGATTGATTTTCAAGAACACTATGCCACAAGGATTGTGCCCCTATATCCTATTTCAACTTCTGAACTTGCTACTCACTAGTCCTCAGTTTTTCTTTTAACTTGGTCACTTCATCATAGACGCTGAGACATCCATCATTTGTCCCAAAGCCTTGACAATCGTATTCCAGGATGACTAGATAAGCACTGAGCAACCATCCATTACTGTTGCTGGGATAGAGGCAACTGGCTCGTAAACTGTAACAGGAGCCATATATAGTAATGTGGTAAAGTCAGGTTTGTGAAAAACTAATCGTCCTATGAGGGGGTGACTCTGTAGCTATGGTAATCTGTCCTTTTTGGTTAAAGCTAAAGCCAATTTGCTGAAAGAAATAGGAACTTTACTGGCCGGACTGGCAGATTCTAAACCTTTTCCTTTATCAATATGAACTGCTAGCTTCTCATTACTGGTTTTTTCTCGCTGGTCTTTTCCAGCAACAGTGTTTGCTAGATTCTGCCCCGCTTGCTGGTTGGTCCCAACATTAATCTTTGCTGGAAGCTATTTTGCCTGGCCAACTGGACTGCTGAAGATTTTTTAGTAGAAACAATTTTAACCTGACTTTCTAGTTGCTTCAAGAAAGTACTGCTCTTGGCCAATGTAGTTTTTGGTTTTTTGGAACTACTAGCTTCCACCTATGTGGCCTTTCCTTTCTGTCCAGTGAGACACAACTGAGTACCTGGGCTTCTTTATCTGAAGATAAGTCAGCATTGTTAGTCGCTGGGATGGGTTTCTGACTCCAAGCCATCCGTACCTGGTCATGAGCATCAGGAGAAGTTGCCCAGTAAAGAAACTGCCAAACATATCAGGCTTTAAAAAAGTCTGAGACTTCAACTTGGCAGTCTGTTGAAGCACATTATGAGACAGAATCTGACATAAGTTGATCAAAGTTGTGGCATCTAGTCTCTTTGCAAGCAACATAGCAAACAATTTTTTCGAGACATATATGGGGTTATTTTTTAGACTAACAGCTTCAGGCACAAACCAGTAAGCAACATGGACGTCCAAACCTGCTACTAGAACCCTTTATGCACTGGCCTTAAAATTTTTCTTGGCTACATCATCTTCCTTAAGAGATGCACTTATCTGTTCTGCCATTGCAATGGTTGGCTTTGGCTCATTTGGCATCTTGAAAGCATAAGCAATGTCGTCCCGAGTCGCTGACACTTTCCTACCATACACTACAGCGCTGCCTTCATCAACATTGAAGGAAACAAGAACCTGCTTAATTATAGCCATGTCAAACTTGATTCTTGTGGCTTGCACAACCACATGCAAATCCCACAGTCGCAGCAACGATTTTTCTTCCTCAATAAACATACCACTATATCTTACTATGGGGAATAAGTGGTAGAGAAACTTTGATAGAAGTGATAAGTGCCAAAGTTGTGTCTATAGTGTCCTCCATCTTCTCCGACATTTTTCTTCTGCCCATACACGGTGAAGACGATGACTCTATAGAAGAAGAAGAAGACTTACCCAAATATTCAAATCCGTATCCAAGTGTATCTGGTAAAGATAGATAGCAATCGACCAATGCTGTGGATGAAGAAGTTTGTGGTTGTATTGAGGAGGCTTCAAAGCTTGGCAATGGAAAATGTGTAGCAGCAGGCAGACGTCGTGCAAGAGACTTATGAGGAAAAATGCGTACTCGCCTTACTTTTATACGTGTTTGTGCCATAAAAGCTCCTGGGGGATTCACCATGGAAAACTTATTGCACCACGTAAGTGCAGGGGAGGGGGGTTTTCTACAAGTTACATAAGCGTATAAGTTAGGGGCAGGCCCCCAATAATTTATCTCCCAAGCTTATAAATATGGGAGAGAGGTATCATATTTAGGGGGGGGGGACTCACCCGGGTGGATTACTTATAATGATTGGTCACCAGTGTGCCCTGGAATTCAGCTAAATTTAGGGAAAGTTATTTTTCAGGTTACACATCAGATTTCGCATCAAGTCGGTCATAGATAAGGGCTGATTTGGAGCAAGTCAAAGGTTGATTTACACCAGCTTTGGATGGGTGCAGCCTGATTGAGCACATAGATTGATAGGAAAACTAAGACACATTGAGGGTACATCTAGTTATCAATAGAAGTGGTTCCTTAGTACATTGCAAATCACTATGCTACACACTCTTTAACTAGTTTTACTCAGTTAGATCATGTGAGACCTAAATTTTATATGTAAGATAGGGGTATGATAGTTTTCTTCATTGATTGTCGTATAAGCGTAGAAAGGGGGTCATATTCCCTAATATGTGTCGTATATAGGGGTTTTATCAAAGTTGTCCGCTCGCAGGTGGCGTCCCATTTGTATATAGAGTGAATTCCCCGGGTAAAAGCTCCACTACTTACCGTTCCTAGTGTTCTATGCACCACCAATGATGTGGCATACATGCATTGGCTAATACCCTCCATGTTCCTTGAAATGATTACCACAGACAGCCCCATTGGCGCTTTTCCCCATAAAAATTGATACTGGCTCTAACACTTTATTGATTCTGCTACTGACATGGTTTTGTTGTGCTGAGACTTTTCTGACCCTTTGACTAGCTTTGGTACTGGTTGTACATGGAAAAGGCTTAAAATAGCTGATTCTGAATTTTCCTGGCCTTCGGTTCCCAGAATACCAGTATCATTATCTGTGGAAGTCTCTTTGTCATTCGAATAAGATAGCTTGACCCTCTGTCTTAACTTCTCCAACTGTGTTAACTCCTCTAGTCTCTGTTTAAGATTGTGGTTAAAATAAAATCCATACTCTATTGCCATCTTGAGACCGAGAATTAAAAATTCCATAGGCACGACAACTTCAGTGCCATACACCATTCTAAATGGTGTTAGTCCAATGGTGACCTTATAAGCTGTCTTATATGCCCAAAGAGCAGTTTGGAGCTGCAGATACCATTGGTGTGGCTCCTTCTACACAATCTTAGTTAGAATGGTCTTGATAGTTTTGTTACTGCTCTCTGCTTTCCCATTGCATCTAGGATAATTTTTCATGCTTTACTGAGAGCATTTCCATTAGAATGTCCATAGTGTCATTTATAAAGTGTTTCCTTGATCAGACACAATCTCCACAGGACATCCATAACGACAGATAATATTTTCAAATAAGAATACAGCAGTGGACTTCGTGATGTTGTTGGGAACAACCTTAGATTCGACCCACTTGGTGACATAACAAGTGGCCATCAACATATACCGATTCTTCATTGGAGTAATTTTCTTGAATGGACCCATGAAATCCAGACCCCATTTCATAAATACTCCCAGTGGCTGGACTGGAGTTAGAGGAGTCATATCAAACTCTTGTGGATGTGCTATCCTCTGGTATATATCACATGTTTTACAAAATCTTCTAATATCAGATATTAAAGTTTGCCACAACAATCCAGCCTGAAAAATCTTCTTGTAAGTAATATCAGTGGAGAAATGTCCTCCAAAATCCCCATCATGTGCCTATGAAATAACTTGCATTCTTCCTTCCATAGGCACACATATTTGAAGAACCCCATCTACTCCCAGTCTGTACAGTGATCCACCAATGATGATGAACTTCACACTCCTAATAATCAGAGCCTTCTTATGATTCCGAGTCTAGTTTTCTAGGAATCCTCTCTTAGACAGGAATTGATATTCATCATACAACTCTGGATCAGTTGTTTCTTCAGCTTTCATCTAAAATAATTCTGCATCCACTAGCTCATCTTTCAAGGATGCCTCAAAGTATCCATCTGTACTCCTAGACAAGAAATCAATGCCACAATGGGTTTTACCGGGCTTATGATCTGTTTTCATCCATTCAGATCCTCTTTTCCTCACTACATTGGAAAACCATTTCCAAAAAAAGTAAATTCTTATCCTCTGTTGAATATACAGTGAAGTCATCCATAAATATGGCAAGGAATTGGTAGAGAAATTCATTGAATACTTCCATTATACATAGTTGGAAAGTCATTGGAGCATTGCAAAGACCAAATGGCATAACCAGATACATGAATGCTCCCCACTCAATAATAAAATTAGTTTTACTCCGGTCCTCAGGAGCAATCTGTAATTGGTTACAACCACTATAACTATCCATAAAGATATACATCTCATAACATGCAATTTTGTTAAGCAGCATGTTCATAAAGGGTAATGGAAAGGGATCCTTGATGATATGAGCATTTAGCTTCCGATAATCCACACAGACTCTAAGCTTTCCATTCTTCTTGGGCACCACCACAATAGGAAATAACCAGTCACTACTGGCTACTTCACTAATGAACCTAGCCTTCAGAAGGCTATCGATCTTTTCCTTGACCTTCTTAGCATAATTTGGATTCATTCTGTATCGTTACAACCACACTGGTCTAGCATCCGATTTCAATGGTATTCAATGTTGACATACCTCTGGATCTACTCCCTTGAGATCAGTATGTTCCCATGCGAACACATCTTTGTACTTCTAGAACATGTATCTGGCCTTCTCTTTCATTATTGGATTCAAATGTTTGTTGACTTTGATCAATCTAGGATTTTCCTCAAAACCCATATTCCATTCCTCTATTTCTTGATCATCTGGAACCAACCAATTAGGCCCAACACCCTTTCTTTTGGTTGACTCCTCAATATAATCCCAAGACGGTCCTCTGAGCTCTGAACTGCTATTCTAATTTTCAGTAACTTCTCCAGAGTGTGCTTGTTTAGAAGCCGCTAGCGTACTCAAATCAATTGGTTCTTCCGGCCTTCTAGTTAGCTGAACTGGTCGTTCCCCAGAGTTCAGTTCAGTGTATTGATCTGGAAATTGATTCTTTTCATTATTAGTCTGATCTTTGTCCAATAATACTATGTGTAGATCTATTTCGTCTAGTGAAAAATATTCATTGCCACCATCATCTCTCAATTTTCTTCACCTTATACTTTTGGCAAAGCTCTTCTGGTTGCATCTCCTTTCTCCAGCTCCTAGTGTTGTTTGTATGAATTTCAATTCTACTACTGGCACCTTGTATTGTCAGAGTGTGATTGGCATAGTCGTGAACAGCCTGTGCCATTCGCAACCATGGCTGCCCTAGTAGCATCCCATATGCGCCTTGCAACACATCTAGTACTAGGAAGATGGTCTTGAACTTCTCTTTGCCCACCCTTATCTGCATACTCTCTATCATCCCAGTTGCTTGCACAACTTGATGATCCACCATTCAAACTTTGAAAGGTGCTGGTTTCAGGTTTATGATACCCATTCTTTGCTGAAGGTGTGTCCCCAAGATATTACTCCTGCTCCTCCATCCAGTATGACACCAGATAGTGGCTCCCAATATTTCCTAACCTTGTAGTCTATCTGGATCACCGGCACTTTGTCATCTCTGACAGCAGCCAAGCGACTGCTTTGGCCTTCACTTCAGCCTTCCTTTGCTGTCTGATGAATTTCGCTACTTCAGGCAAAGTTTTTCTAATATCATCTAGTTCAACTGTGAGTTTCTGAATTCTGTCACAAATCTTGATATGAATTTCTTCTCTCGCTTGATAAGAGTTATTATCAGAACTTGAAGAATGGGGGCTATTTGCATAGTGCCATTCCTCTGTTCTGGTATCTACAGTGCCTCTTTTAGTGTTTCTTGTTGTAGTTGTATCTGATTTAATGTTCACTAGTTTTTCTACCAATCCCTGAACTATAGCCAACATGGTCCCATGAATTTTAGACCCTTACTAATCAGGTTGTGCTTTCTCAAAACACTGGGCTGGTATCTTCTGAATGACCCGGGCATCAAAACTTTTTGGCTGCTCTGGCAGCTTCTTGGCTAAATCTTTGGTGATCTTAGCCACCAGTTCTCTCTGCTCCTACCATTCATCAACTACCTTTTCTTTACCCTTTGCCTTCCACGTTTCTCTCTGTTAAACCCATTTGCTACTTCTAGGACTGACTGGTTTTACCGGCTCATCTGGAATTTCCTCAATGACCACCCCTTTGTTGCATGTAACTGCTTGTACAGGAACTGGCTCTGGGGCCTTCGCCTCAATAGCCGTAGTAGCAGGTGCTTCTGGACACTGAGCCGCAAAATGCCCATAGTTGCCACAAGTATAACAGTTTAGGCTTCGGTTATGGAAATTACCACGACCCCAGCACCGGCCAACACCTCCTTGGTACACGCTGCGCCTAGTACCAGTACCATCGTGGTACATGATTTCTCCTCTTGGGGTACACTAGTTGTCTCCACTTTGATTGGTTTAGTGTTGGTAAATGCCACTACAGATAAATATTTTCCCTTCTTGAAGTGATGAATGCGAATGCCACAATTGTTTCATAAATGACCATATGCTTTACAATAGGTACATTGTGGACATTCATTGGAAACATGATCTCTAGATTTACACTTTTGAACACTAGGTTTCCATTCTTCTAACTGGTTGTCTGGTCTGGCTGATTTCAACAATCTGCCGGGCCATCTTATCAATCTTTTTGGACCAAGACCCTTTCTTGGCCTTGTCTTTGCTCTTTTCATTTGAGCTGGTTTTAGAGCTACTGGAGGTCTTACTAGAATCAGAATTCTCAGTGGATAAACTGCTACTAGTGGACCTCTTCTTCTTCTTTGCCTGCTATTCAAGCTTCAAGGTGCACTGCACCAAATCATTGAATTTATTTTTTGGTGCGGACACCTCCTGTTCCCTAAGATTTTTACTATGGAACCCATTTAAAACCATGCTTGCAACCTCTTTTCTGATGGTGGCTCCTGCAATGCTTGGTCAGCTCCCTGATTTTCTCAACATAACTTATGAATGACAATTTTCCTTGCTTTATCTTATCCAGTTCGCAGAGGATGTCCTTATCACCTTTGTTGTTTGAATATTCCAGTCTGAAATCTTTGAGCAATTTGTTGTATGTTTGAGTTGGCAGGCTAGGTAATGGTTGCTGCATCCTTTAGTGTCTAAGAAAAGTATTCACCCCAATCATCTTCATCAATATTTTTCAAATCATCATACTCTTCAAAAGCCTGTATATGAATATCTGGATCATCTTTCTTCCACCTTTGAACACTGGGAAAGAAAATTTCAATGAAGAAGTATAATCATGTCGGTCAGCATCGTCTCTGCTTCTTTTGACCTTAGGAACCTGAGTTCGTTTTGAAGACTTATTATAACGGTCTCAATTTTTATCTCTTCTCTGGCTTTTCTACTGGAACTATGATGACTACCCTTGATGCCTTTGGCCCCAACATCCCTATGTGTGGTCCAAGAACTCCTGGCCTTGCGTTCTTCCTGCTCAACCCTTCTCCTTCTAGACTGACTTGAGTGCTAAGAGTCCTTGGCCTCATCAGCATGATTGTGCTCCTTCTGAGCCTCAATCTCAGTCACCGGGTCCTTCTTCGGATCACAGTCTCTTTCTCATTCCTCATGAACAGGGTCAACACGGTGTGACGGTTTACGACCACCACTGGTTTTGGGCGCCATCACTTCAACGGAAAATTCTAACTTGGGAGAATAGTTTTTTGGTCAACAAGCAAACAAATCTAACCACCATGATCGCCAAAATGGAATTGGAGTTGATCTCTTCATATAGCTGATTCCAGTGTTAGAATTTAAAGCTACTAGTAAGTCGTCAGTTCAATCAGCAAAACTAGAATAGAGAGCAGAGACTGGACTGAACTCGTATACTAAAATGAGAGACATACTGGACAATTGGAAAAGTGTTTGTAGTTTTAGACTCATAGTTTAGGTACAATAGTACAAGGTGTAACGGGCTGAAGCTCAAATGGTTACAACAGTAATGATTACAAGGTGAAGTTAAAGACGAAGAGATTGTAGATCAAAAATACTTGAAAGATAAAGCCAAGAGAACTAAGAAGCCTGATTATAATGTAATGTGTCCTATTTATAGACTCCAAAAGTTACTGTAGTAACTATTGTGGTAATTACTTATGTGCGACTGATCCACTATTCGGCTTTCCAGGAGACAATTTCTACCTGCTGGGACTGTCTTTGCCTTCCACACCTCTTTTGGGAAGTAGCTCCCTAGGAATGTCATCCATAAACACACTTTGAAACTCATTTAGGAAACTAGACAATTCTAACTCCTCTTTAGTTTCATTTTTTACCTCGTTAGGAACACATGCATCTTTCTTAGACTCTTTGAAAAAAAACTTGTGGAAGAGAAATTTTCATTAGTTGCACTATTTACATCAAGGGAAACATCCTTGCCCCTATAGGAAAAGAAGACTAGTCTTTCAAGAAACTTCATAGTGGCAGCCATGCAATCAAACCATATTGATCCTAGGATAATATCTTCATGCTTGAGTAGGGAGATTAAAATATCTTGTTTGTCTACATAGCTTTGCACATGGAGACTTAGCCTCTTTCCCTTTGAAAGCTTCATGGGATTTCACCACATCCCCCATATCAAAGTCATGGATTCTTAGCTTAGTAGCTAGATCAACAAAGATAAAGTTGTGGGTGGAGCCATGATCATAAAGTATGAAAGCATAATGCTCTCTTAATTTTTCCCAAGAATAAGAGTGTAGTTCCTCTTTGGAATGGACTTCCTCTTTAGAGCTTCCACCATGGTAGCTCTAGTATGATCATTACATTCACTTCTATTAGGGCATACACGTGAACCATGTCCTTGCTCTCCACACTTGAAACAATTGTTATCCTTATGATAATGTTCTACCTCTTTGGGTGAAAGTTTGGTTTTACCTTTGTAGCCTTTGTCCTTTTCCTTTACTTTGGTATTGTTTTGTTGTTGTTATTAGCTTTAGAAGAATTTTGCAACGTATTGTTATTCTCCTTTTGCTCAATTTGTTCCCTAGCTTTTGTAGTCTTGGGATGCTTCTTATTTCCTTGTTGAAAGTGAATCCTTGAGACAACCATTGCATGATGTATGACCATGGAGATAATTTTGGCTCTTTATGAGTTGACATAATCACTCATATCTTCAAAAAGGCCAGTACATAATTGGTTCTTTTGCTCTGCAAAGTCTACATTCTTTTCAACAATGGCTTTGAGATTAAATTCCCAAAACTTATCTATATATTTTGAAAGACTCACAAGGTGACATCTTCAATATTTTCCATTCGGTGAGTAGTTTGTCTTTGACATCACTTGCAAGGAATTTGTTGACCGCTGGGTCAACAACACAACATAACTCAAGTTTCGTACCAAAGTCTTATCTTTTGCGAGTTATGAAATGCTGCGGATTATGGCTATAAACGTCATTTGTAATGAGTAGTTATTCTAGTTTCAGACGCCGGGGTGCAATGGCACTTCCAGATTGTAAATACAAAGCCATTTGACCCTTTCAGCCCCATTTTTGGTTAAACCTAAGGTAGCCTTAGTATATAAGGTACCTAGGTCATTTTGTAAAAAGGACTTTTTTAATCATAATCAAACTTTAGCGTTGCTGTCTACTGTGTGTGAGAGAGAAAGAGAGTGAGTGTGAGCTTCATCCTTTCGCTACGCCCGGCTCGCTCAACACATTGGAGATCCGAATGCACCATTGCTGTAGGCTCGAGAAGAGCTACGCGACGACGCCAACCATTCCACGCGAGACGAAGCGCACATGCCAACGCATCTATGAGCTATTTGTGGCCGTAAATGTATCAAACGATGTCTGTTTTCTACGTGCTAGTAGTCTATAGAATCGTGGCGACATAAGCTACGCATAGGTACTTATAAATTTTAGTTTCAGAAACTTTCAAAATTCAGCTTTGTCATCCTACGCGTTTTCCGAAGATGGGTTTAGAGTGAGGGTTTTGAGTGTAGAAGCTTAGGGACAGGTGTATCCTAGTGAGGGGATGGTGTTCCTTAAGTTTCGTATGAATCTGGCATGATTAGGTGAGTTACCTTCCACATGTGTGTATGTGGCTAGGTTAGTGTTTGCATGCACTTCATGGGTGTGTGAGTCTCTCCCGTCCACCAGAATTGCTTCATAATAGAAATCCTCAAGGCCTTCCATGTCTTTGGAGATTCACCTTGGGCATGTAAGCTTGCAAACCATTGATGAGATGAATTTTGGAAATGCATGGAGACATTTCATAGCTTTGAAGATTCCAAGAAATCTTCATCTCCAAAACATTAGGAAGGGAATGGTCTCTAAGGGGGCCTCTTTATTTTCCATGGGATTAAAAATGAGATTATGGAAGGGACAAATGCGTGGATGCCATGTGGACTGAAATGGTGGATATGGCAAGGCCTAACAGTAAGTGGTCACACTTGTACTCTTTTATAAAATATAAAGAGAAAATTTCTTTTAAATTCAAAAAATTGAACTTGTCTCTAAAAATTTGGGGTAAAAACGAATCCATTCTCTCTCTAGTGGATGCCAATTTCTCCTCCTTTCTCTCCTAAAAGGGGATCCCTCCAAAAGCATGTTGATCATTCCCTCCCTCTCTCTCTATTCTACCATATCTCACTTCTCTTCACTCCACCTTGCATCTCTTTCCTCAATGTCACTTTTCCCTCCCAAAAAGCTCTGTAGTAGAAGTTTGAACCTACTTCCTTCCTCAAGCTTACTGCATTCTCCTCAAGCTAGAGTTCTCCATTGCACCATCATGAACCTCACTACACGCCTCTACCCAAAGTTGAAGATTTGTAGCATATCCTTCTACTGTATCTTCCATTTTACTTTCCTCAACATGTTTCTTGCTCCTTCTCCATTAAGCTCTCTAGAGTGGATCTACTTCCCTCTATAGTTCTTCAGATTATCTTCCCCATTTAGACAACTTGCAAGAGGAACAACATAACAATAAGTGGAATTAACCATCTTTGTGCACCAATAATAATATTTATCTTTATGCAATTGAGAACATGGATATGCATAGATTAATATTAAGTATTTGTGTGCAAGTTGTGCTACTATTTCCCATAGCATCATCATGTACTCGACAACCTAAGAGTGTTATTATCTCCATTTCATGCAACAATGTACAAGACGACAATGGATTTTGGGTGACGATGGAGTTCAAACAATTAATGTGGGTGACAATGTAGCCCAACTCAAGAGGCGCACACAAGGTCTCAAGGAGACACATGGCTTCTTGAGTACACCACTGGAAGGAAAGAATCATGGAGTTCAAGCAAAACCAATATGGCAAGTGGCTTGCAAAGGTGCAGCATGTGTCTATTTCTTCATAACTAAAGCTAGAAACAACATTGGCTCCATCAAGGTTTCCTGCAAAGTGTAATTTCACTCCTCTGTCAAGTTTCTTTATGTTTATTTTGTTGGAATTAGGGTTGCAGAGAAACACACACAGCGTGGAGAAGACGAAGGAAGCTCAAGGCACACAATAGAGAGTGTGTTACTTAGTGTGCAATGGAAAGATAGATAGCCCTAGAGTGATGGGCGTATATACAATGCTCGGGGGAAAGAACCTCCTAAAGAGGGAAAAAATGCCCCGGCGGTCCTAGTGTGTTCACACACATCACTACCACATGTATATGGTAACAAATCCCCCCTGGAGTGATGCGGTGAACGAGAGCTGGCACATGAGTGAAGGGAAGTGCCATGCCCTGAGGACATGATCAGTCCACAAAGGGGAGTAAGCCCAAAGCTGTGTGGAAAGCTTGAAGCTTCTCACGAGACAATGCCTTTGTGAAAAGATCTGCAAGGTTTTCCTGTGTTGGCACATAAGCCAAGCTGATCTCTCCTGCTGAGAGCCTCTCCCTGACATAGTGGTAATGAACCTCAATGTGCTTTGTACGAGCATGAAAAATTGGGTTCCTTGCAATTGCCAATGCGCTCTGACTGTCAGTGTACATTGTGTTGGTAGTGTCCTGTCCAACACCCAAATTAGCCATAAGGCGCCTGAGCCATACACACTCAACCGTAGCTGTGAAGACTGCCCTGTACTCAGCCTCACAACTCAAAGTGGCCAGAGTAGGTTGCTTCTTGATCAACCATGATATACATGAACTACCAAGCCTGAAAAAAAAACCACTTGTGGACACTCGCGTGTCAAAACAACCAACCCAATTTGAGTTTGAAAAAACATGTAAGTTTGGCGGCAATGATTCCCCCTTGGGACAAAACAAGCCAAGATGTAAAGTGCCACTAAGGTAGCGGAAAATACTCTTGACAGTCTACCAATGCTTAGACCCTGGGCTATGTATAAATCTACTGACCTGTGAGACTGCAAACTGAATATCCGGCCTCCTGTTGCATACATAAATGAGGTAGCCAATAGCAGTTTGGTAAAGAGTGACATCAGCAGGATCGCCAGCATCATGTAGACTCAACTTCAAACCTGTTTCCATGGGAGTGGCAATAGGTTTGCAATCCTCAAGTCCAAACTTACATAGCAATGTCTCTATGTAACTTTTCTGACACAAGGCAATACCACCATCACACTGCTTAAACTGTATGCCCAAATAATGATGCAACAGCCCCAAATCTTTCATCTTGAAAGTAGCATTCAAATCAGCCTTAAATTCAGAAATATGTCTCTCATTTGGTCCAATTATCAACAAATCATCAACATAAAGAACCACTATGAGAAATACATCACCCTCACGCTTTACATACAATGTGCTTTTTGTTGGACTGTTACGAAAGCCTTGTTTGACCAAATGAGTGTCAGCTTTCTCATACCAAGAACGAGGAGATTGCTTCAACCCATACAAAGCCTTGTTACATTTGCACACTTTGTCTTCTTGTCCTTTTATGACAAAACCACGATGCTGCGTTACATAAACTTCCTGAAATATGTCACCATTCAAGAAAGCAGTAACAATGTCTGATTGATGTACATCCCAACCAAAATGAGCTGCCAATGCACATAGAAAACGCACAGTAGTCATACGACAAGTGGGAGCAAAAGTCTCTTCATAATCTATGCCTTTTTGCTGTGCATAACCCTTTGCAACAAGTTAAGCCTTATGGCGATCAATCTCACCATCCGGCTTGCGTTTCAACTTGTAAACCCACTTTGTACCAATGGCCTTTTTGCCAGGAGGCAAATCACATAAAGTCCATGTGTCATTTTCTATAAGTGCATCATATTCTGATTGCATGGCAGCCATCCAATTTTCTGAATTCTGTGCTTCATCAAAAGACAGAGGCTCCTCAACATCATGTAAACTAGACACAGCCAAAGCATAACAATCTGATGCATAAGATGCATGGCGAGAGCCTGAACGAGTACGACTAGACAAAGGTGCATCCAATTTACTGTCACGCAAAGTATGCACCAGCCATTTTGGCATACCTCTAGCCTGCTCATTTTCAGCCCTTTCCTCATCAAGTACATCATGTACATCTGCATCAGTAATAGGCTGATCTAAAACATTTTCAGAAACCCTCATAGGCAACAAAGTGTCATAAATGTCCTGTGAGCTTACATTACTGTCTCTAGTACATGATAGCAAGGGCTGAACAGAATCTTCCACAAACACAACATACCGAGAAATCAGAATACGTTTTGTTTGCGGATGATACAACCTGTAACCTTTGCTTTCAGCACTATAACCAACAAAATAACATTTGACAGCCTTATCATCCAATTTTCTGTGCTGCACTTGTGGCACCAAAGCATATGCCAAACATCCAAAAACACGCATGTGCTCAATAGAAGGTTTTCTATCATGCCATGCTTCATATGGACTAATAGACTGCAAAGCTTTCGTAGGACACCTGTTAAGTACATAAGTGGCACACATAATGGCCTCAAGCCAAAAAGAATGCGGCAAAGCTTGACTTTTGACCATACATCGTGCCATTTTCGCCAGTGACCTGTTTTTCCTCTCAGCAACACCATTTTGCTGAGGTGTATAAGGCACTGTACATTGGTGTTTTATCCCACGACTAGCCAGAAATGCATTAAATTCATGAGACATGTACTCCCCCCCTCGATCGGAATGGAGGGTGCCCATAGTACATTTTGAGACATTTTCAACCATAGCCATAAATTGTTTGAAGCACATAAAAACTTAGGACTTCACTTTAAGTGGAAATACCCATGCATGCCTAGAGTAATCATCAATGAAAGTCACGAAGTACAGGTAATTGCCCAAGGACGGAGTTTGCATGGGCCCATAAACATCACTATGCACAAGCTGCATTTTGCATGTGGCCCGAACTGAACCATCCTTTGGAAATTTAGAACGCTGCATCTTACCCAAAATACAGCCTTCACAAACATGTTTGACAGGTGCTTCAAGAGGTGGCAAAGAAGCAACCATATCAGATTTTTGCAAACGCAGCAAACTGGAAAAATTCAGATGACCAAAATGTGCAAGCCAAAGTTTTGCATCTGAAATAGCCCTTGAATTTGCAACAGCATTTGCAAAATTTTGTCCACACTTGTCATACAAAGTGAGCTTATACAGCCCACGACACAAAAGGCTAGATGCAACAATTTCATCACCAAAACTGAGATCATGAACTGTACATCTGTCATCCACAAGTTTGACTACAAGTCCAAGTCTAGCAAGTGCGGATACAGACAAGAGATTCTTCTTGATCCCAGGTACATAAAGTGCATCAACAAGTGTGAAGGAACTGCCATTAGCAGCATTGAGCACAATCTTTCCAACTCCATGAACTGGATAAGAGGCGTTGTTGGCACAAGTGACTGAATTCCCATGAGGGACAGACTCAAGAGAGGTAAACAATTCACGATGTGAGGTAATGTGCTTTGTAGCACCACTGTCGAAATACCACACATGTGAATCTGCAGCAACGACTAACAAGCATGCATCATGGACAGCAGGATTGTAAGTGCACTCTGCGCTAAAAGCCCATTGTGCATCAACATAAGCAACACAGTCTCCTTTCACAGAAGACTCAACAATGGCTGCATTTGTAGTGGAACCAGCATTTGCAGTGGAACCACCCTCTTTCTTCTTAGCCTCTTTGGCCTTCAACTTAGGACACGACTTGATCAAGTGATCATTGGCTTTAAAATAATGGCAACACATCTTCTTTTTTCCCTTATCACCAGAATTGCTAGACGAAGTACTGCCAGCAGAAGCATTAGGAACATAATTTTTGCCACTCGTAGCAGAACCATAAGAAGTGGCTACATTGCTGTTACCACCCTTTCTTTGAGAAGCAATAAAAGCCTGTTCAACTACACACTGCCTAGTCCTGTTTTTTGTGGAAAGTGACTCTTGCCACAACAATGTGCATAATGCATCAAACTTAACAACTTCAGGATTTCCTTGGGTCATCCGTCTCCAAGTACTAGCAAAAGTCTGGTAGGAATCTGGTAAGGCATCAAGAACAGTCTGCACAAGGGAACTGTCTGAAATGACTTCACCTGCAGAAATAAGCTGCTCATTGATATCCTTGACACTAGCAAGGAAAGTGTCCATATCGTCTTCCTCATGCATAATCTTCGACTCCAGCTCTTTACGTAGCAAAGCAATTTTAGCCTCATTGCGGCTTGCATAAAGACCTGCTAAAATATCCCAAGCCTGTTTTGCAGATTTTGCTGAACGGATGTGAGGAACAATGGTGCGCTTCACAGACAACGCAATCAATGCATGAGCGTGCGCATCCTTAACATCCCAACGAGCTTGTTCTGTCGTAGGCAAAACAACTCTAACAGCTGCAATCCTTGCAGCAAGACCTGCAACATCCTCAACATCGCCTACATCCTCAGAACCAGGACGTACATCAATGCCCTACACAATGTTCCAGACACCCTTTGACACAAGAACATGTTGCATCATATAAGCCCACATAGGGTAGTTGTCCCCATCCAACCTATCCTCAGCAGCAAACATCTTGAACACATCTGTGTTGTTGTTGTCAGCCATGGTAAATGCTGCACCTGATGTGAAAACTGCCCAAAAATAGGAGAAACGGAGCGGGAACAACCTGTGCTATATAGCACAAACCGTAGAAGACTATAAGGCACCTGTTATACAGAAAATGGCAGTGACAGAAATTCTGCACAAAATGACGAAATAGCCTGTGCAGTACTGCCTGTAGTGGAAACGGAGGCCGAAATGAGCCCAAATCAAAATTCTGAGCAGAACCAGCTCTCTGAGCTAGCCCAAAATATTTGTCGACCTGTGAACGCTCGCCAAAGCTCACTGAAATCGGAGAAAGTGAGCAGGCGTGTGCTGGAGCAGCTGGCGACTAAGCCCGGGAGGACGTGACCTGCTCTGATACCAATTGTTGGAATTAGGGTTGCAGAGAAACACACACAGCTTGGAGAAGATGAAGGAAGCTCAAGGCACACAATAGAGAGTGTGTTACTTAGTGTGCAATGGAAAGATAGATAGCCCTAGAGTGATGGGCGTATATACAATGCTCGGGGGAAAAAACCTCCTAAAGAGGGAAAAAATGCCCCGGCGGTCCTAGTGTGTTCACACACATCACTACCACATGTATATGGCAACATATTTTTTATTTTTTCCGTATATGTTGCTTTTGATGACTATAAGATTTATTGCTTGTTCATGTTTG
Organism: Adiantum capillus-veneris; assembly: GCF_014529385.1. Lineage (NCBI taxonomy): Eukaryota > Viridiplantae > Streptophyta > Polypodiopsida > Polypodiales > Pteridaceae > Adiantum > Adiantum capillus-veneris. Next base: position 118,749,470 of record NC_140944.1, read on the forward strand.
CAGATGTTTTTCCATCCAAATTTTGTACAGTGGGAGCTAATAGAATCCTTCACAAAAACCTTTGAGGCCATCCATGCTAACCTTGGCAAGTTTCTCTATGCTGGTTGTCCGTCCTCTGAGCTTGCTTCATGGGACATTTTTTTTAATAACCATACTTATGTCACACCTAGGCTAAATGGGTATGGTAATCTTTATGTGGTTCAATCACCAACTTTGCTAAGCCAAACAAAGCCTTGATAGTAGAAACCAAAAGGAGAAGCGAGGGGGATGTGCATGCAACAATGAAGTGCACCTACGGTTCCCACAAAGAAACAATTACATGGTTTATGTATCTTTATGTGTTTGTGTATATCTTTTGAATGCAGAGTGTTCACAGGACACCATCAATGTGGACTTGCAAAGGGGGAAGTGTGATGAATGAATTCCTTTTAATACCATGTTGCAAAGCAAAGGTTGCCGATGGTCTTTTCCTACAAAAGATGGAAGATGACGATGGGAGAATGGGAGGCACTAGACTCTGATGTTGCTGCCAGAGAATCTGTTGACCTACAAATATGCCTCCACAATAATGGAGTGCACGACATCTCTGTGAATAACAACTGGCACCTCAGACATCTTTGCGGGTATCTTAATCTCAAATGTACCTTGCCCAGGCAATACCTCTTTGTAATCATTAAAAAGGTTGTTCATTTCAGAAAGAGAAAACATTTATGTGGAGAACATTGTGTTTCTGCGATTTATTTTTATAAAAGCTTGCAATTGATGTGGATTTTGCTCTCATTAATGAATATGGTGTTATGAATCTCGTCTCTGAGCATCCTTGTTCATTTTCAATTTGTTCAAGATTTGAATTGAAATGTGAATTTCCATTGATTTAGAACACAAATGCCTTCAACGTTGGTGCCTTTTGATGCTTTGTCGCATGATTTTGTTAAAAGCTATAGTCTTAAATTAGTTTGACATCAATTTTAAGTGCTTTTAAAAAGTGACCTTGGGTATATAAGCTAGGTTTTTAAACTTTATTTCTCACATTTACAAAACTCTAGCTCTAAGATCTCTTGCCCTCTTCTTCGTGAACAAACCCATGGAAACGTCTTGTGATTCACTTCTCACACAACTAGAAAAGGTAGGACTTGTGGATCGAGCACATGAACTAGTTAGTGTGTTCAAGGGGACAATTGACATGCAGACCACTACCAACCTCTGCATGCAAAGGCATTCCAAAGATTTCTTGAGTACATGGTGTAGCACATGAAAGAATATGCCACAGTGTTCGAGACGTGGTTGCTAGTGGATTTTCTCAAACACCTCTATGCGGCCAACAAAAAAATTTTTCTTTTGCTTGTTGAGGTTTAGTAAAGGACTCACTAAATAAGACTGCAAAAACTTAGAATGAGAATGACTTCAAGACTTGGGCATGGAGTGCATAGGCACTCAATTCATTTCTTGGGACATGGAGAAGGCAAAATCAAATGAAAAGGCCAACAAGAAACCGCGTATAGCCTTGTGGATGAATCAAATGAAGCTATCAAAGAGGTTGATGAGCAAGGTGAAGCACCTATGGCACTCATCCTCTTGTCTTTCAAGAGCCCAACTCCACTAAGGAAGAAGACTAAATGATAGAGGGAGAGGATGTGTTGGAGGAAGTTCCTGACCTCCAAATTCTCACTTTGCATGCAATGGTGGTGGATGGTTTTTAGTTTTTGTTCCTTGAAGACATTTCCAAAACACTAGGACTGAGGGAAGATGAGTCACTCTCAGTGCTTTCTATCTATGCGGACATGAAGGAAGATAATATCAAGTTTCAAATTGACTTTGAAGACCAAAGTCTCCCAGCAAGCCTCTCTTTCCTCCCTAGTAAAAATGAACAGAGGTTGGTGCAAACCGTGGCAAGTATCCTTGTGAAAGTGTCTTGAAAGGCGCTTTCCATCCACACAAGCCGCTGATTCCTATGGGTGCAGATCATTGCTCTAGCATCAGACTTACGAGGAAAACCCTTAAAGAGATGGATGAAGACACTATGGTAATTTTTCTTTTAACGTAATCAATTGTCTATGGCTTGTGTTTGCGGGTCGCCGCGATGGACGTCCATAGCATAGCTCTCAAGCATCAACATATTTATCAATACAGGGGAAGCAACTCGGATGAGGCATGGAAATTCACTAGGGTGTCATTACTAATGAAGTGAACTCGATAAGATGCAACTACTAACTCTACAAACAAATCAAACGCATTACCGCCAAGTAATATGCTTATGTCCTTCTACACAGCTCTATAGTCATCACGCCCGTTTACCATGTAAATCATATCGGAATTGCACGAAACTTGAAGGGAAGCTACAGGGGATTATCAGGAACATATCCTATCACTGTCACAACATTCTGGAGAGGTACAATGATTGCGATCGTTCGTCCCAAAGTCAGCAAAAACAGTGAACAGTTGATCGTTTTAGGGTCCCTAAAGCCCCTCCTAGGGTCAAAACAACATAAAACACGCATATAGACAAAATAGTGATTTAAGGCCTCAAACTCGTAGTTAAAAACCTACACCAAATCTTGAATGATTACACTTGAATGGAAGAGCATGGTGAGAGGAACACAATGCAATAAACAAATTTGGATTTGGATTACCGTAGCCACAATCGCGAAGATTACAAGTTTGAACAAGAAGGAGCTCTCAAATGTATGCTGTCTTCTCAGTTTTCCATCCAAAATATTATTTCCCAAACTTACAAAAAATGACCTTTATAGATTAGGTCTTTACAAATGGCTTGTCCAGCCATAAGCTCCTAAACTTCTAACTGGCTCTCTAATATACAATTGCTCCCATAAGAATAATCATACATCCTTTGACAAATTCTCGGCTTAGAGATGCTTCCTTACAAAAGAATTTTACAATGGTTTCTCAGAAAAATATGATCCTTCTCTGGAAACGGCCACTTGTTGCTTCGTCCACCAAACACTCCCCCCTTCCTTATCCTTGCACGCCCTCGTGCATGTTCAGTTCTTTGGCCGTTGATGTGGCTCCAATGAAGCAAGTGTCGTTGAAAAGCTTCTTGTTCGAAGGACTGCTGCCAGTGCTTCTTGATGCTGTTTGAATGGATTTTCAGATAACGTGTGTTGTTATGCTACGTATCGTGCCTTGCGGTCCTTCGCCATGGGATGGAAAATCCTTGAGTCAATTTCGAAGAATCCTGTGACAAAGGCCTCTTCGAATGTCTGCAAGTAGTGTGAGGGCAGGTACATTAGCCCGGAGAACATGGCCATCAATATGTGTCGTGGCGGTGAATCCTGTAGATTCTAGCAGATGCCGCTGTGTCCTTTCGAGAACAGATTCCATGGATGATCGTTTCCTTCAGTGTCTTTAAACACCTGGATGCAGGTGACGATTATCTGGGCTATGTTTACTAGCATTTGGCACGCCAAGTCAAGGACATCCCGCAGCAATGTGACTGTCGAATTCAGTGTGCTGACCATGGAGGCTACCGTAGGGGGTTGCTGCGCTGTCAAGACCGGGTAATTCAGTTTTTGCGGCCTTGACCCTTTCCATGTGGTAAAGTCTTTCCAAGTGCGTCTTCTAGGGACTGGGCAGAAAGTGGGATCTATTTGTATATGTTGAGGAGCGTTGTGGTAATTGGTTAGATCATGTGGCCGTTTGTCCAACCACTTCTGCCTCCACTTTGGGTGGTCATCAACAAGCATCTGAGCTTCTTCCACTGTTAGTGCAATGCCTTCATAACCCCCATCTTTGTTTCGTGGCAAGGTTGGCTGCATCTTTTATTTCCACAGTATTGCCTCATGGCATAGTAGAGGAAACGGGAGGTACTCATGGCCAAATCCTTCCACCTGCTCTTTTGGTGTAAGTATGCCAGGGCTACTGACTCCATTATCTTCTTCTCATAGAGCATGTACTCCTTTGCTGGCCCCTCTGGCATGTCTTGAATGCTCTCATTGAGCTCATCTCTTATATCCAGATCTGGCCCTTCAAACTCATGCTCCTGTTGCCCTTGGTGTGATGTTCCAGGCAACTCTGGTACTTGTTGTCCGGGCAGCAGTTGTGGTTAACTCTGGGCTTTGTATGCTTTGATTTGATGTTGAAGAAGCAGATCTTCTTTTTCCTTTAGCAGCGTGTGGTCGATCTGCTTTTGAGTCTGTAATTCGGCGCTTGTTTGAGCTAATTGCTGCTCCAGTTCTTTTAGCTTTAGCTCATTTGCCGCCGTCTGGGCCACCATTCCTGATACGAGCAGCTGTCTTTGAAGATTTTCTTACTCTAGCTTCTCTTTTATTGCCGCTATAGTGTTCACTGTTGTGGCATAGTCAGATGTGGAGACCAATGCCTCAACAGGTTTTTGATTTGCCATCAAAGTTGTCAGAGTGCCTTTGACAATATTGTATGAACTGCTACGTCTCTGAAATATTGCGCTCTCATAAGCAAGCTGCTCCGTTGCTTTCTGTACTCTTGCCGTCAACTCTTGGCACTCCTTTTCTTTGGCGGTCAAGTCTGTACTGACATCCACTAAGTCTTTGATCAGAGACTGAGCCTGCTATCGCTCAAGGTCTCTTTCCTCTGTTGTGCGTTCTAGTTGCGCCCTCAGGCTTTCTAACTCCTCTTGCCTAGATGCTTGCTTTTAATGGGCCTCCTTTACCAGCCTTTCCTTTTCACTCAGCACCACGTGCTGACACTGGAATTTCCGTTCTAATTCCTTAGAGTTTGCTTGTAATTAAAACCAGCCACTGCCTAGCAAGCTTCGTGGTATCCGATTGCTTATGTAGGAGGTATAAAATCCTTTTGCGAGGCTGACGGGGGAGGAGTTGGCTGTTTTTTGTTTGATGGAGAAGGGGGAGGAGGAGGAGATTTTGGCGAGGGAGGAGGCGATTTTTTAGGCAAGGGAGGAGGTGATTTGGGCGAGGGAGGAGGTGGGCTTGATTCTTCTCGTACGTGCCTCTTTTTGGAAGTCTCTTCCCCTTGTTGCAAAGCAGATGCTTCCGCTTTTCTTTTCTTTAGAATCCTAATGATTCTTTGGCACGTGAGATCCGCCGCCCTTCGTGCTTCCACATTCCTTTCTCTTTGGATCTTCTTTAGCTGCTCTGCCTGGTTTGTTTCATCAGCTGTGTCTTTCTCATTCGTTCCTTCATTTTACTGCGAAGAAATGTCCACTTCCGCAGCCTTTTTCTCTGCTTCTAGCCTTTGCTTCTCCGCGCGTATGCGAGTTGCATTATCTATTCTTTCTCGCCTTTTCCTTTCGAATATTCTTTTTTGTGTTTGTTGTGTTGCAGCCGCTCTAGCCTGTCTGTCAGCCCGTAACTTGGTTCTTCTTTCCTCGACTCTTTTTTGAGCTTCCGCATATGCTTTTTGCAGGACTGCGGTACTGCACTTCTCTCCCTTCTTTTTCTTTCGAGCGGCTTTGTGGAGTCTTTCTCCTCACTTTCTTCAAACTCTGATGGCCCTTTGTCTTTTGACTCTTGAGATTTTCCTTCATCATCTGTCTCCGTTTTTTCTTCATCACTCGAGCTTTTGTTGGTGGTCTTTGCTGAGCGCGATGATGTCACGCCAGGGGTCGTCCTTACGGAATGAGCAACCAGCTTGGCTTTCTGGATTAGGGCCATTTGAGAACTGGCAACTGGCAAATCTTTGATCATTCCCAAAGCCTGGTATGCTATTTTGGTTAGCATCGGCCCTGCGTTCATGTAGCTTTTGTTTTTTGCCGATCTTTTCAAATTTGCTTCGATCAGGTTTTGCAAAATGTAAGAACCGTAGTCGTTGCGAATGGTTCTATTTTCAGCTGTCGCTAGATCCATGACCACGGCAATGCGTAGGATTGGCTCGGTGTAGCGAGGAGGCTTTTGCACTCTAAAATGCTGAGAGATCAATCTCATCGGCAATTCCAGCTCTCCGTATATCATGTCACTGTATTTGTATTTGTTTCCCTTTGCTTTGATGGATGCCTTCTCATTGTCCAGTGAATTTGTCTTCGCTAGCAAATCGTGTTGTCCCAGGAGGAAATGCAAAACTTCGTTGATGATTTCTTTCATGATCTTTACTTTCACCTTCGATCCATCCTTTTCCGTGAGCATTGCCTGCCCATCATATTGTATCAAGCTCACGAGCTCGTGGGCCCTCATGTAATCTGTTTCCCATGGCTGTAATCTGAAAAATTGCTCCAAGTGTACAACTCGCACTGCCTCCGGCCTTCGGTGGAGGTTCCATATCTCTTGTGGCATGATAGTTGTTTTTACCAAGTCACCATCAACATCCTTAAACTTCGAGATGAATATGTGGGTAGGGATTTGAGCAAGTATTTCATCCGAGATGTGAGCCTTTTCATTTGTAGCGAGCTCCTCCACTTAATATGGTGTTGCTGTCCACTGCCTTTCTTTCTTTTGGCGAGGCATTCTGTGTCAGGAAAATCACAAGCTGTCAGGATTTTCCCTTCGCAATCAATCGCATTTAGACTTTTAGTAAAAAACAGTTCAAAAGTTAAAACTCATCATAGCTTGAACAAATTTCATCCATTCTTGTCCATATTTCACCAGTGGGACTAGAAAGACTAGAGCTATGAATGATTAAAATCTGAGTCAATTCTGGAGCTGAGGTACACCGATCGCGATCGTAATACAGAGGAAAAATTAGATTTGATCACATGAGTGGGTTGCTGATAGTTGGAGGGTCATTTTGGTCCACTCTGTGTTTCATTTGAACCACTTTTGAGTTTACAGGTCCCAATTCTGGGTTACAAGGGAGTTTTGGACTAGACTCTCGACTTTTTATGAATTTTTGATGTCCAAATGGCTTGAAACTTGGTTGGTGACTTGAACAAGATGTATACAAGGGATCTGATAGGTGTTGGTCAAAATGTGATGCTGAGGTACACCGATCGTGATCGGTGTTCTGGGCCTTTTTTTGGTGAAAACTAGATGGTCATGGAACCCTATGCCTGCCTAGCCCACTGATGATTTATTTCCATGTTTGGACTTAAAATGAACAAATTAGATCAATTTTCCACTGTTTGACTATATTTTACTAAGTCTAACCATATTGGGTTTTCCTGATGAAATTTGGTTGGATCCTGGAGTTAGTTGAAGTTAGTTTTAGAGCTCGCACTGCTTCCATGAGGTTCTGCTACCAACAGCCTACTCCATTGTCTGATTTTGACCTTATCAGGCACTTTATACCCTGTCTTAGGAGGTTTTCCAGATTTGTGCATTTTTTAGGCATTCCTTGGATATCCATGTGATACTTGAGCATCCCTAAGTCACCTTTTGGTCTTTGGCATTGGCTCGGCTCCAATTCTATCTTTGTGTGATCATTCGAGACTGAAATGACTATATCTGTACTTGTAGGAGATTCTGAGATCCATTCGAGGTTTTCTACAACTGTTCTGACTCTTAGTTGGACAAGTGTACCTTTCAAACCATCCATCATTATTTTTAACCGGATTTTGGTAGTTGTAGGTCAAATTTTCCCTTTTCGGTTGTGTTTGACAAATTAGGCCTATTCCATGAGCAAAATTTGTGCATTTTCCTTGAAAATTCAAGAGAGTGTACTTTTAATTGAGTTCCAAGCCTTGGCCAAATCAAAAGTTGCAAAACTTGCATCTGGGGGCACCGATCGCGATCGTACCATGGAGGCCAAAATTGATTTTGACACCAGCAGATTGTAGGCGAGGCTGAGGGGAGGTGTTTTGCATGTTTTGTCCCAATTTTTGTCAGTAAGGTACACCGATCGCGATCGGTGTACCACCACCAAATTGTGATTTGACCATATGGCTTTGTTCCTGACCTTGTGGGGAGCACATTGATGTGTTCTGTGCCTGAATTTTTTTTTGTTTGGATGCCTCTAAGGGCTTGACCTCTTTGACCCGATCCGACTTTGATTTGATCCCTTCTCCTGTTTGTGCAATGATTCGCGCTTGCATGCGTAATAGACTTGATCTTTATTTGATAAGGAAGATACCTATGAAATCTGGTGTGAAATGTTGGCTCCGATCGTCTGTACGGGGTAGAAACGTGGCAGCTCACTCTAGGTCAAAAAGCTCTCTCCTTCTCTCTCAAAATGTGAAAATGAACAATGAGCTAGAATTTGGCCTACCTGGACTATATCTTCCCGAGATTTTCATGACACAGGGCTGATTTTCCTCACCTTTGATCCCGATATAATCTGCATACCACCTATGGGTCGAACCGCTTGTCATTCCGACGTCGTATGACCATTTGATGCCATTTTGGCGAAATGTAGTAATGATCATTAAGCCTGAAATTCGACATCTTCAGATTAGCTTCATATCTTCCATGCTTGATAACCTTATCATGATACTTCAACGTTTGCTTCCATAACTTGATTCCGACACTTGTGAGTGAGATTTGTTTTAATTTTTGATGTTTTATTAATGAAAATCAAACAAAATAAATTGAAAATACTTATTAATTGGAAAAAATTAGCCAAAATTACTATACTCATCCCTAAGCATATATTTTCTCTAGAAGCATCCCAATGCTCCAGATTTTGTCATTACAGCTCATTATTATGATGGTCGGATGATACAAAAACGCTAAAAATGCCGGGTTTTGATCGAATATTTTTAAAATTGAACTCTAAATAATAAAAGAACACACACATTATGTACACATATACACGTTGGACCCCTTAATGGCCCTGACTGTTGTTAGATTCATCAATTACTCCCCCTTTCCTTGTCTGAGTCGCCCCGGACGAAGGTTGGGTGCATGTGCATGGGTGTTGGAATCTGTGTCTATGCATGGTCTTGTAATGTGGCCCTATTATGATGTTTGAGACAATGCGTTGGGTAACAATGTGCTGTGCAAGATGCGGGGACTGAATGTAGTTTTCAGTGGCTTTTGATGGCGAGGGTAGGTGTTTATGGAACAGAAGAGCTTGCAGTCGAATTGCTCTTTCCTTGATTGTGGGTGTTGTGATGGCAACAATTTTTGGAACCCATTTTTATGCGGTTTGTTGCATCTTTACAGATTCTACTTTAGTTTTCACAGGTTTCCAGTGCCATTTTGGAGGTTCAGGCTTCTTGTTTTGAGTTTTGGGTTTCCTTTCGAGCTCTGTCGCCGAATCCTTAGTTTTCTCTAGTTTTGGTTGCCATTTCCACTCTTGAGTAACTTCTGCAGGTCTTTGATATGATGCTGCTTCCGTCTAGAGTTTGTCCTTAGGTAGCCATATCTTGCTCGGTTTGTTGGTCAACAATCTTTTCTTTATCCATACTTTCCAAATAACCTTTTGTGGTGTTTTTGGCTGATTAGCCGGTTGCTTTTTGTCAATGGGGATACTCGCCACGAGTGATCTGTTTTGGCGAATGGAGTCATGTACACGTTAGAGTCGTGTGTGTACCTTAACGCATGTTCTAACCATTCAGTGATTGCATTGTACGTTCTCATCCATGGAACTCCCAAGCATATTGATTCTCTGATTTCTCCGTCTTTCATTACAAAAAATTGATGAGGACAACTATTTCCATCAAGATTGATTGGTAAGTTTACTATTCCCAATGTTGGGATTGTTGCACCGTTTGCTGCTTGTAGATCACGTGTGGATTGCACGAGGGGTTCATCTGTAAGCATCCTGTAAGTGGAGAAGTTAACCGCATTGACTCTTACTGCTGTGTCAATCAATGCTCGGTGATATCTGCCATGCGGGAGTCTGACATTGAGGCGAACATTGATTCTTGTTTCCCATTGCTCATCAGTTTGAATTATAGGCAAAGGAATTTGAGCCGTATCTACTGGTTGGGGAAGTCTTTGTTGTTGTAAGGTTTGTTGTCGTTTTAAAATCCTGACTTTGGCCTCCTCCTGCGCTTGAGCTTTTGTCTCCTTGACTTTGTTCTTGCGTTCCTTCGCAGCATGTATTTTGGCAAGCATCTCTCAGGTTAGTGGTAGGTTGTATTTATTTAGTCTGCAACCACTAATCCAGTTAGGAATTTCCTCTCCCTCTAATGTCGTAAGTTTAATGGCACCGCTAGATGATATGTCATGAATCACATAGGGTCCATTGCCTTGCTTTTTGAGTTTCCGGGAATGTTGTTTCAGGGTATACATTAAGACGTAATCCCCAGTAGCAAATTCCTTGCTGATAACATGTTGATCAAAGAAAGAATTCATCTTTTGTTTTTGCGCGTAGATTGACGCAACGGCTCTCAATCTAGTTTCATCCAGTTTTTCCAGGACATCTACCTGATTGGATAATTCATGGACCGTCCATTCTAATTGTTTAGCGACTCGAAGCGTTGTCAGGAGTTTTTTGGAGCAAGGGATTGCACATATGTATATACACATGCGTGGTGCATCAAATAAAGGATTGCCCATTTTCCCAAGCCAGGTGGTTACGTGGGGCCCACATGTGTAAAGGTAGGGCAGCATGTACATAGTGCAACGATTTTCACTATTACCAGTACCACTGTGTTTTTTCTATAATAAAGAGGAGTTGTTAGCGCGTAAAACTTCTTGAGGAAGCTATCCACGGGCCGACGACATGAGGTAAGCAGGTGCGTCAGATGGCATCTAGTGGCGTCAGGAGGCTGAACGGGGTCAATACTTGCACACGGATAAGTACATACACGACATGGGTGTTTCTTTGTGATAATTATGCAGAAAGGTCATCATGAGGACCATATTTTGGGGCCACTTCACGTGGTGGAAAGATGCATCATTGGAAAAAAGATGAGTGCCAGGTGTGTGGATGATGCAAAAAAGTGACAACTATGCACTGTGAGGTCAGTTTTTGGCCTGTTCGGGGTCCGTTTGAGGTCATCTAAAAGGCCAAGGGTTCCCAACTAATAAAGCTAAGTGTGGGAACTAAGAAAACAGAGAGAAGACCAGAAAAAACGTGGAGAAGAGAGGAGGAGCAGCCGCAGGTGTGTTTCTGGGGTTTTTGGAGCCTGTTTTGGCCGTAAATTGCTCATCCGAGGTCGGATTTGAGCACTTTGACATTGTAGATTGGGGTTTTGAGCCGTTCAGGACGCGATGGCGCTGTCCATTTTGCCAAATTCCTCACTCTTTTTTGGTTGTTTTTGCTGTGTAAGTTTCTCCTATGAGCGAATCTTCTGCTCCAGTTTGTGATTGTATCTGGTATATTTTACCCATTTTGTGTGAGCTATTTGCCCCTTGGTGTTGGACCAAGATCATTTGTATCTAATTATCAGAAGTTCCCCTCTTTTGAGTTGAGTTTTTTGGGTGTGTGTGTGTGTGTGTGTGCAGTTGGCAAGTGGATAGTCTCTCTCCTCTCACTCCATAGGTGTGTTCCCTGTCTCGGCCAGGTGTGTTGTGTAAGCCGAGTAGTGCCCCATAGTGTGTGTGTGTGTGTGTGTGTGTGTATCTTTTCAAGAGTGTGTCTCGGGTTATTATAGAGGCGTTCTGTGCATTTTCATCCCGCTCACATTCTTTTGGCGCCCCCACGAAGGATCTTCTTCGAGTACCTTCTGCTTCGAGCTTCAAGCTTCGAGATTCGGGATTACAGGTTGCAAACTGCAGGTTACATGTTACATGTTATAGTGATAGGTACAGGTACAGGTGATTCACACAGATATAGGTAGCTGGAGTACAGTGATATACTAGCAGTGATGTCACTTGCAGTTGTTGTGGGTATGCATCAGTTGGCGCCTGTTTGAGCGCATTGTCTGCTGGGTTGTACGTTACTTGTGAAAACTTCCATTGTACGCCTTTGTGAAGCCATATTTTGTTTTATTTGGCAATCCTAGTCATTTCTGAGACTTGGTCTGGAAGATAGTCATTTTTGAGACTTGACTATACGCGATTTGCATTAGCCTTCGTGTGAGGGTCGATAGCGTGAGGTTTTATTGAGATGGGGTATTCTCAAATGTGGAGATCCTTTCGGTGATACAGGTAGCTGGAGCACCCTTTTTGTGACCTCACCATAGGCTATGTACTAGTGAGTCCTATTTGATGCTCGGGTTCTATTGTTGGCAGTTTATGCATACATATACAGTCCATATTTTGGGTTCCTACTGCTCTACTTCTGGGGAAACTCTGTCAAAATTTTTCCAAGTTATGATGGCTAGTCTTTTGGTCTTTTAAGGCATTTATGATGTTATGCTGCTGAAATTTTGGCAAAATCAGAGGTTAAGTCAGATGTGCCTTCTTGGGAGCTCCATGGTTGGCTTTAATGGATGATCAAAATGGCCCTCAATTCACTCCTTTTCATTTAACACAAAGAATCCAGATAAATGTTCATGTGTCCAGGAAGATTTTTTTCCAGCAGCGCATAGTCTTTATGTTCGGGCCAAGAAGATTAAGAGAGATCCTGGAATGTCCATTGCCTGTTGTAATTCCGATGATTAACTATGAAAACTCATTTGATGTGCATGTGTTTGTCCTTATCTAAAGCTGAGCTCCATTGAAGTTTCTGGGGATTGGGTAGTGAAAAGTTTTGGGTTCTTGCACGTGTGTTTGAAGGGGTTCTGAAAGCATTGTAACTTGGGTAGCCATGGATTTCTCTTATCCGGAGTTTCATGGAAGAAGTGATGAAGATGTGGAAGATTTTTTGGAAAAGATAGAGGTTTCCTGCATTAGCAACTAGATTCATGACCCTGCTCAGATGTTACGTCTTCTCCAAATTTGTTTGAAGAATGATGCACGAGTTTGGTCCAAAGCATTTGAAGAGGAGTTGTGTGTGGCTGATCCACCTGTAAGATTGAGTTGGGACAATCTAAGGCATGGATTGGAAGTGGAGTTTGTGAAGACAGAAGATCCTGACAAAGTGTGGCAAGAAGTACAGGCTTTAGTGCAAAAGGAAGGTGAGCCAGTAGATGCATACATACGTAAGTTCTCATTGGCATGGGAGCGAATGTGCAAGGCCTTAGCACCACAAGTACCTCCGCCTGACATGATGAAGAAGGACAGGTTCTTGGCTGGTCTTTGGGAGAATATACGTTGGAGAGTGGAGCTAAATAAGCCTAGGACATATGAAGATGCACTAGAGGTAGCAAGGAACAAAGAGTGGAAGTTGAGGAAAATGAGCCAGTTAGGGGTGGAGTCTTTGCCCATGAGATCTGAATTTCAGCCTATAGAGTCTTTACAAGGTCGCATGTCAGGGGTTCATCATGAACCAGTGGTTCCTGTTACTACTCAGGTTATGCCAGAAGTGGTCACTACATTGGTGCAAGATGATGGGCTAAGGCAAGACATGAGGCAAGTGGTTGATTTGATGAAGAATCTCAGCCTAAACATGCTAGGTCAAGTGGGAAATAATCAAGGTCGAGGGAGGTTTGCAAATCAGCCAGGAGGTGAAGAAAGGCCTAGGAATGGTGTTGGACAAAGAAATGGTAGGTTTTGGAGGCAGACGCCCACATGTTACAATTGTGGAGAGTTGGGTCACATCAGCCCGCAATGTGATAAGCCACCAAGGATGGGGGGAGACATGTATCCATTGCCAAGATAGGTATTAACTAGGTCAAATGATTATGGCATCGAAATTAAGGGAGATGAAGGAACCAGTGGATTAGCCCAGGAGGAAAAGGGAAAGACAAAAGTGCTAAGTGTATTCACCTTGGAAAAGACATCAAAGCTAGATGATACATTAGTGATGGCTATTGGGAAGAGGACCACAGAGGATAAGGAAGGAAGAAATGCCCCAGGTCCTAGTAAGAAGAAGGGAAAGAGTCATGAAGGCGAGGATGTCAAGGCCAAGAGAAAAAGGAGAGCTCGTCGAAAGTTTCATGTTTCATATTTTCCACTAGAGGATGGGCAATTAAGCTATGACTTGAAGGAGGATCTGACGAGCAGGAAGGCAGATGTTACTTTTGGGCAGCTTATAGAGATGGTGCCTAAGCTAAAGTGACAGTGGAAGAGGATGGTTAACCCAATGGAGAAAGAGCCAGAGAGAGGTTTAGTAAAGGTGTTGGCAATGGATGAGCTACCAAACATTTGTCCAATAGTAGATGTGTGGCATAAAAGGAAAAATTTGGGACAAGGTTATGTGGATGGCGGAGCCCAAATATGCGTCATAACACACTCATGCGTTGAGAAGATGGGTCTCACAGTGGCTGGGGTGTCAGGTTTTCGGATCAGATTGGCAAACCATCACAAAGTAAAATGCTTGGGTGTTGTAAAGAGCTTAGAAGTGGAGGCATATGATGCAAAGGCAGTGGTTGATTTTCATGTGATGCCAACAGGGTTGGGAGCATATCCTATTATACTGGGCAGACCATGGTTACGTGGAGTGGGAGCTGTTCAAGATTGGTGACATGGTACTATTAGCCTTGATGGAAAGACATGTACCAAGAAGCTATGCAATATGGACACAAGGAAACGATTAGAGGAGCTTTATAAAGATGAGGATGAGTCTAGTGATGAAGACTCTTCCACGGTGACAGATGAGGATAGTGATAGCACTACCAGCAGTGATGAGGATGCTCATGTTGCATTTCTTTTGATGGATAAAGAAATCCAGGAGTCTGGTTTAATCGCATTTGCAAATGAAGTTGAGGATGAAAGTGAAGGGCCTTATGAAGTGATTGAAGGGCTGATGCAAACCAAAGTTGATTTGTCAAAGAAGCAGGAATTGATGACACAAATGATCAGCGGAGACCTCTCAGCTATGGAGAAGGAGATATATTTGCACATGTTGGCTGGTTTTCCTTATTTGTTCATTACTTCATATGAAGAGATCAGAGGGTTCAAGGGTGAAGAGATGCATATAGAGCTGAAAGAAGGTGCTAAACCAGTGCGGCAAAGGCTAAGAAGGATGGGTGAAGAGCAAATGGAAGCCTTGCGAGAAGAGGGGGACAAGTTATTGAAGGCAGGGTTCATAGTCCCTGTGGAGACCACAGAATGGGTGAGTCCAGTTGTAGTCTGTCCAAAGAAGGATGGAAAGTGGAGGATTTGTGTAGATTTTAAGCCCTTAAATTCAGCCACTAAGAAGAACCCATATCCTCTTCCATTCATCGATCAGATCTTGGATTCAGTGGCTGGTTATGAGAGGTACAGTGTGTGTGATGGTTTTTCAGGCTATTTTCAATTGAAGATTGCTCTTAAAGACCGCACAAAGACAACTTTTATTATGCCATGGGGTTGCTATTTCTACACAGTATTGCCATTTAGGTTGTCAAATGGACCATCTTTCTATCAAGAGAGAGCAAATTGGGTATTGGAACCATTCATTGGTAGTTGTGTTAAACCTTTCATGGATGACTTCTGTGTCTACAGCAGTAGGGTTGAACATCATGAGAAGCTGCAGATGGTAGTGGCTCGATATAATGAATGTGGAGGACAACTAAATCCAAAGAAATGTCATCTAGCACAGCGAAGGGTGAAGTTATTGGGCCATATTGTGTCAGAAAATGGCATTGAGGCTGATCCAGATAAGGTTAAGTCTATTATTCTTCTTCCATCACCTACGAGTACGAAGCAATTGGCAATTTTTATACACAAAGTGAAGTACATGGCACGGTTTATTCCATTGTCTTCGCAGCTTCTTTATCCATTACAGCAAGTGGCAAAGCATGATCCATTGCAATGGGATGACAAGTGTGAAGAAGTGTTTCAAGAGGTGAAAGAGGTGTTAGGGGGGTTGTCAGCCATGCAAGCTCCTGATTGGGAGAAAGTGTTTTATGTAAATCCATCAGTAGGGGATGATGTCATTGGAGCCATGCTATTGCAAAAGGGGAAGGGAAACCATTATATGATGCCAGTGTATTATGCAAGCCGAGTGAAGTTGGTAGCGGAGAGAAAGTTCTCGGAAGTAGATCTAGTGATGGCCAGTGTAATATTTGCTTGTGGACGATTTGGTCATTACTTTCTACCACGACCTTTTGTTTGCTTGACGAGTTATGCCTTTTTGCCACAATTAATTAATGGTACTAACATGTCAAATGTGGTGAAGAAATGGGTAATTGAGTTGCCTACAAGGAGATTCCCCTTATTGTTAAGGAAGAGGTGGTGAGAAAGGTAGTTGAAGAAGTGCCACAGATCAGCAATATACATGTGTTTTTCTTCGATGGTTCATACAGAAAGAGCCATGATGCAGCTTCAGGGGGTATAGCACTTTATGATCCAGGGGGGAAGCTAGTATGCAAGAGAGGGTTCAAATTGGATGCTCATAGTAACAATGAGGCTGAATATGCTACTTTGGAAGCCGGTTTACACATTTTTTTGAAGCATGGGGTTCGAAGGTTGAGCATAAAAGGTGATGCCTTGTTAGTGGTGAAGCAAGTGCTAGGTGTGTGGAAGAGCAAGAACACCTCATTGAAGGAAATGTGCTTCAGAATTAAAGGCCTGTTAAAAAAGCTCGAAGCATGGAGCATCAGACACATTGAACGTGCTCTAAATGGAGAGGCACATGAAGCAGCTCAAGGCATGATTGGGGAGCTATTTGTGTTGAGGACCACTTTACCTCTTTATCATGGCCGGGAAAGTTTTGCTCAAGAAGAGGAGTTTTTGCTAACAGGAATCATTCCAAAGGAGATTCAGAAGTCTAAGAAGTATGGCGTTGTGCATAGAGCATACAAGTACAAATTGATTGGTGATGTCTTACACATGAAAGGGGCTGATCTCGTGTTGAGACATGTACCTTGGCAGGAGGAGCTTTACAGAGTGTTGGAAGAGAATCATGAAGGCACATGTGGTGGCCATTTTGCTCTAAATATCACCTTGCATAAGATTTTGCAAGAGGGGTATGTATGGCCTAGTTTGCACAAGGATGTTCACCATTGGTGTAGGTCTTGCAATAGGTGTCAAGCATTTGGGAAGAGAGTGTTGAAGCCAGAGCTACGAAAAACCATTATGGCGTTTGATGTGTTTGAAAAGTGGGGGATTGATGCAATAGGCCCATTACCTATCATAAGCAGGGGCAAAAGCTATATCTTGACGGCAGTGGACTATCTCTCTAAATGGGCAGAGGCTATAGTAGTTAAACAGATCACTGCAAAGGATGTGGCAAAATTTGTGTATGATGAAATATGTTGCAAGTTTGGGGTGCCATTAGAGCTACTTTCAGATAAGGGGCCAGGATTTAGAGCTAAACTGCTAGAATTCTCATGGTGCATCAAATAAAGGATTGTCCATTTTTCCAAGCCAGGTGGTTACGCGGGGCCCACATGTGTACAGGTAGGGCAGCATGTACATAGTGCATCGATTTTCACTATTACCAGTACCACTGTGTTTTTTCTATAATAAAGATGAGTTGTTAGCACGTGAAACTTCTCGAGGAAGATATCCACGGGCCGACGGCATGAGGTAAGCAGGTGCGTCAGATGGCATCTAGTGGCGTTCAGAGGCTGAACGGGGTCAATACTTGCACACAGATATGTACAGACACAACATGGGTGTTTCTTTGTGATAATTATGCAGAAGGGTCATCTTAAGAACCATATTTTGGGGCCACTTCATGTGGTGGCGAGATGCATTATTGGAAAAAAGCTGAGTGCCAGGTGTGCGGATGATGCAAAAAGGTGACAACTATGCACTGCGAGGTCAGTTTTTGGCCTGTTCGGGGTCAGTTTGAGGTCATCTAAAAGGCCAAGGGTGCCCAAATAATAAAGCTAAGTGTGGGAACTGAGAAAATAGAGAGAAGACCAGAAAAAACGTAGAGAAGAGAGGAGGAACATCCGCAGGTGTGTTTTTGGGGTTTTTGGAGCTTGTTTTGGCCGTAAACTGCTCATCCGAGGTCATATTTGAGCACTTTGACATTGTAGACTGGGGTTTTGGGCCGTTCCGGACGCAATGGCGCTGTCCATTTTGACAAATTCCTCACACTTTTTTTGTTGTTTTTGCTGTGTAAGTTTCTCCTATGAGCGAATCTTCTGCTCCAGTTTGTGATTGTATCTGGTATATTTTACCCATTTTGTGTGAGCTATTTGCCCCTTGGTGTTGGCCCAAGCTCATTTGTATCTAATTATCAAAAGTTCCCCTCTTTTGAGCTGAGTTTTTTGGGTGTGTGTGTGTGTTAGGGCGGTTACGCCGCTAGCGGAAGCTAAATAGCGAGAACTCAACCAACAACAGAATTTGTCAGACGAGGACGGAGCTTGACCCGCAGGCGCATGGAAACAACTAGGTGGGTGTCAAATCACCTACTCGACCTTCTAATGACAATCACTACTAAAGAAATCAAATCTAAGTTCTAAAATACGCAAGTGACTGAAATCCGTACTACGAACGAATGCTATACGAAACAGGATCTAGAATCATCGAATCGATCTCAAACTCAAGGGGAAGTCTATGCACTAGGTAAGAACAACACCCTAAAGACTTGAACTGCAAAATCAACCTATAACCACTCCGTGCGGTAAACGCGTATGAAAACAGGCCAAAAAATACAGGTGACCGAAACTTGACCCCGATGGTACTAATGTGTAGCTCTACTCGTTGTGGTTCTATAGATATGCTGCACACTCTATTCCGACACACGAGTTGGAAGAAAACTCACACCGAAGCTCGTAGGAACTTACCACACGTAGAAGCCGATAGCGCGCACTCTTGGTATCTGTGCGTAGCTCTCACCGTTGCTAACACAATGGCGGTGTCGCTTCTCCAATGGCAGCCCCGTAGCTCGCGTAGCAAGGAAATAAGACTCTCTCTCTCTCTCTCTCTCAGACACTGTCACGGCGCTCAAAAACTCCCTTTTTTTTAATAATTGAATCCTCTCTTAGGTTACAAAACTTTGGCTTATATACCTCAGCCTTGGAGGTGAAAACATCTCTAATTATTTACATCAGCAGGTGAAATTACATCGGGATTACAAGCTGGAAACTCAATTGAGTCCCGTTACTTCATGAATGGCTCAAATCAAAATTAATGTCGGAAAGACATTTATTACAATCAATGGTTACAAAATGATGGGTGTGAACAAAATTGCGGGTGTGATCCTCTACTGGCTCAACACTCCCCCCCTCCGCGTTCATGTCGTCCCTGACATGACTTTTAGGCTTGATCAATAGAGTCCTGTCGTCTTGAGCATCTGCAAATGTGATTCGTAGCGTAGGTTGCCTATGGTCAAGGTTGGGCCGAATATTTTGCTTTCATGAGTGAAAAAGCCGGTGTAGAAAGCTTCTTCGAATGTTTGCATGTAGAAGCTAGGCAAAAACATAATTCTTTGGTATAAGAGATGTAACACCTTTGGTGATGGCTGCAAAGAAAGATCATACATCATATCTGTCACTGTGTCGGCCATCGATAGTAGACTCGAGGTCGTGGCTTTATCTGGCGCGAACACTTCAATGCATGCTAAGAGAGTCCTGCAGATTTTCTTTAGCATCTGACACGAAAGGTCAGGAGAGCCAGTAAAGAGTTTGATGATGCCCGTTAGGGTTTTCACCATGTAGGCTTTACCTATTCTCTCTCCTCCCTTTGGTCCTGGCATCCTTGGGTAATTAAGCCAATTTGGCTTCTTTTCTGCAATCCTGCCATGCTCTTTCCAGCTTCTGACTCTTGGCACCGGGCAGAAGGTTGCATCCTCCCGAATCTCTTTTGGAGCCTCTACCAAGTAGATGAGGTAGGCTGGGTATTTGTTCAGCCAACCTTTCCTCCATCTAGGTTGAGAATCTACAATCTTCTTTGATTGTTCATCCTTTGTGATGTCGCCTTCATAAAGAGCGACATACTGCTCCTCCTCTATTCTCTTTTTCGTCTTTATCACTTCAAATTTCATCAGAGGGAAAGGCAGGCTTGGTTGCATCCACTCTTCATGGAGCACTTTTGTGTCTAAACCTTGAAGTCTAATGGAAATGAGGAGTCTCCTTTCCCATTCCATTTCCGCCTTGGCACTTTCCTCTGTTGACTTTTCTATTTGGTCCTGGAGCCTTCGTTCTTCTTCTTCAGAGATTCCTGAAGTTGAGGCCACTTCTTGAACTGGGGCTGGATCTTCAATTGTGGTTGCCTCTCCAGTTTCTGGTAGCTCTATGGCTGCTCCCCCTGCTTCTTCTTGTGGTGGCTCTGTTTCTCTTCTTTGTTGCTCTTGGAGGTCTTGGAGCTGTTTGCGGAGGGCCTCATTTTCTGTCCTTAGTGTTTGGTTTTTTGATGTGAGCCTCTCCTCTGCAGCCAATGATCCCTCTGCCACGTGCAACCTTTGCACTTGCTCTAACCTCAGCTCTCTTTGCAGACTTCTGACCTGATCTTCCAGAGCTGGTACGAGGGCTCCCTCTTGTTCTGTTCCTGCTCTGCTAGCTCTAGGGGTGGTCCTGAGTCTCATGATTGTCCTTTCTTGAAGTTCGACTCTTTCCCTTAGCTCAATGAGCTCATCCTTGGCTGCCTCCAGCTCATCTTCTATTCGCTCCTTTGCTTCCTGTGAGCTTGTTACCTCTCTTGAAGCTTCGGCTAGTTGGAGTATCAAGCCGTCCCTCTCGTTTTCTGCGTCGTAGAGTGATGCTTAATTTATGACTTTCAGATTCAGTCATAGCATTCTCTAACTTCTTCTGCAACTCTGCTTCCTTTTGTTTTGCTGTCTCAAGTGCTACTTCCTTTGCTCTGGATCTTTCTTTAATCTTGCTGAGCAGTTCATGCACCATGTGCATGTCTTTTTCATCTTCATCTGTCAACTTGACAGCTCTTTCTGCCACCACCTCCAATGGCTTCGGCTCGACCATTTTTTCTTCACTCTCCATTGTACCCTTTGTCTTTTCTTTCGTCCCTTTCCGATCATCTTGTTTCCGTAGGGATATCCCATAAACTGCCTCCAGGGCCTCTTCTTCACTGTATCCGATCGCTACCAGATCCTCATAATCATCTTTCTTTTGCTGAACTGGATCTATCTCCGTTTCCTTGGTCCCGGCCTCCGGCTTTTCCATAATTTCTGTTTCTATTTCTATTGTGGTTTCCTCCACAATAATTTCCATCTTCTTCGGGCTTGGTACAACAGTAAAAGAGGGCTGATTGTCTTCAGTCATCTTGGCTTTCCCTTTGTTTGCTTGCCCGTCTTTCTCTTTAGGTTCAGTAGACTCATCTATTTTTTTCTTCCCCTTGTCGTCCTTTTGCAGCTCAGCTTTTAAAAGCTGTACTTCCTCTTCGGTATAAGGTTCGACAGGTTGTTGCTCCAGTATGGCCTCCGACTCCTCATAAGCTCTAATATATTGATCATATTGATCAACATGTGGCCTGGCTGAGCTGGTTCCGACTTTACTGGGGTCTGGCACCCACATTTCTTCGAAGTCCCCCTTTAGAGCTCTTTCCGCTCTAAACTGCTCCACCAGCCTTTCCATTCTTGCGGCTTTTTGACTTTTGGTTTGCTTGGGATCGGCCTTCTTCTTCACTTTCTTCTTGAGCGGCTCGTCCACGGCCTCCTCAGGTTCTGAAACTATTTCTAGTTTTCGGCGTGCTCTTGTGGACGCCCTCTTGGATACTTCTTGCTATTCTTCCTCCTCATCGGCTTCTCTAAGCCACTCATTTTGGGAAGGAACCTGTGGCCCTTGATCCCTAGCTCCAATAGCTTTATAAGCTATCCTTGTTAGGATTTCTCCTCCTCCTATGTACTTTGGTTTCTGGTTGTGCATGGCGATTACTTGCTCGTGGATGTATTGAGCATAATTCACCTCTTTTGGCACGTTGCTCTTCAGTGCCCATGTGATGGTTGTGGCAATGGCATGGGGTGGTGTAGTATACTTGTGCGGTCTTTTGCTGCACACATGGAAAAACTGGTTGTATAATCGGCAAAGGGTTGCCGCTCGTTGATCTGCCATATCTCCGTAGGTTGTATTTTGTTTCTTTGATCCATAGACCTCTATGGCTTCCCTTCTTTCTCTGACAGAACTCCCTTTGTTGTGCAGCTTCAATGCATCTGCAATGAGCTGTGGAGTGATCTGTACTTCAACTGTTTCTCCATCCATGGCTGTCAACGTGGCTTTCCCATCCTTCTGAATGGATGTTGCCAACTCATACACTCTTCTTGTGTCTACACTTGATGGTCTCGAGGTGAAGAACCTGTGTAAGTCAGCCTTTTCCAGGTATCTACTTATGTTCTCTGATCTGCTATAATCCACTAATTCTCGTGGGATCATAGGTACATCGACCGATTGCCCTTGAGGATCTCTGAAAGTCCCCTGGTAGATCTTTATTCCCTCTTTTTCTAGTACTGCTTCCTCCACCCAAGTCTTGGTTGGCTTGAGGGTTTCTGTTGGAATATCAAAAGGTTCTGCTTCTGCAAGAGCATCCTTGATGGTTGGTCTTTTTCTCTTAGTTGCCGATGACTTAGCGGAATCCATGGATCCTGTAACTCCAATTTCAGAAGTTAGCGTCTTTTTAGTACCGAAAGCCGAAATGAAGCTTTTAACTATTCAAATGAGTTGAAAATTGAAACATGAGCTATTCAGGGCCTAAGGATGCAATGTAGGTGAAAAAATATGCAAACTGGGCTCAAAAACATGCTTGAGACATCATACGCGTATGATGTCTTTTGTGTCAGAATGACTTCATATTGGTTGTGCTTGCAGGTGATAGTGTATACATGAGTGTCATATGCTTGGATTTGAGTTTGGATCCCATTTGGTCAAGTTTTGGCCAGTTTAGTCCAGTTCAGGCTCTTGGCAAAATTTTGAAAGGGAAATGGATTTTATGATCCAAATTGGGTAAAACTTGGTGGATCACCTTCAAATGGCATGTAGAACACTTCTGTTTGGTGGTTGAAGCCCTTAGATGCCAAAATCACATAGTGAGACATCATACGCGTATGATGTCTTTTAGTGCATTTTTGGACCAATTTTCTCTATAAGCTTGGTTTTGGCTTTAGATAGGCTTATTCAGTGGATTTATCAAGTTTGGATAGAATTTGGACTAAAAATGGCCCTGGAGACATCATACGCGTATGATGTCTTTTTCATCAATTTTTCATGGGATTGGTTTTGTGGACTCTCCATGTGCTAGTGAAGGACTGTTTATACTCAAATCTTGGTTTGGACTTGAATATGTTGGATTTGGGACAAAAATAGGCTTTGCATGAAGGATTTTCTCTTAATTGGGCTAATGGGGTGATCCACTTGACCAAATGGTTCCAAACTTCATATGTAGCATGTATTAGATATATATAATGGATGTATGATGACAAATGAGCATTTTTGGCTCTGTAAGTGCAAATAGACATTATACGCGTATGATGTCTTTTGTGTCAAAATGGTGCTTTTTGGTTCCAGATAGCTTGTAGATGTGTTAATCAACAATCTTACAAAGTTTCAATGAGTTTGGAGTTATTTTGACAAAATTAGGACCAAAAATCAATTTTATGGCCTACTTTGCGTCTTTTTGGTTTTCCTTGAGTTTTCTAACTCCAATTCTCATGATACTTGGTTCATAGGATGTGATTAACATGTGGAATGAGGCTATGCACTCAAATGTTGAAATGGATGTGAAAATCATGCTGTGAGACATCATACGCGTATGATGTCTTTTCTTGAAATGTTGGTCTTTTTGTGCAAAGAATGCTTTGTGCTAGTGCCCTAAGCCCTGCTAACTAGTTTTCAACTTAAAAAGTCATCAGTTTAGCTAAAAAGCCCCCTTATAGGCATTTCAGTCTCCGAAGTCGTCTTTTTGCCTTGGAGTTGAATTTCTTCAACTTTTCTTCTTGAGAGTTGCATTTCCAGCTCATTGGATATGTTGTGAAGCCACCTATTCGGTTGAACTTGACTTTGGCTCCCCGTTCTCCATCTTTCTCCATTTGGTTGCCCGAAAGCGTCTTTTTCACCATCGGTAAGTGAATCAGCTTTCTTTTGGGTTTTGCTTGCAAACATAAGTCATCCATGTATAGTTGAAACTGCTTGTGAAGTTTCATGTCATTTGGTCGTCAATTTTAGCCGTTATGCCAAAATGACGCTTTGTGTGTCCACAGCCGAATCGGTTGTTCCGACCTACTTTTGGTGATCCAAACCCGGAGATACTCCATGGTTGCATTGCCCTCGATGTTGTTAAGCTTCCTGAGAAGTTTTGTGTCGTTCCGACAACTTTTTTCTATTTGCCTCTTGCAGGCTCTGTTGACCTAGGGTTTTTCCAGTCGTTCTTTCTCGAGCTTTGAGTGCTAGAAACTCATCTCCTATGTTAGGGTAACCCACCTCTAAATTCTTGCAAGGTTTGGTTAGGCGGTTGTGCCCCTACCTAGCGTTCTTCCCCATTCCCCGTCTGCTCTTGTTTCTTGGTTTTGGTGAGTTTTCGCGACAAAAGTTAACGATAAGCATCAAAAGCTTATGGCAACGAGTCTACCTCTCATGTCTGGTGTCCTCTGAGCTCTCGTAGCAGTCGTAGAGGGCGGTAGAAGGTCGGATGCTCCTGTGTGCTCTTTGCTCTCTCCAAGAAGGTAATAGTGGAAATGAGCTTGATAGTGACGTGAAAAATACTTAACTTCGGGCTTCCCGGATCACTTGTTACCAAATTTGACATGTGCTCCTATCTCGTCGTGAAATGCACTTTAGGATTTGAAATTCCTCAATTTGGACTCCGTTTGACCTGTTTCTGAGAAATCTGTCCACTTTGCCAAAATTCTGTCATTTCAGGCTTTCTGCAACTTTTTCAGAATTGTACCCCATTTTTACCATGGGTTGCCCTTGTCATTAAGATCATCACCGTCTATTCTTTTCTTTTTTCCGATCTCATTTCACCTGCTTTTTTATTTTTCTTTTATTTTTATTAAGAAAATCATAAAAATAAAGGAAAATAGCAAATTGAAGCCAAAAAATTCCAAACATACACGATAAATATCTGGTAACCCTGTGTATATGAATATACACTTCTTTGTGATTTTTGGACTTGGATTACCACTTTTTTCCACTTTTTAGCTCCAAAAACACTCTTATTTAGTGATATTTACACATCTAGAGACCCAAATTCATCATTTGATCTCTTCTTGTTGCAAAACAAGGTATATAAGGGCATAAATATTATCAATATCCGCAATCAAACATAAAAAATTGCAAAATCATGTAAGACACTGCCCTTGTAATATAATTTTTGTTTTTCTTTGTTTTTTCCGCTTGTAGGTGCTTTGTAGCTCCTGTATACCTCCCCCCCTCCGAGTCTGAGTCCTCCCGGACGACTATGAAGTGTCTGTGGGTGAAGCATTGTAGTTGTTTTGGTCATCAGTTCCCAATGCAATTGTAGAGCGATGATACAACAATCTTTCCAATAAAGCTGCTCTTTGTTTGATTGAAGGATTGGTGGTCGGGTTTTGGGTTGGTTTTGGCACTTCGGTAGTAGAATCAGTAGATGGATTCTTCGTTACCTTGTTGTCTTTTTTTACAATCCAAATCTGCCTCCGCTTTGTTTGTGCTTGCCACAAACTCTTTGCGACCCAAACCTGCTTTGTTCTGTTTGTTGATTCCCTCTCCTTGAAATACCTAGGAGTTTCCGTTGATTGTATTGAAGGGAGTTCCTTTTTACAAATCTTTGGGATCCAAATTTGCTGGCTGTAGCTTTGTGCCGTCATGAACTTCTTTGGAATCCAGATCTGTTTCACTATCCTTGATTGTCTGGGATCACTCTGTTGTCTGGTATTGAAGACTCTGTTTTCCACCTTTTTGTTCTCTGGTACAGCCTTTTTTGGTCTCCATACCAACTTTGACGTCATTTTCCAAGGTTGAGCTGTTATATTATTGCTTGTCTTTCTTATCCACTGTTGAGAATTCCTCGTCGAAGAGTAATCCGGTTGTATAGAAACTTTTGGTTGCCATTGCTTCTTCTTTTTCTCTGGTTGTTGTTTGCCCTTGTCCGTGGACTCTTCCTTTAGAGTTGGCTCTTCTCCTTTGGTGAACTTAACTGATTGACTTTCACCTTCGTATTTGATAAGCACTGATTTAGAACTCCAGTCAATCATTGCATTGTATTGCTTCTGCCATGGTTGTCCTAGCAATAATGGATGTTGTGTAGCTTGGTCTTCAACCACGTAAAACATATGAGGATACACATACTGGTTAATCTGTATATGTAAAACTGTGCACCCGACAGTTTTGATTGCATTCTCAGAGTAACTCTTTAACTCTTGCTTGGCAGTTTGTAGTTTAGTGTCATTTGTCAATTGTCTATACAAACTGAGTGAAATTAGGTTAGCTTGAGCTCCTGAATCCAATAGTGCTCTGGCTTTGATTTGGTTGGTCCCTACTTTGCATTCAATGATGGGTTCTTCTTTGTCATTCCCCATTTCTGTTATACTGACTGCGTTTATTCGTATTGCTCCTTCATTGTGCTGTTTCTGACGCAGTAGTCTTCTTTTCTTCATTCTTTCCTTTGCCTCGGCTTGCGCTTCCTCCTCAATCTTTTTCTTTTTCTGGACACGCAGCTTTTCTTGATGTATTTTGAGAAGCATGTCTTGGGTTAGCGGCAAAAGATACTTTTTCACTCTGCATCCACTAATCCAATTGGGCATTTCTTCTCCGTCTAATGTAGCAAGCTTGACGGCTCCACTTGGTGATAGATCTTTAATCACCAGAGGTCCCATCCCTCGCTTTTTAAGCTTTTTAGCATGTTGTTTCAGAGTGTAAACTAGGACATAGTCCCCAACCTTAAACTCTTTAGTCCGCACATGCTTATCAAAAAATTCCTTTTGTCGCCTTTTTTGAGTGTAGATGGAAGCTACTGCTTTTAGGCGAAGCTCATCTAGCTTTTCTAGGTCATCTATTCTATCAGAGAGCTCGTGCCCTGTCCACTCTAGATCCTTAGCCACCCTTAAGGTTGAAATCAAGAATTCTATTGGCAAGATAGCATTTAGCCCAAAAACCATGTTATATGGGGTCGTTCCTATTGATGTTTTATATGCTACCCTATATGCCCATAATGTTGAATGCAACTTCTGGTCCCAGTCAGTTCTCGACTTAGATACAATCTTCGTAAGGACCGTGCATATGGTTTTGTTTGTTGCTTCAGCTTGTCCGTTTGCTTGTGGATGATACGGGGCTGATTTCCTATGGATTACCATGAATTCATCTAGAAGGATCTCTATCACTTCATTTATAAAATGTGTGCCTCGATCACTCACAATTTCTATTGGCAATCCATATCGTACAAAGACGTATTCATACAGAAATTGTGCCGTGGTCCTGGCATCTGCTTTTTGAGTTGATTTTGCTTCACCCACTTTGTTAGATAGTCTGTAGCCACAATGATGTATTGTGCATGAGTCTTATATGCAGGAGGTGAAATGGGTCCGACATAATCAATCCCCCATTTTGCAAAAGCTCTTGCCCCCATCATTGGTCTAAGTGGCATATCATCTCTTTTAAGTGGTACTTTGGTCCGCTGACAGTCATCACACCGTTTAACGTATTTCTCAGCGTCCATATGTAATGTTGGCCACCATATTCCCGCGGCTAAGACAAGTTTTGCTGTCTTATCACCTGAGAAATGGCCTCCACCTACTCCTCCATGAGCTTGCTCCAGGATTATCACATACTCAGACTCTGATGCGCAAATCCTAAGCTGGTTGTCTTTACCTCTCTTATAGAGTTGATCTCCTATTAAAGCGTAATCTCTAGCTTCTGTCTCTACAGATTTCTGACGAGATTTTGACGTTCCTTCTGGGAAAGTTCTATTTGTGAGATATTCAACAATATACTGACTCCATTCTGGAGCAATCATTATCTGATATAATGTCGAATACTCCGCTGGCGGTTTTGATGAACATACAATACATACAGTGACATATTCATGTACGCTTTCTTTCATTCCTGGCCAATAGACTCCCAATTGTAACAAATTCCTATATGTGTTCCTTCTTGAACAATGAAATGCACATTCCTGAACATGTGCTTCGCGCAGATATATACTATATTCCTCAGGATTGATGCATAGTCGTAAAACATGATCATTTCCCAATTGATACAACCTTCATGCAATCAATTGAAGACTCTTGGATTGCTGAATAGCAATATGTTTCAGGTTGTAATTTCTTCTATCGAACTCTCCTCCATAGGTTAATAGGTCAACGACATTTTGAGACCACTTAGGTATCATTTCTATGTTGAACAGGTACGCGTCTGGCATGTCGTCATCTACTCCTATAGGGTCTTCTCCATTCGTCAATCGCGAAAGATGATCAGCTCTAAGATGTGTTTTTCGTTTCTTTACTACTACCGTGAAGTCGAATTCCAGTAAGATAATGAACCATCTCACTATTCTCCCGGTATTGCATGGTTTATTCACTAGGTAGAGCAAGGCTTGGTGATCCGTAAAAAACACAAACTTGTTGGCTAGAAGATAATGCCGAAATTTCTTCACAGCATATATCATTCCTAATCCTTCTCGCTCTGTTGTGGTGTAATTCTTCTCTGCATGGTTGAGCTGTCGACTGGCGTAACAGATAGGAAAATCCATGTTTCCTTCTTCTGGCTGAGCCAGAATGCATCCTATTGCATATGCCGAAGCATCTATGTGCACATGGAATATCTTCTCCCAATCTGGTGATTTCAAGACTGGAGCGGTAATGAGTGCCTCTTTCAATTTCTTGAATGATTCCTCACATTCCTTTGTCCATTCAAAGTTCACTATTAGCCTGTAAAGTGGTTGGCCTATTATAGCGTACATGTAAATGAATCGTCTATAATATCCACAATGTCCCATAAAGCTCTGTACTTGTTTCGCATTGGTTGGTCTAGGCATATCCACTATAACTTTTATCTTCTCTAAATCCGTGGATATTCCGTTTTGTGAGACAATATGTCCCAGAATTCTGCCCTGTCGGACCATAAACACACATTTCTCAGGATTGAGACAAATGCGATATGTCCTACATTTCTCAAATACTTTTCTTAGGTGTTCTAGATGCTCATCTCTCAGTAGAGAATGTACACATAAGTCATCCATGTAGATTTCTAGAAACAGCCTTAAGTATTCTTTGAAAGCATGCGTCATCAGCCTCTGGAAGGTTGCGGGAGCATTGGTTAGACCAAAAGGCATAACCCGATAAGCATAAATTCCCCACTCCGTTGCAAAAGCTGTTTTATGTTGATCTTCCAGTGCTATGGCTAGCTGGTTATATCCTGAAAAACCATCAAGAAAGGAGTATGCTGTTTTCCCTGATACACGCTCTAGAACATGATCAGTTATCGGCAGGGGATAATTGTCCCTGATTGTTGCAGCATTCACTTTCTTTAGGTTGACACACACTCGGAGTTTTCCGTTCTTCTTAGGTACTACCACAATCGGAGATACCCAATCAGTGTGTTCAATCTCGTATATGAATTCAGCTTCCATTAGCTTATCTATCTCTTCTTTGATTCGCTTAGCAAAAGTATCATTATATGTGTATGGTCTCTGTCTGCTAGGCTTTGCGTCTTGTTTTAGTGGGATTGTGTGTTGGCATATCGATGGGTCAACTCCCTTTAAGTCCTTATAAGACCATGCAAACACATCCCTATACTCTCTGAGAAGACTCAAAAGTCTCTCTTCCTCGCCTGGAGACAAATCTGTGGCTATGTATACCGGTCTAGGCGTCTCACCTGGAGCTGCTAAATCAACTTTTTTTGCATCCTCCGGTCCGTCATAAGATTCGTTCTCCTTCCTCTCTCGAATAGGTGGGGTTAATATCACCTTCCTATCCTCTATTGTGAATTTCCTATAGTGAGAGGGAACATCCATGTTTTCCTTGATTTTGGCGTTTTTGTCCTCTCCACTCTCAATTTCTGTCGTCCAAACTTCTTTCAGAGTTTTCTTGAGCTCTCTGTATTTGTTTCTACGTTCTAGCTTGGACTCCGTGTGTTCTCTGTTGCGCTTGTTCTTTTCTGATTTTTCTATTTCAGTTTTCGTTCCATTCTTTTGAACTTGATTTCTTGAGCCTCTTTTGTCTTTTCGTAAGCTCTTTTGATCACTGCCTCTCATTCTTTCAGAAATCTTATCCTTAACACAATCTTCAGCCTTTACTAGCATTATGAATTGATTTTTTCCTCTTATTCTAGGCATCGGATTGGTTCTAACCCCTTTTGTTTTTTTCTTTGCTCTATAGTGTTTCTGGCGTTGTTTTGTTTGGTTCGGAAAATCATAAAATCGGACATCCGTTATAGTTTCTTCATTTCCGCTTGAATTGTCCGTTGACTCGTTGTCTGCTTCATTTCCCCACTCTGGATGATCGGGAATGTCGTGAAACACCTCTTCTTCATCTTCCTTTTCCAGTGTATCGTTCTTTTCTGTTTCTTTTTTGAGCACAGTTCTCAACATGAAATACGGAACCACGTCGTACCCGTCCTTGTCGCAAAATTTCGTTGTGGGACCATCCGGAATTGCACAAACATCTAGGGTTGCTAGAATGTGTGTCCATTCTAATGGTTCAAACGTGTCCTCTGGAAAGGGTTCTCTTACATAAGTTTCGTCTTCGATAGCCCTTTCTAAAACACATTCTTCTCGTTTCAGACTTCCACATTTCGAAGCTCCACACATCCATAACTCCTTGGGTTTACCTAACCAAGCTGGAAATTCGGATCCCGCCAAAGTAGCTGAATCAAACTCCTCCACTGGTGTTCGGTTCACATCTTTGTAGCTATGGTCTTTCAGGTTCACACGTGTAGTGGTTTCCATATTTCTCAAGTATATGTGATCGTAGCCCCAATCTTGGACCATTTTCAATTGTCTCATGAATGGTCTTCCCAGTATGATATCATAGTTATTCTCCTTGCCAAAATCGACAATAGCAAAAGTATGTTCGTATTCAATGCCGCAAGAAGTCACTACAACTTTCTCTAATAACCCCATAGGTTTCTCCATGTGTCCATCTGCTAATTGGAGTTTCAACCTAGTCTTCCTTATTGCTGGTTTCCCCCATTTTTTCCAGATTTCTTTTGTAGCAATGGCTACCCCAGCTCCGCTGTCTAGTATTGCCATCGTCTTCACTCCTTGGAATTCAACTGGTAAGGTTGTATTCCCCTCTTCACCTTCGCAATACTCTCCGACCTTGTTTAAGGGTACAGGCTTAGCGTTCTTTTGTGGCTTTCTCAGCTCCTCTATGCTCTCTTGCAATCTCGATGTTGGATCTTTTATCCCGAATTTCTCCAAGCATTTTCCTACAGTGGTCCACATATGTGGTCTTAGCCTCAAAAGCTCAGCTAGAGTGATAGTGCATGTCACTGGTGTTGACAAAATCTCTATCAATCCTTGCGAGTCCATGACTTTTTCTGATGAGATTTTTCGTGAGGGAAGTGCTCTAATCTCGGATTTTGCTTCATACTCTCCTAAGTATGAAGGTAAGGTTTTCAGTGAATGAGGTTTGCTCTCCATTGTTCTAACAGAGCCCCCATCTCCCCAGTAAGATTGCAGATCCAAGTCCACTTGAGATCCTGCCTCAAATTCCACTATGGGAGGATTCCTGATGTCCTTTTCCCAATTTGTCTGATTAGCTTGGCAACTTAGCTCGTTTGCAAAGTTTGCCTCTCTCACTTGTTTCCAAAATTCATTGTAATCCTCATCTTTTCCGTAAATCCTCTGTATGACTGGATGAAAACTCTCTATCTCCTGATCGGTTGTGTTCAATACTATGCGGTCATCCTTTTGTGTATTTTCAGGCTTTTGTGCACTGGGAGTCTTTTCAGCTACCCGTGAAACGATAGTCTCTTGCTGAATTGGGTTTTCCTTTCCACAATTCATTGTTTCTTTTGGTGGTTCTAATAAGGCTTGTGCAGTCTCGATCATTCTCTGGCACATTTCAAGTCTCTGCTTTTCCAATTCCGCGTTTGGGTATGTCAGCCACCTCTGTTCTTGTGTTTGGTTGTTCCTTAACCTAGCTTCGTAAGCTCTCATCAGTGCGTCCAATGGTTCGTGTACTTTGTCGACTAGCACTGATCCCCCTGAGCTTAAGCTCGTTGTTTCTTTGATACTCTTTTGTTTCGTTCTTTCAGGGCTCATCTCTCGTTTCCCGTTTTGACTCTCAAGTTTTTCTAATCTAGCTTTAGTTTGCTTTAGTTCCTCAGCTAGAATAGCGTCTTCACGTTCTTTCTCAACTTCATGCGTGCTTTTCTAGCTTTCCATGTGTTTTTCTGACTCCGCGGTCCTTGACTAACCACTTCAGTCGCTAACTTTCCATTCTCAGGTTCTCTAGTGGTTTTCTTAGCTTGAGCTCTAGTAACAACTTGCGTTGGTATCAGAGTTTCATTTTCAGACCCACTGCTGGTAGAAATAGTTTCTAACATATTCAATGTCGTCTTTTGCACTTTGTTTGGATTCTTTGAACAATCCTCAATGAAGTGAGTAACCCCACACTCAGTGCAATAAGCGTTAATTCTAATGATTTCCGTATGTGGGCAAACATTCATCAGATGGTCACCTCCACACTTGTAACAAGGTCCTAGTGTTGGTCTTGGTCCCATTTGATTCGTCCTTTGTGGATATGATGGTCTTTGTCCTGTTAACCCTCCATGAGCTATGAACATTAAGGTTCTTGCGTCCAAATTGTATCTCTCTTCATCAGAAGCACTTGTAATTGTTGGTATTCCAACATTCCCCATCATGCCCCATGGTTCTGGTTGTTTTGGTTCTTCTGGTGGGTAATACACTGTCGGAGACATGTGTGCACCCGATTCTTCATAATAGGTTTGAACAGGCACTAAGGCTTGTTCTTCCTGATTCTCTAAGGTTGGTGCATATCTAATGCCCACTGGTCTTGCTCCTGGTAAAGGTGGTTGTTGTCCCAATACCGGTTGCGGTCTTTCTATCCCCATAGGTCCAGGTACATTTCCCGTTGGGTATCGAGGTACTGGATGTATCTGAGGTGGTGCTAATTGAGCTGGAGGTGCATACTGGCGCTCCCTTACATACCCTTTGTTGTAATAACACTCCTCTGTTGGATGATTTGTCCATTTTTGCTCAATCGCACACCATTTCAGGGTTTTGGCAATGGTTTTTGGTATGGTGCCATCCTTTTTAGAGCATCTTCTATCATTTGCTCTACATTTGGCATGGTTGTTGTTTGAACATTCTTTTTAGTGGTAGTCTCGCTCGCTACGGAGGAGGAGCTACTGGATGCAAAATCTGTATCCGCTGACACTTCTCCATAAACCGTACAGTTATCCACTAAGTACAATGCCTCTCTCGTTACTTGCTCGAAACTTGTACAAGCTTTCAAGTGCAAGTCCTTCTTGAGAGTGTCGTTCCTCAGTCCCTCAATAAAGAGAACAGATAGTCTGTCATCTTGTGGTCGTTCACGTACTGGACATCTCTCAATGTATTGTTTGAAGCGAAGTGAAGCTTCCTTCACCTTTTCGTGTTCTCTCTGTTTAAAAGCATATATTTGTGAGACCGTATTGTGCTTAATCCCTCGTTTTGAGAATTCCTCAGCAAACTCTCTTAGCAAATGGTCAATGTCATGGAATCCCCCAATGTTCATTGGTTGAAACCATGTCAATGCGGTACCTTCTAGAGTAAGACCAAATCCCTCGTATTGTGTATGGAAATCTGTTATCTGCTCAGCTCTTAAGACTTGCTTAAAGAGTGACACATGTGCATACGGATCTCCTGAACCACCATACTTCTTTGCATACACTTGGCTACTTGAGATGGTCTCATACGTCTATGATCTGCTACCAATCTCATTGCTCCTGTGTCTCGGCTAAAGCTTTCTCTAGCATCATGGACTTCATGGGTTACCCTTGTCGGTTCCTCTGCCCTGAATCTACTACTGGGAGGTAAATGTGATGGTTCCGCTTCAAACCTTGGACCTGGAGTGGTATAGGTGGGGATTGGAACTGCACTACCTCGATTCGTCTCCATTGACTCTCTGGAATGTAATGATCCCATTGGTCCGAGCTTCGAGTCCCAAGGTTGACTGAAAGAGTCAGCAACCTGAGTTCTTTGTCCTCCTGTTGTCATTGAGTTTTGCACTCCACTTGTTGGTGCTGGTCTATGTGAGCTAGAAGTAACATAATACTGATGTAGTGGTCCCCCAAAGTATGTATATCCTTCTAATTCTTTCTTGCCCATTGTTGAGTATTGCCTGCCATACTTATCGTAAGCGGCAATTTTCACTTCCGATCCCTCTGTGTAGGTAAAGACATAGAGTCTTTTTTTGTCTGTCAACTCTCCGGTGTAGGGTTCTTCACATCTATAATAGAGATCTTGCTCCCCATTATTATATTTGTACAGCCCCACATAGATGTTATCAGTGTTGATCCTTGTAGTTTCATTCTCTCTTCTTAACCTCGCATTAGGGAAGTTCATTATTGGTGCTTTCTCCTCGAGTTCTTCATCTATTTTGGCTTTGGTGCCCATCAATCCCCACTTGTCCACAATGTTAGGGTTTAGGACTACCAAGTACATGGTACCCTCGTCATCTAGATATCTATCTCCGCTATAGCTCACAGGCACTAAGTCCTTGAACTCACTAGGTCTATCTTCTATCTTTACACAATAGCGGTCCATTCCATCTTTGTAGATCTTGGCACCTTGCTCATTGTCGTACTGGTATTTTATGAACAATAGCTTCATGGTGGCGGAAGGGTTTGATGATCCTGCTGCCATATTTTCTCTGTTGTTCAGGTTCAAGTGTTCCAATTTTTCGGTGAAAATCTCGTAAGATCTCTCCGAAGAAGTATCAGAAACACTTCCTTCAAAGATCGGCTCTAATGGTTGCACCCAACTTTGGTTTACACTTCCCTCGGTTGATATGACACTTGCTGGTTCCCCTTGTTTTGGTTGATTATTTCGGAGATTCCTGCCCGATCTCAAATTCATCAATTCCCCTAAAGGACTGTAACTTTTCCGTCTCGGCAATTTGTTTTCCCCAAGTTTTTGTGGTCAGAATTGATCCAAACTGACTGATACTTGGTCAATTGTTTAATCTTGTCACTTGGACAACTTCTGTTTCATCAAGTAAGAATTTTGTTACTGTTATGCTGAAAAAGACATTATACGCGTATGATGTCTTTTTTCACAGATTTTGACTATTTTGGTTATGCTCACTCTCAGTGGCCCCTTTATGCTCTGTCCACTCACAAAATTCAGTTTGAACTCTGTTTGAGCAAGTTATGGCTAGTTCAGGCTTTTCTTGGCAATTTTCCGCTTTTGACTTGTTTTTTGGGTCAATTGTGATCCAAATGGGATGAAACTTGAAATATAACCTCTAGACAGCTATTACAATGGATCTGTGTTGGCAAAGTATCAAAATATGTCCAAAATTAGGTCAAAGACATCATACGCGTATGATGTCTTTTTCATCAATTTGGGTCCAAACTTGATATTTATGCTTTCTACAGTGTTTGTAACATCTTGTCAGGTCAGATTTCAAAAATAAGCAGTGGATGTGCCAAAAGACATTATACGCGTATGATGTCTTTTGTCCCAGATTTTGACTATTTTTGGTTTTAAGCCTTCTCCAATGTTTATAATTGAGTTTCAAGTGTTTTTGTCAGGTTTGAATGTAAAAACAAGATTTGAATCCAAAATTTCCTATTCTTTGCGTTTCTTGGACTCCGACTTGTCTTTTTGGGTTCTTTGAGTGTTAATGCTCTTGTTTTAAGTTGATCTTAGGGTAAAACCCCCCTTCTAAACACTCTGGCAATGTCAAATTTTCAATTTTAGTCTCTGTTTAGGTCTTAAGACATCATACGCGTATGATGTCTAAAGTTGCAGATTTCCAGTTTTTCAGCACAGAACTCTTCCAATAGCTCTTTTAAGTGCTCAGCAACAATCAGTTACACAGAAAATTTTTCTGAACTTGTGTATTGCATATTTCACTACCAAAGCGACTTTTTCAGTGATCTAACATGCAATCAAACACATCAAGCAAATAGAACACCAATTGATAGCTCTAGATCAGGATCAAATCAGGCCCTACCTAAGCTACTTCTAATCATAAAATGGATTTTTTGCAATTGAAAATATAAAGAGATTTACTACCACACAAGGAGTAGCAAATGCTTTTTATGTCAACAACCACTTAAACACCATCAAAAACAATCTAATCTAAGCTAAACTAAAAATACTGTCAACACGGAAGACCCAGGAATACCCCACTTCCTAGTATCTCTCGAGACCTTCGGAGTCCACCACTCCTAGATCTTTTCTAACTAAAGTATACAAAGTAGTTTATACGACTCACCTCGTAGGATTAGTCTAAGGTCACCTACTTAGGGCTCTCGTCCCCGGCAACGGCGCCAAATGTTAGGGCGGTTACGCCGCTAGCGGAAGCTAAATAGCGAGAACTCAACCAACAACAGAATTTGTCAGACGAGGACGGAGCTTGACCCGCAGGTGCATGGAAACAACTAGGTGGGTGTCAAATCACCTACTCGACCTTCTAATGACAATCACTACTAAGGAAATCAAATCTAAGTTCTAAAATACGCAAGTGACTGAAATCCGTACTACGAACGAATGCTATACGAAACAGGATCTAGAATCATCGAATCGATCTCAAACTCAAGGGGAAGTCTATGCACTAGGTAAGAACAACACCCTAAAGACTTGAACTGCAAAATCAACCTATAACCACTCCGTGCGGTAAACGCGTATGAAGACAGGCCGAAAAATACAGGTGACCGAAACTTGACCCCGATGGTACTAATGTGTAGCTCTACTCATTGTGGTTCTATAGATATGCTGCACACTCTATTCCGACACACGAGTTGGAAGAAAACTCACACCGAAGCTCGTAGGAACTTACCACACGTAGAAGCCGATAGCGCGCACTCTTGGTATCTGTGCGTAGCTCTCACCGTTGCTAACACAATGGCGGTGTCGCTTCTCCAATGGCAGCCCGTAGCTCGCGTAGCAAGGAGATAAGACTCTCTCTCTCTCTCTCTCTCAGACACAGTCACGGCGCTCAAAAACTCCCTTTTTTTTAATAATTGAATCCTCTCTTAGGTTACAAAACTTTGGCTTATATACCTCAGCCTTGGAGGTGAAAACATCTCTAATTATTTACATCAGCAGGTGAAATTACGTCGGGATTACAAGCTGGAAACTCAATTGAGTCCCGTTACTTAATGAATGGCTCAAATCAAAATTAATGTCGGAAAGACATTTATTACAATCAATGGTTACAAAATGATGGGTGTGAACAAAATTGCGGGTGTGATCCTCTGCTGGCTCAACAGTGTGTGTGTGTGTGTGTCTCTGTGTGGAGTGGGCAAGTGGATAGTCTATCTCCTCTCACTCCATAGGTGTGTTCCCTGTCTCGGCCAGGTGTGTTGTGTAAGCCGAGTGGTGCCCCATAGTGTGTGTGTGTATATTTCCAAGAGTGTGTGTCGGGTCATTATAGAGGCGTTTAATGCATTTTCATCCCTCTCACAGCGTGGGGATAAGGAATTCAAGTGGCAAAATCGCTTGAATTCCATAAACAATGTTGAAAGGAGTCGTTCTGATTGGCGTTTTGTAAGCTACTCTATATGCCCATAAAGCTGAATGCAGCTTTTGATCCCAGTCAGCTCTTGATTCGCCAACAATTTTGGTGAGAATTGTCACCAAAATCTTATTCGTACTTTCTGCTTGGCCGTTCGACTGTGGGTGATAGGGAGCGGACTTCCTGTGAACTACCATGAATTCATCCAATAAGAATTTGATCACCTCATTGATGAAATGAGTTCCTCTATCGCTCACTAGCTCAATTGGTAAGCCATATCTGGTGAAAATGTTCTCATACAAAAACTGTGCTGTCTTTTTTGCATCATTTTTGGTTGTTGCTTTAGCTTCCACCCATTTTGTTAGATAATCTGTTGCCACAATAATGTATTGAGCGTGCATTTTATATCTCGGAGGCGCTATCGGTCCTACAAAATCTATTCCCCGTTTCGCAAACACTCTTGCCCCCATCATTGGGCTTAAGGGCATATCATCTTGTGCTCTAGGAATTTTTGTTTTCTGGCAATCGTCACATCGTTTCACAAACTCTTCAGCGTCCATGAATAGTGTAGGCCACCATATGCCTACAATAAGAATTGATTTGGCCGTTTTGTCAGTGAGAAATGTCCACCAGCTTGTCCGCCGTGTGCTTGCTCTAAGATAGGAATGTATTCCTATTCAGTCGCGCACATTCTCAATTGATTGTATTTTCCCCTCCTGTAAAGAGTGTCCTGAATCAGTACATAGTTTTCTGCCTCTTTTGTGATCGTGTTGATACATGATCTACTCATCCCTTCGGGCAGTATTCTGGTGGTGAGGTATTCAACAATGTAGTTACTCCATCGGGGTGCTACAGATAATCTGAATAGAGTCGCGTACTCTATTGGCTTTTGAAGCGTGCACCTAACGCAAGATTTGATATGCATATGAACACTATGTCGCATTTTTGGCCAATACACATCCATTCTCATCAATATTTGATACATCTGTGCATGCCCATTGTGAATCCCCGTTGTTTGTACATGGGCTTGGTTTAGGTACAATTCCCATTCAGTCGATTCAACACAAAGCCTAAGGATTTGATCCGATCCCTATTTGTATAGCCTACCCGCCAACATTACCAATGATCTGGATGCTGCAATGGTAGATGGTTGTCTTGTCACATTAAATGACCCAATAGTCAGCAAAGGAATTACATCCTCGTTCCATCTGGGAACCATTTCTATGTTGAACAGATATGCATCTGGCAAATCATCATCAACTCCTACAGTGTTTTCTCCATGCATCATTCTAGATAAATGATCCGCTCTTTGGTGTGTAGTTCCTTTCTTGACTACTACCTCAAGTCAAACTCAAGCAGTATGATGAACCATCGAACAATTCTCCCCGTACTACAAGGTTTGTTTACTAAGTACAACAGTGCTTGGTGATCAACGAAGAATACAAATTTACTGGAAAGTAAGTAGTGTCTAAACTTTTTCACCGCATAGACCATACCCAATCCCTCCCTCTCAGTTGTTGTGTAATTCTTCTCTCCATTGTTGAGTTGTCTACTAGAGTAACTTATTGGAAAATCCATGTTGTTCTCTCCAGGTTGTGCAAGTATGCATCCTATTGCATACGCTGATGCATCTATGTGGATGTGAAATATCTTCTCCCAATCCGGAGCCTTCAAAATTGGAACGGAAATTAATCTCTGCTTCAAAGTTTGAAAAGCTTTCTCGCACTCATCCGTCCACTCAAATTTAGTTATCAGCGCGTAAAGTGGTTTTGCAATTATAGCGTATGAGTAGATAAATCTGCGATAATATCCACAATGGCCCATAAATGCCTGTACCTCTTTCACCTTTACTGGTCATGGTAGATCAACAATGACGCTAATCTTCTCCATGTCTGTCGAAATACCGTTTTGGACACTATATGTCCCAATATTTTGCCTTGTCTTACCATGAAGACACATTTCTCTGGATTCAGGCAAATCCGATACAGTCTGCATTTTTTGAACACCTTGGTCAAGTGCTCTATGTGCTCCAATCTTACAAGAGAGTGAACACACAGGTCATCCATGTAAATTTCTAAGAACTGTCTTAGATATTCTTTAAAAGCATGACCCATCAGCCTCTGAAATGTGGCTGGTGCATTTGTTAAGCCAAAAGCCATTACTCGAAATGCAAAAATACCCCATTCAGTTGCAAGAGCCGTTTTGTGCTCATCCTCTGGATTTATTGCGAGTTGGTTGTAACCCAAAAATCCATCTAAGAAACTATATGTCTCTTTTCCTGCCACCCTTTCTATTACATGATCAGTAATGGGTAGGGGATAGTTGTCCCGAATTGTAGCATCGTTTACTTTCTTGAGTTTGACGCACACTCTTAACTGTCCATTTTTCTTTGGGACCACCACAATCGGTGAAACCCAATCGGTGTGCTCAATTTCGTAAATAAACTCTGCCTCCTTAAGTCTATCTATCTCCTCCTTGATCTTTTTCGCAAAAGTTTCATTGTAAGTATAGGGACGTTGTCTGCTGGGTTTGGCGTCATTCTTAAGGGGTATTGTGTGTTGACAGATACTTGGATCCACCCCCTTAAGATCTTTGTATGACCATGCAAACACATCTCTATACTGTTTCAGAGTAGCTACCAAAAGCTTTTCCTCTTCTTCAGTAAGATCCGTGGCAATATATGCAGGTTTTGGATCTTCTCCTGGCTCCGCTAGATCTATTCGTTTGGCTTTTTCAGGACCGTCGTACGATGTACCCGGCTCCTTCAATTCCCTCATTGGTTGTTGCACTATGATTTTCCTATCTTGTATGGTATACTTCTTATAATGGGACGGTGCATCCATCTTGTCAGAATTTGTGTCCTCATTTGTTTCAAAGTCAGTCATCCATATGTCTCTGAGGGTTCGCTTGAGCTTATTGTACTCCGTTTTCCTCTCTGTTTTGGTCATTGCAAACCCTGTTTTCCCCCCTTTATGAGACTTAGTCGTTCGCTTTTCGTGTCTGTTCTTCTTCTTGTTTTTCCACGATTTAGTTTCGATAAACCGGCCAGTGACATCGTCTTTGACACAATCATCAGCTTTGACAAGCTTTAGATATCCCATTCTATCATTGACAAGAGGTATTGGATTATGCTTATTCGCCCTTGATTTTCTTGTTCTCTTGGATTTATACCGCTCCTGTCGACTAGGTTTTTGGTTAGGAAACTCGTAAAACCTGTCCTACCTCGACCTGTATTTCCTATTCGTCTCTGATGCACTTGATCTTTCATCATCAGCCTCTATCAGTTGGATTTCATCATCCAGTGATGGAAGGTCACAGCTTAGTGAATCCCTGAATTCCTCCTTTGTTCGATTCTTATCGTTCACTACATATACCTCATCAATTATTCTTTTACACTCGGTCTCACGTGGTGGTTCTTCTTGTTCCTCGCTCTCCAATCCTGACTCAAGGATAACGCTAGCCACTTGCAACGTTACTAGGTCGTATCCTTCTTCGTCACAAAATTTTGTAGGTGTACATTCGTTAACTCATACGTCCAAGGTTGACAATATTTGAGTCCACCCGAATGGCTCAAATAAATGTTCAGGGAAAGGTTCTGGGAGATAAGCTTCGTCTTCTACGGATCTTTCTAAAATGCATTCCTCTTTGATTATGTCTCCACAGTCAGATGCTCCACACATCTAGACATGCGCTTTCGTTTGCATCCATGCAGGTATTTCTTTTTCATTTACAGTGGCTGAATTAAATTCTTGCACTGGTGTTTTTGCAACGTCTCTATAGGTGTGATCCTTGTTAATTTTTGTTATTAGCTCTTCATACCTTAGGTAGATTTGGTCGTACCCCCAATCATGTATCATTTTGAGTTGATGCATAAAAGGTCATCCCAAA
This sequence comes from Adiantum capillus-veneris, assembly GCF_014529385.1. Lineage (NCBI taxonomy): Eukaryota > Viridiplantae > Streptophyta > Polypodiopsida > Polypodiales > Pteridaceae > Adiantum > Adiantum capillus-veneris. The sequence continues at coordinate 118,790,549 of NC_140944.1, forward strand.
ATAATGTCGAAGTTGTTTCTTTTCCCAAAATCCACCACAGCAAAGGTGTACTCATAGTTAATTCCACACGAAGTTACAACTATTTGGTTCACAATTCCCAATGGTCTCTCTACATACCCATCTGCGAGTTGCAGTTTCATTCTCGTTTTCCTGAGAGCTGGACGGCCCCATTTCATTCTCGTTTTCCTGAGAGCTGGACGGCCCCATTTCTCCCAGATTTGCTTTGTAGCAATCGCCACTCCCGCTCCACTGTCTAGGATAGCTATTGTTTTTATATCCTGATATTCAAAAGGTAGGGTTGTATTCCCCTCCTCGTCTTCACAGTAATCTCCGACCTTGTTTATGGGCACTGGTTGGGCTTTGGATTGACCTTCCCGTTTTTTTTCTTCTCCCGTAGGGTTTGTCAGAAGAGGAATCTTTACTCCTTTGTGCTCCAAATGTTTCCCCATGTCTTCCCATAAGTGTGGTCTGACTCTCAAGAGTTTGGACAGCGTGATTGTGCATGTTATAGGTGTCGACAGCATCTCTTGAAGATTTTTTGAGTCAACCATATGTGGCCCATAGTTCTCATATGAGATGGAACTAACCTTATCTCCGATTGTGCCTCATGTTCACCTATAAATGAAGGCAAGGTTTTCAAGGATTGGGCTTTGCTTTCCACCGAAATCTCCGTTCCTGCATCCCCATACAGCGAATGTATATCGACTGGATAAAATCCGTTATCCAGGTTAATCTCAAGAATTGGAGCAGACTGTAACGTTGCGCTTCCGTTCTTTCTGTTTCTAATGGTTTCCCATAAGTGTTGTGGCCATTGTTTTTCAACTTCTGGAATTGGCATTATCGTCATTGACTTAGCATCATCAGTCGTGTTCGGCACCACTCGCTGATCCAGTGACAATATCGTTTTAGGCCTAGGTCCGTTTACTTGTTTTGGCTCGTCGATTTTTAGTTTTTCTTACTCTTTGTGAATCAACACTTCTTGTTCTGGGGTTCTAACGACCTTAGGTTCCATCAACGCCTGGGTGTCTCAATGAGGTGTTTACACATTTCCAAACGCTTCATTTCCACTTCTGGTTGAGGATAAGTTAACCATCTCTGCTCTAAAGTTTGGTTTGTTTTTAGCCTTGCTTCATACGCTTGTAATAGAGCATCTAACGGCTCTAGCACTTTCTCGACCAAGACTGATCCCCCTGAGGGCGCTTTCCTCGGATTGTTGTTAACCTCAACAGTTTTACCCTCTCTCTCTTGCTTGAGTTGCTCCTTGATTTCATGCAATTCATTTTGCATGGCAATTTGGGTGTTCAAACTTCTTGTTTTCATCCTGTCTCGTTTCGCCTTCCAGCATTTTTGCTGGGTTCTCACGGATAAACTCTCATTTTCTGTGGGTATCGGCAACTTGACCTTTTCCTCCAAAGGCTCGTTTTTCCTTAAGTCCTTGGTTTGGGCTCTGGTTATCGCATTGATTTGGATCATGGGATCGGTTTTTGATCCGCTGCTTGCACTTGGTATCACCCCCACAATATTCATAGTTGCTTTTCCTTTGTTGTCCGGATTCTTTGGGCAATCTGGCAATATGTGATTCCCACCACATCCATCACAAAACCAAAAAATTTTCACTCTTTTGCCTTTGAAAGGGCAGTTACGTTCCCAATGATCTGTACTTCTACAGCTATAGCACTGTTTAATTGGTGGTTGATTTTGAGAAGGTGGTCCCATAGGTTGTCTTGCTCTCTTCGGATATCCTCTTGGTTTGTAATTCTGGTTTGCAATGAACATTAACGTTCTTTCGTCTACCAAATATTGATCTCTCGAAGGTTTTGCTACATATGTTGGTGGTGCCATACCCTCGCTATTTCCCCACGGTTGATAGACTTCGTCTGTGTACATTTGCGATTCAGGTTTTGTTGCGTAAGGCTCATTCGGTTCCTCATAATAAGAAACTTGAAGGGTACTATTTTTTCCTGGTGATGCTTCACAAGGTTGAGCATACCTAATCACGGCTCTATTTTCCTGTGGTAATGGAGGTTGTTGACCCAACACAGGTTGAGGTCTGTCTGCTCCTGCTACCAGATTCATATTTGGTTCAACTTGATATCTCCTTGGTAAGAGATGTAATATTCTTTTGACATGCTCCATGGCTCCTTATGAACCTAAAGGACAATAGGGAACTACGAAAACATGCATATATTATTTGTATTGAGCGTGGCTATAGAAACTTTGATGATAGGTTTGCAGAATGGTAAAAATTCAACTTTTTTGTACCTATTTCTTTTGGCAAAACAAAAAATAGTGAGTGAGAAGCAATCATATGTTCTGATCACCAACCCATTGAAGTTAACTAGGGAATTTATCTCAAGTCCTACAAAAATCCCTAATCTTATTTTTATGCAACAAAATGTAAGAAATGACTATTTTGATGAAAATGTACTGGTCCATCAACTTTGGAGGCTTGGTGTGACCAAAAGATTAGAAATTTTACAAGTTTCTTATTTTTAACATGTGTAGTAGTCCTTGAACTATAACCTCATGAAAGGATTTTACAAAATGAGTGGATCTACTATGGTTTTGGAGGTTTTTTTCAAAACCCTGAAAGGACACTTTTATGTCCTGTTAGGTTACCAACCTAGTGTTAAGGAGAAGGTGAAGGTGAAGGGGAGGTTCCCTGCAACGTACGAGTTGGCAGTGGAAGTAGCCCGCCTTAAAGACAAGAAGCAGCGCATGCAAGCAAGAGTCAACGAGTCAAAGGAATCGAGCTCAGTCGGACTAACCCCAGTGACTACAACAGCCGTTCATAGAGCCCAGCCACAAGAGGCATCAGAAGAGCAGCAAGACCTACTGAGTCGCATCACTACCCAACTCGAGAGTTTATCCGTGCATCTGGTGCAGCAAGGGCATGCACCTGTCAGAAATCCAGAGCAAGGAAGGGGACAAGGAAGGCAAAACCAAGAGTACCATTGCTATAATTGCGGGGAAGACGGCCATGGCATGTACTACTTTCCACATCCAAGAAGACAAAATTTCAATAGAGGAGGAAGAGAGAATCAAATCTCTCCACAAGGGCAAGACCACCACCACCCAGGCAACCTGGGTCGATTTCAGCGATCCAAATCCTTCGACCACCTGTGCAACAATCACCACCCCAACCTCTTATTCCGCCGCTACCCCCACCACCTGCTGTAAACCAAGCGGTGAGTGTTATTACCTTGGAAGCTAAAGGGAAGGAAAAAGGTAGAAGAACAAGTCTGAGAGAAGCACAAAGGGAAAGCAAATTTAGAAGAAGTGGATGCCATGGGAGTGAAGCATTCCAGGCACAAAGAAGCCTCTCAAAAAGAAGAGAAAATGAAAGGAAAAGGCGAGTCTAGCAAGCAGGCATCTAAGCCTCGACGGAAAATCGACATCATGGATTTTTCACTAGGTGAGTATGCTAAACCATATGACTTAGTTCAGGATGTATTGATGCACGGTCCAAAGATAGCTTGGCCCCAATTACTCCATCTTGTACCAAGGATGAGGAGGCAATGGACGAAGATGGTAAGTACAAGAAGATCAAGACCAAGGATAGCTGGGGCTATTTCTGGGAGGGACCTTGACGACATCCTACGAACCATGGATTCCCACATCAAGGGGCTACGTATCTCAAATGTCTACATAGATGGTGGTGCACAGATATGTGTCATGAGTGGAAAAATGATGCACCATCTAGGCCTAGAGGTGAGTAGGCCGGCACCCTACCGAGCCAAAATGGCAAATAACGTAAGAGTGAAATGCGTAGGCATTGTGAATGCGGTCAAAGTAAAGGAATTCAATAGATAAGTGGAGGTAGACATTTTTGTCATGCTACACAGAGGGGAGGGCTACCCTATTATTCTTGGAAGACCCTGGCTCATGGCTATGGAAGCTAAGCAAGACTGGAGTACCAGAATGATTCAGATTAAGGACGCTAAAGGGAAGTCCATATTCTATGACATGAGGACTGGGAAGCAACGCAACATGATCTTGGAGGCTTCGGAAGATGAGTTCACCAGTGACTATTTGTCCACCTCAGTCGGAGAGACAACAACAACTGAAGAAAGTGACAGTAGCATCGAAGTGATGGGGGTCATCCTTAAAGACCCAAAACGATTGACACAATCTGAAGCACCGCTGACAAACCAAGAGGGACCATCAAGTACGCAATCCTTAGAGGATACAAGTAAGTTACATCGGATACTCTCCAATGAGTTAACCGGTGAAGAGAAGAAGGAATATGTCTCCATGCTAGGTAGCTTCACCACATTGTTCATTGATGGTTATGATAAGATCACAGGAATCACAGTAGGACAACACCGCATAAGACTCAAGGAAGGAAGTAAGCCCATAGTGCAAAAGCTCAGGAGACTTGGGGTAATCAAACAAGAGGAACTGCTCAAAGAGGTGAGGAATTTGCTACACGTAGGTTTCATTTAACCTGTCAGAGACTCAGAATGGGTCTCTCTAGTAGTAGTCACACCAAAGAAGAATGGCAAGTGGAGAGTCTACATGGACTATAAACCTCTCAATGCAGCCACAAAGAGGGATCACTTTCCCCTCCCATTCCAAGATGAAATTCTCAATGAAGTGGCAAGTCATGAGTGCTACACAGTATATGATGGCTACTCAGGATACTTTCAAATTAGTATTGCAGAAGAAGACAAAAAAAGACAACTTTCATAAAGCCTTGGGGATGCTTTGCTTACAGAGTGATGCCTTTTGGCCTCACCAATGCTCTGGCCACATTCCAGCGCTATGTAACTTTTGTCTTTCAAGCATACTTTGGAACGTCAATATGGGTCTTCATAGATGATTTTTGCATCTATAGTTCACGCTCCCTCCATTTGAGCAAAGTCTATGATGGCCTGACCAGGCTGCAAATCTTTCGTGGCCAGCTCAACGTGGATAAGTGTCACATTGGTGAAAGCAAAGTCACTCTCCTTGGCCATGTAATTTCAGCAAAAGAGATTGAGGCCACCCCTAGCAAGATTCAAGCTTTGGTATCTTTGTCATCAACCACCACAGTTAAGCAGTTAGTCTCTTTCCTTCAGAAGGTAAGATACTTAAGCAGGTTCATTCACTTGCTATCTCAAGTGGTTCTCTCTCTACAACAAGTCACCCAGAGATATGTCTTCTCATGGAGTGAAGAAAATGAGCAACAATTTATCGAGGTAAAGCAAATCCTAGCCACGCTTCCCACCTTTTTCCCCCCCATATGGGACGAGCCATTTTATGTGAACCCTAGTGTAGGAAGTGATACACTTGGAGCCGTACTAATGCAAAAGGACCCCCAAACTTCTTTCATGCGTCCTATCTACTTCTCTAGTCGTGTCATGACCCCATCAGAAAAGGGGTTCACCGCAGTAGAGCACATGGTGATCGCATTAATGTTTGCTACTACAAAGTTCTGATCTTATCTACTGCCTAGACCCTTTGTAATTCTGACAATGGAGGAGGTTTTTTTGTATGTAATGCAGCACAGGGATGTCTCATCTAGGATCTCTAAATGGCTGGTTAGATTATAGGAGTTTCACTACACCATGTAAGTAGAAAACTCCACTAGGGCTAGTCTAGCCGGTATTCTTACTCATCGTCACTATGAGAAGAAGCTGAAGGTCAACACGAAAGCAAAAGAAAAGACACCAATGGTAGAGTGTCCTAAGCTAGAAAGATCTCACTCTCTTTTCCTTGATGGATCATACAAGAGAACAGTGGACCAGTCTGCAGAGATGGCATCATCATTTTCAATGAGCAACAGGAAAGGGTATTCTCCATCGGGTAGCTGTTATACTCCCACTCCAATAATGAAGCAGAGTATGCAGCTTTAATTCTTGAGTTATAACAGTGTATTTTGCAAGGGATTCAACACCTAAATGTGTTTGGTGATGCTCTGCTTTTGATAAAGCAGATAAACGACACTTGGGTTTGTAAAAATCAGGTTTTTTACGTGGTCAACTACGCCAAGTTAAGGATCTTTTAAGGAAGTTTGAAGCAGTGCAATTATTTCACATCCCTAGGGCAGAAAATCAGGAGGCAGATGCTCTAGCCAAGGAAAGAATACAAGACGCTCCCATAGGAGCAAGCAAACTAAAACTACCCCTCTTTCAAGGTAGTGATGCTATGCCTGATATCATCAGCTTCTTAGACACATAAGAGTGTCCTAAAGGGCACACGAAGGGCCAGAAACAGTGGCTGGTAAGGAAGGCTACAAGATACCGCCTTGTAAGAAACCATTTGTATTGTAAAGGCAAGGATCAGATTCTCAAGCGAGTACCAAGCTCCAGTGAGATCACGGAGGTAATTTCAAGTTGCCATGATGGTGTGTACGACGGTCATTTTGCTTTAGATATCACCAGTAGGAAGATTCTATAGGCAGGATACTCTTGGCCTAGTATGAATAGGGATGTGTATCATTGGTGTAAAACATACAAGGCCTGTCAAGTGGCCAGTGATCGCACACTAACCTATGAGCCATAGACTCCTATCATTTCATATGGTCCTTTTGAGAAATGGGAAATAGATGCAATCGGTCCTCTACCAAGGGCCCAATCATGTAAACTATACATTCTAGTTGGTGTAGACTACATGACCCGATGGGCAGAAGCAGCAGCCACCACCCTCATTACAGCCCAAGAGGTAGCAAAGTTCATATTTGATCACATTTGTTGCCATTCTGGCACTCTTCTTGAGATAATATCTGATAGGGGACCATGTTTCAGAGGCGATATACTGATGAAAAAGTTAGGCATTACACGCCGACATTCCACACCCTATTGTCCACAGTGCAATGGCCTAATGGAAAAGGTAAACGGGATGATCTCCAAAATCATCACAAAGAAAGTGAATAACCACATAGGTGATTGGGATAAACATCTCATGGCCGCTCTATGGGCCTACCGAACGACATTCCGAATATCATTAGGTTTCACCCCTTTCCATCTAGTTTATGGAAAGGAGGCAATTCTACCCATTGAGGTACAGATAGCCAGCTTACGAGTCATGTCTAGCCAATTGTAGCACCCAATTGTCAATCTCCGCAACCACATCCTAGATCTGGAAAGTCTCCAACTAGATAGGGAAGATGCGATCAATCACTATGCAACGGAGGCAGAGCGACGTCGGCTCACCTTCAATCAAGGGCTTAAGGAAAAGAGACTGGAAAAAGTCATGTTAGTATTGCGATATGACAACAGATTTGACACCAGGAAGGACAAGAAATTTCAACCCAGATGGGAAGGACCATTCGTTGTCAAAAGGCGCTATGACAACGACAGCTATAAGTTGATGCAAGCAGATGGGAGAATTCACAAGACTAGAGTCAATGGATGGAGACCAAAGAGGTATGTCCTTAGGTTTGATCCAGAGTTCATGCTAGATATTCCAGAAGAGGGAGAACCCTCCAACTCCGCGACTAAAGAATAAGAGGTAGGGCTAGAAGCATGAATGCCTCTAGCCAGACAGGAGGGCTAATGACGACCGATTTTTGAAACCGCGACCACAAGAACCACCCCCAAGAAGGGGAGAGCACATTACCAAGAAAAAACGATAAAAAATAGTTTTTGTTAGCATTCACCACCCCTCTAGGCTTAACCATTGGCGGGACGCCACCAATTTGGCCACATCTCTCATTTTATCGCCAGAAGACAAAAGCCTCTCTCTCTCTCTTGCTGCTCGGCTCCACCAACCCTCTCTCTCTCTTACTTACCCTACTGTTGCATCGCCCGGTCAGTGGGTGCATGAAATAGGGTGCTCTGTCTATATTCCCTTGGCGGGCCGCCACGCTTTTGTAAATTCCCTCTCTCTCTCTTTCATTATTCACAAAGCACACACACTCTCTCTCTCTCTCTCTCTCTCTCTCTCTCTCTCTCTCTCTCTCTCTCACTCTCTCTCTCTCTCTCTCTCTCTCCCTCTCTCCTCTCTCTCTCTCTCTCTCTTACCCCGCTCCCCCCCCCGGCCCCCCCCCTCCCTCCCCCTCCCCCCCCCTCCTCCCTCTCCCCCCTCTTCCATCTCTCCTCCTTTCCCCCCTCACCCCTCCTGCCTCCTACTCTTCTTACCTAAAAGAGTTGACCCTCACAACTTCTCCCTTGTTTCCACGGGCATGCCACCCCGAGCCCACCAAAGCCAAGATCACTCTCTCTCTCTCTCTCTCTCTCTCTCTCCTCCTCTCTCTCTCCTCTCTCTCTCTCTCTCTCTCTCTCTCTCTCTCTCTCTCTCTCGCTTCCGACCCAAGCCTGAAGTGTTGCAAAGTATTTATTCTCCCTCTCTTATTCAGACCACACCACACATACACTCTCTCACACACTCCCCTTCCCTCGCTCTCTGTTGGCCATGCGCTGGCCCCCGAGCCTGCCTCTCTCTCTCTCTTCTCTCTCTCTCTCTCTCCCTCCTCTTCCTCTCTCTCTCTCTCTCTCTCTCTCTCTCTCTCTCTCTCTCTCTTTCTTTCTCGCACTCCCATGTCAAGCCCGCAGGCGCCAGCACCGTGGTCATTCTCTCCTCTCTCTCTCTCTTATCCACACCCGCCATACCTCACCTTTTCCCTCCCACCCTGTCACTCTCACCCTGTCACCCCCACCCTGTCACTCTCTGTCGCGCTCTTCTCATCAGACAAGCCCGAAGGTGCAGCAGGGTAAAACACACACTCTCTCTCTCATAACACACACACCCATACCCCACACTACCCCCATACCCCTTCTCTCACCCCTCACGCCCCCAGTGAGGCCTGCTGCCATCTCACTCCCGCCTTCTCTCTCGCACTCTCCTTGTCAGGAAAACCCAAAGGCACCCCGGTCAAAAACTCTCGCTCTCTCTAACACACACGCGCACACACACACACACACACACACACACACACACACACACACACACACACACACACACACACACACACACACACACACACACACACACACACACACACACACCATCTCGCCCTCACTCACACACCCTCCTCACGTTTTCTGCAGACACGCAACCAAAAAAAGAAAAAAAAAATCTATATATATAAATAACTATATACTCCCGCGTTCCCACGCACACTCATTCACACTCGCACACACCTGCTCGATATATCTATATATATAAATAAGTATATGCTCCCTCGTTCCCACGCACACTCATTCACAATCACACACATCCGTTCCATACATTCACACTCACACACACCCGCTCCATACATACACACACAATCCCGAGGAATGCGCACACACACTCACAGTTCTTTTCATAAAATAAAAAAAAACACTCACATAACCCCACATACATACACCCATACATATACACACTCACGAGCGCACTCACATATATAGCACACACGTCTACGCATGAACATAAACACACTAAACACGCAAGCACATACGCACACACCGAGGAAAACAAAAAAACCGAGGAATCGACGTCATCAACAAAAAGAAGACGGCCAAGTTGCGTGCCGCCAACAGCGAAACAAGAAAAGACGTTGAAGGCATGCCCCGATCGACCGCAAAAATGACGAATGCACTACACTGACGCACCAGCTAGGCCGCCATTCACCGGCATTGCATCCACGACGCCCTCTTCAGTAAAATCCATAGGTTGTCATCATCTAGGTGATGGCCACCAAGGCCCACCTAGGAGTTTTCCTTTATCATATTTCCCAAGACAAAGCAAGGGTCAACCATCCAGGACCCACCTCCTTGCTTTGTCTCCCCTTATTAGGACCCTAAATCTAATCAGATTAACCTAATCTAAAGCAGCCAACACCTATAAAAAGGCACTGAGAGGTCAGTATCGGGGGGGGGGGTGTGCAATTTCATTAGAGGTCAGTACTTGGTAGTATTTTGGTGGGAGGGATTGGAAACATTTACATCAAGAGAGAGGGGACTTAGTGTAGCAATTTTCTTTGGGAACTTGCACTATGTAAAGAAACTATGTCTACATCTTGACTCCAATGGTCGACACACACACACTCATGTTAGCAAGGTCTCCGTGTCTGAGTCATCTTTAGAGAACGCACTAGTAGGCTCACTATCTCTCCCTCTATCTCTCTATCACCATGATTTCCACCTCGCTAAAAATAAGGTTGTTGTAAATATTGCAAGAAAATAATTCTCCCTCACACCCCGAGGATTTTCATCACCGCTCATATTCTCTTTCTATTCTGTGTGTGTGTGTGTGTGTGTGTAGAGTCTGTGATATTTCCAATCACCGTTGTCTGCGTCCTAGCCGCTCAAAGTGAGGTGGTGTCCCCTATTCGCTTCACCGTGTGGCCGGCTCGCGGCGTGCATTGGCTCCTGACGTTTTTGAGGCCCTTGGGGTCCGTGTCGCACTTTGCCTCGTCAATGGTAGCACGTTCCAAATATGAGCACATGACCTCTATAAAAGACACTTTATATCATTTTTAATGCTTTTTTTCCAGTCCCTTGAGAGGTTGGAGCCTACAAAAACACCGTGTGGCCGGCTCGCGGCGTGCATTGGCTCCTGACGTTTTTGAGGCCCTTGGGGTCCGTGTCGCACTTTGCCTCGTCAATGGTAGCACGTTCCAAATATGAGCACATGACCTCTATAAAAGACACTTTATATCATTTTTAATGCTTTTTTTCCAGTCCCTTGAGAGGTTGGAGCCTACAAAAAGCCAAGTGAGGAGGAGAGAGTTTTCTGTGGGGCTTCTTGTGCAGAGGTGTGTGCCTACAGATCCCAAGAAGAGAGAGTTTGAGTGTGTGTTTTTCTCAGTGACCAAGTGGGTGCACCAATCATTCTAAGCGAGTTTGTAAATGGTGTTTCTTGAGTGTGATTGAGCTTCCAAATCCGTTTCTTGAGTGTCATTTCCCCCTGCCTCTCTTCTCCACTTCTTCACTTTTGTGTTGTGGTGCTGGCATGTGTGAGCGGGTGTGCCTCTCGAGCCATTTTGGTGTGCAAAATGGAAGTGAGAGAGAGCTGTTGTGTGTGGTAGTGCTATGTTTAGGAAATGAGTTGTGAAATGTGTGTGAGTAGCTGATCTTGGTATGTGGGTGAAAGCATGAATAGGTGGAATGATATTTAAGCTATTATATAGCATATCACAAAAAAAAATCTTGTGGAAAAAAGAATACAAACTAAATAAAATTTATAAGTGATTGCACTTATACATTTTATTCTTTAAGAGCTATCCATCGACATATATCATGATAGAAATTTTATGTGAGCTCATGTCTAATTGTAGGCCAAAGTTTTTGATAGTAGGTGTCCATCGACACAGCTATTTGAGCCACCATTCTATGCTTTCACCCATGTGTGAGTGGTGATTTGCTCATGGTGAACATGTATGTGCATTACTGTGTGAGTGGACGGTGGTCTGCCAACGAGAGTGTGATCTTTTGAAGTTGCTTTTGAGAGGATAGGGGTGTTGTAAATATCATGAGCTATAGAGAGGCTTGTGTAGTGTGTTGGGAGTGTTCCCCCATTCCCCCTCCCCAACACTTTTTTTAGCATGACCTAAATATAAAAAGGTTATTTTTATTCACCGTCGGGTATAAAAATGACCATCCAGTGAAGAAATGCGATTAAACTGGATATTTATGAGAATTGTTTTATAAAAGGAAACACCATAAATGCACCGAGGTAGTACGAGAAAGTCCAAATTATATCGGGACATCATGATGCAGCATAGTTTAGCCACAGTCACATTAGTTGTTGGGATATTATCCACAGGATATTGTCATAAAATCTAGTATCTAACCAACCCAAATGATTAACTCATATTAAACAGATCATTTAATGTGGGAGAATAAATGGAAACAAGTGTTAGAATATAGACATGGCTTATGGATCTATCTCAACACACGGCTAAAGACAAAGGGTCCAAATGAGAGATAGTCTCTCGAAGATAAATGCAAGAATGGAGATTAAAGACCTTACGGTTAGCTTCATTAAAGACCTCCAAAGGTTAGTATTAAAAGTACTTAGAACTTAGGAAAGCTACGGCTGAGCTCGGGGTGTGAACGGGACCCAAGCTTAATTGAGGTGCTTGTCGTGCTTGAGGTACTTATCATGATTGATGACTAAGGTGCTTTAGGTGCTTGTTGACTAAGGTGCTTGACGTCACCCTCTTCTCCTTCTTCTTCACCTTCCTCCTCTTTCGACGAAATCTATGGCTATTCTCCTAGAGAATACAAGAGGGGAGGACATTGCAAATCATTTCCGGCATGGCGAAGGTCACAAAAGCTAAAGAAGTTCAAGGAGAAAGGAAATTGTATCTCTTTTCTCACCTATGATGGCACCTTTGGTGCTACCGACAAAGTGTTGGCCATCGACCAACAATTTGATGCGGCCTTTGGAGAAGAGGGCTTCACAGAGTCCTCCAAGCTACACCATGTAGCTATGCACTTCCAAAAATCAGCTTGTCAATGGTGGGCTAGCCTTCGTGGTAATGGTGAAGCCCCAAAGGCATGGAAAACTCTACGAGTTTCCATCATGAAGAAATTCCTTGCAAGCGATGCAAAGGACAAAGTTCTTATCGAATGGTGCAGCTTGAAGCTTCTCTCTCATGAGTCTATCCACAATTATATAGTCAAGTTTTGGGATTTACATCTCAATGCTACTATCTTTCAAAAGATAGACAATGCCAAGCAAAGACAGCAATTCTGTGCGAGATTACCTGAAGAGATGGCCGAATACATCAACTCTCAACGGTTTGGTACTATTAGCAAAGTAACTCATTACACCATGGTTACTTCACGCATCAATTTCCATCAAGGGGCTAGACGTAATGTGAAGCCCATGGAAAACAAAGACAAAAATGATGCAAAGGGGAAACCTATTGTTCAAAATTCTTCCCAAGATACTTCCAACAACAGCAACAACAATCGGTCCAAGGATAAGGGAGTTTACAAAGGTAAAAAAAAACTCTCTCTTGAAGAGCTTGAAGCTTTTCGCAAGGACCATAAGTGTTTCAAGTGTGGGGAGCAAGGACATGGCTATCGTTCTTGCCCCAAGAAGAATACTCGCAATGAGACTCCTAGGGCTACCACCATCAAAGATCCAAAAGAGGATGCTCATTGCAAAGGATCATCACTTTCCTATGCTTGGGGAAAGGTAAGAGAGCATGATGCCTTCATTTTTTTTGACCCTGGCTCTACTCACAACTTCTTATCAACGGAGTTGGCCACCAAGTTGGGCATTCAAGCTTTTGAGATGGCAGATATGGTAATGGCTGATGCAACTTTCAAGGGACAGCAAGCCTCCGTTACTCCCTTGATTGGGAAGTTGAGGCTTCATGTCCAAAGCTATGTCGACAAAGAAGACTTCATCATCTCTCCTCTCCAACATGAGGACGCTATCCTAGGGGCACCATGGTTTGATCGCATGGCTGCCAATATGAAGTTCCCTGAAACGAGAAGCTACTTCACCTCCAGGGGAAAGAACATGTATATAGATGCTAGTGAGCGTGGTCGCACTATTCCACTTTTAAATCCTCTTGCTTTTGATAAGTCAATGAAGAGCTCAGTTTCTCCATACATGATTTTTCTCAAAGAATCTCTAAAAGATCCTAATGTTTCATCAAATGTAAATGGTAGGAATCAAATTTTCTAAAAGGATTCCAAGATGTGTTCATCGATGATACCCCTATGGACTTACCTCCAACACGAGGGGATGATGATCATCGCATTGAGCTCCTTCCAGGAAGCTCACCGCCTAACAAGCCTCCTTATCGAGTTTCACAAGCTCAACAAGAGGAGATCATGAGACAAGTACAAGAATTGGTAGACAAAGGGATGGTGAGGCCTAGTTTCTCTCCCTTTTGTTCTCCAATCCTTTTAGTGCAAAAGAAAGATGGCACATACCTTATGTGTGTGGACTATCGAGCACGAAACCATATCACTATCAAAACAGATTTCCCGTGCCTCGGGTAGAAGACCTGTTTGATAAGCTACAAGGCTCTACCTACTTTAGTAGGATTGACCTTAAGAGTGTCTATCATCAAATAAGGATAGTGGATGAAGATTCGCACAATGTTTGGTCTTGATGAATATCTAGTCATGCCTTTTGGCTTGACTAATGCACCAGCTACGTTCAATCGTCTAATGGAGAAATTTTTTGACCTTATCGTAAATTCATTGGAGTGTTCTTTGATGATATCATCATCTATTCCAAGTCTTTGGAGGAATATAAGCAACATCTTCAAGTGATTTTTCAAGCATTGAGGGAGAATAAGCTTTTTCTCAACCAAAACAAAAGTGAGTTTTTCCTTCAAAAGATTCAATACTTAGGTCATATTATCTCTCAAGATGGTATCCGTATGGATCCATCAAAGTTAGTGGTAGTAAAAGCATGGCCTAACCCAAGGATTCTACATGAGCTAAGAAGATTTGCTGGTTTGAGTGCATACTATAGATGCTTCATAGCAAAATTCTCTCAAGTAGCAGGACCACTACATGACTTAACTAAGAAGAACATTAAGTATGTATGGACTGCTAAGGAGCAAAATGCTTTTGTAAGCTCAAAGAGAACCTTACTTCCAAACTAGTCCCTCAATACTTCCGGATCTCTCAAATCCATTTGAGGTCCAATGTGATGCTTGTGGTGATTGCCTTGGCGCAGACACACACTAATGCAAAGAGAGAAAAAAAAAAACGTCAACTTGTACCTTGTTAAATTGAAGTCTTCGTGTTTTGTATGCTCCGTGATTTGTGTTGCATGCGAACTTCGCCTTGCAAGAATTGGAGTGCTTCACATGTCATTCGTCGTAAGAACACCTTTGTTGGTTCTTCACAAAAACTCGTTGTTTTTGTGAAGGCTTTTCTTCTCTTTGAAGCTACCTCCTTGAGGAAAAAACAATCTTTGGAGGAAAACTTGCCTTCCTCCAAGAAGCGAAAAGGAAGGTGAAGCTACTTCCTTGAAGTTTGAAGCTTTCCCTTTCCTTCTAGTTTTCCTTTCAACACAGATATTCTATCTTTCCTTGCTATACACAAAAAAGGTCAATAGATTAATGGTAAAGTGTTGGCCCTTAACCTCATGGGCTGGGTTCAACCCTCCTTCATCCAAGGGTTAAGCGGTCCTTCCTACGCGCTGATAGCCGTTTTTCGGCTCTCCATAATTGCCATAGTAAGCTACCTCACCCTATCAAATCACTCAAACATTTTGGTTATCCCTACCATTTCACTGTACATAGGCGTGTGTGAGTTAGGGGATTTTTTCCATATCTTCTTAAAAACCCTCAATTAGCTAGTCACTGGGCTAGTTGAGCCAACAAAATAATAAAAATAAAAAATATAAGTATATTATGGCCCATTTGTGTGTAAATATTTCATTGTATATAGGGCCTAAATATAAGGATTTTTCATAATTATTTTGGTATTTATTTAAATATTTATACTTAGGTGTGTGTTATTTATGCTATGTACATTGACTCACCAATACCATATTTTTTCTTACCATTTTGCATACTCTTTATTCCATATAAAAAAATTTCATGCAAGCTTCTCTTATTTTTGGTGTAACTCCATCCCAATAAAAAACCAAAAAAACTAGTTCTATTTATGTGTATATTTTTTCACTATTGTGATTTTTCCTTCCTACATCTATTCTCTTTTACTCTCATAAATTAGAACACAAAAAATATTTATCTTTGTATGGTAGACTTATAATGAGAGAGATTTATTTTGATCCCTTTATATTTTTTCCACATATATTATTTATATTTGACCTGTACATATTTTTTTAGACCCCTCAATATTTGATTTTCTTAGTTGTACTATTCACTTATATCATGATCTCAGCAATATCTTCAATTATAGACCTACCAAATAAGGTCAAGGGTATGTGGCATGCATGCATGCACCATGGGGAGCTCACTCTTGGAGGTATTCAAAAGAATCATCCAAAGAAGGACCTCACAAGGACCTTGTGTAGTGGAAAAAACAGTCGGTTTTGCTGAATTTTTAAAGATCACATGTTTCCCGAATTTGAAAAGGTGATAAAAACAAAAGTTGTAGCTCGTGAGCTGAAATTTCACCTCAAATTTTTTCATATTTTTCTGAGCTATGAGCTGTGAGCTATGATTTTATTGGTGGACCCCAGTTTGCCCATTCTATGCAACCACACTCCCTCTTCCACTTTATCATTTTCCTCTTTCACACACACTCCTCCCTCTCCTTTCCACTCCCAAATCTGCAACTCCCATGTCCTAATTTACCCTCTTCACCATTGCCACTTCTCTCACACCTCCATAGCCTTCATCCTCCATTTCTACACCCTAGGTGTCCCCCTTTCTCTCTACATATATGTCCATATTACCATTCTCTCTTCAGCTTTGTAAAGAACTTGAAAAAATCAGCAAAAATCCATGGTTAACCTCTGCAAATGAAGGCTTTATCATGAATTTTCCAAGGTTTGAAGATAACGTAGCTTCATCGACACGCGTTACTTCGCCATGCTGACTGCTTCTTCTACCGGTGCTGTAAAGAGGTGAATGTCAACTTCTCCAAGCTTCAACCTTGCTTTACAAGCTCATCCCTTCTCTAGCTTTTCTCATCATATATCTCACCAGTTGGTGAATGATTTTGTAAATATTTTGTAGTGATAATTACTAACTACTAACCACTAACCTTATTGTAAAATGCACCCTCTACTAGAGTAGGCACTCCCAAATTATTCACTTAATCCTCTCTCCTTTCATCCTCAATAATTCTCTTACCTTGAGCCCACATCCATGTGACTCAAAGAATAAGAGAGGCCCACTCTCATTTTAATAAAAAAAAGAATTTACATAATCTTTGAGTTCTTCAAATAAACTTGATTAGGCCTAATCCTAATCGGGGCTTCTAAAACCTATAAATACAGCCCTTCTCTCCCTTGTAAATCATCACATGATCACAGTACACCACACCATTCTCAACACATAACACACCACTCTTCAAGCATAGTTGTGTAGAGTGTGTGCATCGTGAGTGCTCTATTCCATCACTACACATAGGTGCATGGAAAAGATTGAAGTTAGTTATGCCATCTAGAGGAGTGGAGTGATACTATACACTGCAATCACACTTGTAGCCTACTCTTGTCCATAAATAAGATTCATAGTTTTGGGTGCAATTGTATGCTGCAACTACGACTCTTCTCTCCAAATTGACTTGATAAGTTGGCTCATCATGTGGTTGAAGGTATATTGTCCTTGAAGTTTGTTGTGCCATTTCATGCTTGGTGGTTTGAGGGCTTGTTGAATTGTTTGCCTAAAAGTTCAATTGTAAGAGGGTGCTTGGTGAGAGGGCTCCCGTGACCCTAAGACAATTTGTGTATTGGCAACAAGGTCAAGTTTTGTGTTGTCTCTCTATTTCTCATCAAGCTTTGTGTGCATCTAGTCTTTAAGGCTAAGACTGAGTTGCTCAAGTTGATTTGTGCTCTTTACCTCTCTCTGGCATGGTGAATGTTTGTGTTTGGTGTGTGTGGCTATCTTGCATTCCCCTCTCTTTGTGCGTTTGAGTACAAGGAGATATCACGTGCGTCCTAGTTCGCATCTACAACTAAGTGGTGCCCCTTTTCTTGTTTGGTTTCTGGCTGTGGGTTGTTGTTGTCTCTGATTGTGCTTGCCCCAGCCCCAATTGAGCAGCACGAGAGCCTCGAAGGGTGTTTAGAGGCCGCTCTTCTTGTTGCCCGTCCCGGACCGCCTCAAATTGGTGCCCCTACGGAGTAACTGACTTTGTGCTTATTGTTGTTGTATTGCATGAATGCTTGAATTTTAGCATAATCAAGTAGATTATATGAATCATGAAACTTGTATGGCCGAGTTTAATTTCAAGGCAACAAAAATTGATCTAGAATATGGTTTGGATTAGCATTACATAAGAAAGGAAAAAAACATTTTCACATAAGAATCTAGAATTCATGAGACCTTTCAAAACTTTGTGTAGTTAGTTGATGTCATGAGAGAAAATGATTGTTTGGAACTAATCTTTGTGTGGTTTTAGCATTGAGAGACTATGACATGCTATACCTTTGATGATATCCCAATCTTCTTCGGAAATCTAGAAGAAGATGTTGATGATTTTCTTGCTGATTTTAGAATGGTTTGTCGTATCCTTGGTAAAAGGGATGACATTGAAAAAGGGGATTTTCTATTGCTATGCCTTAGAGGCAACGTTGAGCAATGGCTTTGGAGTATGTCTTCTCAGATTGAAGATGGGTATACCCAAATTTCCAAATCTTTGAAGACCAGATTCTCTAAATTTCCAACAACAAAGACAACATAGACTTCATTAGGGAGACTTCAACAACATGGTGAAGACTACTATGCTTATGAGGATATTTTTTCTCGTCAATGGGGAGGATATGGGTTTAGTTCTACATTTCCAGATTATGTAAAAATGGAGCAATTAATTTCGGGTTTGTCTCCTTTCCTAAAGACTAAGGTTACTTGTAGTGGACCCTCTACCTTTGAAGAAGCGGTCACTATTGCCCGAAGGAAGTTTCACAAGTACTTCTACATCAAAAATGGTTTCCATCATGCTGGAAGAACCAACCATCATGAAAGTTTTTCTATCAAGGAGTCATTTCCTTTGCCATACTTGTCTCCTTCTACTCCGACAAATGTTGAAGAAGTTACTTACATGCCAACTGATTATTCAAGTGCTAAAGTGTGTGGCCAAGATTCAAATGTGGAATCTCTTTCTTCTACCTTTATCACAAGCATGCAAAAATCAACACAAGATATCTCAAATTCCATTGATGATTCAATAATGGATACATCCAACCTTTTGGCAGAGGATCAATTTCTAGTCTGAGCAGACGAAGATTTTGTACAACATGACTCTATGGAGAATGAAGACCTTGAAGGTAACCTTGATCTTATGGAATGTTCTGAGAGTGTATCTTGTCTAAAAGAAGAGAGTGAAGAAGAAGATGAAATCATAGGTGGGGAGATCATGGACCACATTGATCATAAAGAGATGATTGTCTACACGGAATGCCAACTCCAAAACAAAGTAGAAGAGTGTGAGTTGAATCCATGTGAGGATAATCTTCAATAAGTGTTTGAGGATGTTGAAAAGCATTGGTATGACCCATGTATATTAAGCATGGAGGAACCTATCGTGCAAGAAGCCAAAGTTTTCACACAATCAAACAGTAATCCATCAACCTTTGAGGTGGTACAATGTGAGGAGTTACAACCTGGCCAAAGGGGGGGCTTAGAATGGGATGAAGAACATGGGAGAGTAGTAAAAAATAAAATCATAAAAGGAAACTGTCAGAGGGGTATCATTCTCTTAGCAATCTCTTAGCAAGAATCTCTTAGCAAGAAAGTCCAAGCTTTTGAAGCCCAAATCATCTTCACATTGGGTTTCACCTCTTCAAAGTCAACTTCTCCTCTCTTCACATGTACCTTTCATCCGGGGCACCATACCTTCTTAAGTGAAAGAGGACATGAATACTTGGTGATGAACAAATGTTTCCAAACCTTCTACATTTGGTTCTTTGGTGTATGGAGGTCACAAATTGTGATGCTTCTGGTCTTCATCATAGATGAAAAACCTGTTGATTGCTACATGTGGATATTTCATCAATCAGTACCAAAATCTATTCTCTTCTAATGTGTTGGAAGCAATAGAAACCTTCGTCTATTATCTACTTATGTGGGAAACTATTTGCAATATCTTCCAATAGCGGTTGGAAGCATGGATGAAGCTTTCATAAATCATGAAGGTCATAGAATTTTTGACTTGATGAGCCTACCCAGGTTGAATGAATTTTATGAGCTACAGTTCAGGAATTTGCTCATACAAGCTCTTGAAGATCGTAGCAGATACATCAACTTTACAGAGGAGGAAGAGCAACCAATCTTTTATATCACATTCATAGTGATAGATGCAATGATGGACAACAATAAAATCTACAAGTTTATTCAACCGAAATCAATAAGTGATTCCATACCATACAGCTCTCTTTGGGAAAGATATTTCAAGATCTTTGATCCTGGGGGGTGCTTATGGAAACTTTCTCAATGGAGGAGGTTTACTTAGTCACTTCATTACATCCTGCTATTGGATCTGAGAACCTTTCATATCACACAAGGTTTATTAACCATACAATAAAGGTTCTTCAAAGATGAGAGCAGACAAAGACAGACGTTACACAATCTACATGTTGTATGGTCGGATAAATGGTACATGAATGTACCATTATTTAAGGGGGGGCTAATGATAGCCATTTTTTGGGTCTCCATAATTGCCATAGTAAGCTACCTCACCCTATCAAATCACTCAAAACATTTTGGTTATCCCTACCATTTCACTGTACATAGGCGTGTGTGAGTTAGGGGACTTTTCCCATATCTTCTTACAAACCCTCAATTAGCTAGTCACTGGGCTAGTTGAGCCAAAAAAATAATAAAAATAAAAAATATAAGTATATTATGACCCATTTGTGTGTAAATATTTCATTGTATATAGAGCCTAAATATAAGGATTTTTCATAATTATTTTGGTATTTATTTAAATATTTATACTTAGGTGTGTGTTATTTATGCTATGTACATTGACTCACCATTACCATATTTTTTCTTACCATTTTGCATACTCTTTATTCCATATAAAAAAATTTCATGCAAGCTTCTCTTATTTTTGGTGTAGCTCCATCCCAATAAAAATCCAAAAAAACTAGTTCTATTTATGTGTATATTTTTTCACTATTGTGATTTTTCCTTCCTACATCTATTCCCACTAGATCTATAGTGGAATCAAACAAAGTTGTTTAGGGTTCAGCTAGCGGACGATCTCTCATCACAAAGTAAGTCGAGCTCGAGTCTTAGCAGCTAGGGGACGCCCTCTTGCCTTGTGGGAGTCTTTGGGAAGTTTCCAAGCTTGCAACTAAGTGTGAGAACCAGTTAACTAAACCAACTGGACACTTGCTGGGTAGGCAACTAGACTTGCCATGCAAGGAGTGAGTGCTCACTCAGATGCTTATAGCAGCACAAATCGATTTTCAGCTTGAGGAGGCCTTTTTAAAGGCATGCACACACACACACACACACACACACCTACAAACACCTTGGGGAGGTGCTGCCGGTACACACACAACTTTTGAAGGAGAAGCAAGGAGGGAGGTGCTCCCGAAATTCTCATCTTGAGGATTCATTGGATCAGAAAAATAAGAGGATTCTCAGCCCCTAATCACGGTAATCATGGTTTCATTACTGCTCCTCTTAATTCTCATCTTTATTCTCCAAATTCCTTAGCTGCTATGCTTAATCCTGGCTATAATTCCCTATAGCTGCTCTCTAAATATCCATAGCTATACTCCATTACATAATCATCATTCAATTAGCTAAATCATGCAACCATTCATCATCCTTAACCAAGGATTAATGCATGATTAGGAAAGATTCTCTCTCTAGGCAGCATAGTTAATAAATTGTCAGCCAGTAATAGTGTAGATTTGATGAAATTCATTCTTTTACCACTCAATAGTGTTGTAATTAAATTAGACTCAATCTTCTCCCACATTAAAATGTGATTAAGGTTGAAAATTAATCCGTCATTAGGCCATTAAGAAGAGAATTTTATGTCACACATGCCTGCGGCAATTCTACATCTTCATATTGCTCTAGGAAAACGAATGAGCTTGCTTACTTCATCTCTTTCGTGAATCAATTAGTAGAATTCTGAATTTCTTAATCATCTAAGCCAAGTAATTAACCTTAGAGCCAGTTCCCATAGGGCAAGAATTACCATAAGATTGCTAGGTCTCGAAGAAAAAATCTAATCTCTTGCATAAGGAGGATTCCTTAATGATTCTAATCTACCAATTGGTTTGTTATGATGCTCTCGGACTTTAGCTATTTTCTTCAAGTTTATCATTTAAAGTAGTGAGTAAAATGGACCCGGTTAAGAGAACTCGCTTCGGTGGTGCCCATGACCACGAGGCGGGAACGAGCAATACAAATGGAAAAGGAAAAGCTCACATGGTCGAACAAGCACCGGCCATCTCACGAGCCAATGACGAAGAAATGGAAGAGGTAGATAACAGTTTTATTTAAGTTGTTTAATTTAACATTGCATACGTTTAGCTAGGAATGAACATATCCCCAAACATCTTGGAGAAATCCGACGAAAACCTCGGCAATTGAATTCATTTATATATTAAAGTCTAAAGTAGGAAAGAAATGATTGACGGATATACTGTTTGCAATAGGAAAGAATGTCTCCTAGGGAAAATTTAGCTCGGCATGTTCATTCTATTTCCAATGTTGAATTAGTCATGAACCCCCTCCTGATCACAAGGGCCAGAGTTCCTGGTTAAGGGCTCTTGAATCCACGTTTGTTGGTTAAGCGGTGGATACCCACGACTGCTGGTTAAGCGGTGGGAATGTCCATGTCGTGCTTTCTATGCGGTGGAAACCCACGTTTGCTGGTTAAGCGGTGGGAATGTCCATGTCGTGCTTTCTATGCGGTGGACATACCTAGTTGTATGGGCAGCTAGGCGACAACGGGAGGAGTAAACTCTCGCTGGAGGGGGGATGTTGTACCTCCAGAAAATTGGAATTTTAATGAATAAGTTTGAGTAGAATTTTTACTAGAATATTGTCTTGGTGCCGCTTTGCAATACTGATTGAAGGGCTGTCTTAACGAACAATGTGATTCAAAATTAATCAAGGAATGTTTATGTTGAACAATCATTGTGGTAGTAATTAGGTCACACAAGGAAGTGTGAGTGTGGGGGTGGAAAGTGGGGGCTTGGCTCAGGTTGCGAATGCCTATGAGATGGGTGGTCCCGATTGGTCGGGAACTCTTTGTCCCCATAGTGTTTAATTCGATATTGGTAATACTCATTGCCCCTAGAGCGGTGAAATCTCGAGAGTACGTGCCTCTGAAACATTGGGAAAAAGGCACTCGGGGTTTCTCTCCTCTTGGAAGGTGGGTCTTAGGATCGCTAGATGGTTTAAGTACGCTTCCCCTGCGAGGTGGAGCTAGATCTCAATGCTAGTTGTGGCCTGGAACCTGTTCCTGCACAGCCCCGGGTCCCCGGTGCCTCCCAGACAATTTTATGAAAACTTGGTTTTAGGCTAAAACGGGCCATACGAGTCGGATTTTGATGCCGAAAATTGCTATAGCAAGCTCTAACTAAGGTGTATTGGCCCGAGTACCTGCCATATTAAGCAGCCCCCGGGGTCCGAAAATGCATTTTTTTCAAATTCAGGGTACGGGTGCAATTTTTGGAGACGGTCAAAACTGGATGGGTCGGGTGACCAAAAACTTACTATTTTTGGAAAATTTTTACAAAAAATATTTTAATTCACATTTTGAAGCTTTAAAACGTTCTAAACATCATGGCACTGACAGAATTCGAAAAACTGCTAAAAATAGTAACTTTTTCCATTATATTCATTTCAAGGTACAATGGTGCTCTTTTTGATCGGGGTCAGAGACCTTACAACCTCCCCAACGTGAAAAAATTGATATTTCCTCATCTCAAGAATACATCTGGGTAAATTTTACGCTAACTACTTAGGTACATATATCCTCTGTCTAAAGTAAAGATATCCTTTGATAATAGAATAGCCTTTAACTTTATGCGTCTTATTCTGCTGAACTTTGATGAGATCCTGGTGCTTGATTTATTGCTCACTGGGATTAGCAGTTTCATCATACATTGCTGCTCTCTCATCAACTTCATCACCCACAGTTGGTTGTCTCACTACGAAATTAGCGAAAGCTCCGCTTCCTTGTCCTATGTATCCTCTTCCTCGCCTCCTCTTCCGTTTGGTTGACCTCGCCCATTGACGTTCAGAGGTACATTATTAGCACCAGATGTTTGGGAAATCCTTTTTGGACATCGACTTTTGTAATGTCCATACTCCTGGCACTCAAAGCATCTTATATTGGGAAACTCGGTAGCTGCCGTAGTAGCTACTACAGGACGATGGTCGTATGCAGGGTTGATTGGTCTCTTACTCCAGTTGTCTATCCTGGCCCTCTTTGACAAATAGTATTCACTATCTTGGGTAGTCCTCTGAATCTCTTTGGCTAACGGTTTGGCCCTTAGCAAGGCATCTTGTAGAGTTGTTGGCCTGAGAGCTTCTAGTCGGTTGTTCAGGGGGTCGATGAGTCCTTGGTAGAACCGTGCTACCTATTGTTCCAATGTCATCTTAGGAGCATATCTCCGAAGAGTGACAAACTTTGAATAATATTCTTCGACAGATGAAGTCAGCTGCCGAAGGGAAAAGAACTCGTTCATCTTCAAGGTTTTATAGGCGGGTGGTAAGTAACGCTCCATCACAGCAGCCTTGATGTCTTCCCATGACCGGGAAGATCCCTTGATATCCAAGTCCCTACAATGTTGTTTCCACCAGATCTTGGCATCACCAGACAAGCGAAACATTGCAAGCATAGTTTGGTTCTCGGGTTGAGTTCCCGCAGCTTCGAAGTAGTCGTCCATTGCTTCCATCCACACTTCCGCATCTCTCTCCACATTTGCCCCCTCGCCCTTAAAGAGTGGAGGTTGGGCTTGCTTAAGGAGGAGCTTCTTCTCTTGCGTTGCCGAGTAGAGAGCAGCAGGCGGTGCGTATCCAATGGTATAAAACTCGTTACTATAGCACTCAAATGAACCTAGGCTTTTCCATACTCAAGAAGAAATTCAACTTTTTGGGCCTAACCAGCCTACTTAATCTGTACAGCTATCACAAAGGATTTAACCATTCCACCATTAGTTTAAATTCCATTGAATACATCCAAAATTTTTCGATAAATAATGGTAAAAACTTTACTCGAGAACTTTGATCCATACTTATAACTTTATGTGCATCAACAGGCTACCTGCCCGCAGCACTAGTCGCACCAACGACTTCTCAAAAAACATCACGTGAAACCCACTGAATCCCAACAAGCTCAACGAGTTAAACTCTTTAACATCACTCAGGAGACAATCCACTAGACAAATACAATGTCATTATTCTGGAAAAAATCATGCTCAAGCTTTGAGTACGAGTTATCCTACTATCCCTAATTTTTAAAATTTCAAACAACATCATTTTCCAGTTCGTAAACCTATAGCTCTGATACCAGGTGTGAGGTCCCCACCCCGCCATATCAAATAGCAGATCTGATGGTGAACCTGGCGGCCACTAGATCTATAGCGGAATCAAACAAAGTGGTTTAGGGTTCAGCTAGCGGACGATCTCTCAGCACAAAGTAAGTCGAGCTCGAGCCTACTAGCATTGAGATCTAGCTCCACCTCGTAGGGGAAGCGTACTTAAACCATCTAGCGATCCTAAGACCCACCTTCCAAGAGGAGAGAAACCCTGAGTGCCTTTTTCCCCATGTTTTAGAGGCACGTACTCTCGAGATTT
This sequence comes from Adiantum capillus-veneris, assembly GCF_014529385.1. Lineage (NCBI taxonomy): Eukaryota > Viridiplantae > Streptophyta > Polypodiopsida > Polypodiales > Pteridaceae > Adiantum > Adiantum capillus-veneris. The sequence continues at coordinate 118,815,849 of NC_140944.1, forward strand.
CACCGCTCTAGGGGCAATGAGTATTACTAATATCGAATTAAACACTATGGGGACAGAGAGTTCCCGACCAATCGGGACCACCCATCTCATAGGCATTGGCAACCTGAGCCAAGCCCCCACTTTCCACCCCCACACTCACACTTCTTTGTGTGACCTAATTACTACCACAATGATTGTTCAACATAAACATTCCTTGATTAATTTTGAATCACATTGTTTGTTAAGACAGCCCTTCAATCAGTATTGCAAAGCGGCACCAAGACAATATTCTAGTAAAAATTCTACTCAAACTTATTCATTAAAATTCCAATGTTCTGGAGGTACAACATCCCCCCTCCAGCGAGAGTTTACTCCTCCCCTTGTCGCCTAGCTGCCCATACAACTAGGTATGTCCACCGCATAGAAAGCACGACATGGACATTCCCACCGCTTAACCAGCAAACGTGGGTTCCCACCGCTTAACCAACAGTCGTGGGTATCCACCGCTTAACCACGAGACGTGGATTCAAGAGCCCTTAACCAGGAACTCTGTCCCTTGTGATCAGGAAGGGGTTCATGACTAATTCAACATTGGAAATAGAATGAACATGGCGAGCTAAATTTTCCCTAGCAGACATTCTTTCCTATTGCAAACACTATATCCGTCAATCATTTCTTTCTTACTTTAGACTTTAATATATAAATGAATTCAATTGCTGAGGTTTCCGTCGGATTTCTCCAACATGTTTGGGGATATGTTCATTCCTAGCTAAACGTATGCAATGTTAAATTAAAAAACTTGAATAAAACTGTGATCTACCTCTTCTATTTCTTCGTCATTGGCTCGTGAGATGGCCGGTGCTTGTTCGACCATGGGAGTTTTTCCTTTTCCATTTGTATTGCTCGTTCTTGCCTCGTGGTCGTGGGCACCACCGAAGCAAGTTCTCTTAACCGGGGCCATTTTACTCACTACTTTAAATGATAAACTTGAAGAAAAGAGCTAAAGTCCGAGAGCATCATAACAAACCAATTGGCAGATTAGAATCATTAAGGAATCCTCCTTATGCAAGAGATTAGATTTTTCCTTCGAGACCTAGCAATCTTATGGTAATTCTTGCCCTATGGGAACTGGCTCTAAGGTTAATTACTTGGCTTAGATGATTAAGAAATTCAAAATTCTACTAATTGATTCACGAAAGAGATGAAGTAAGCAAGCTCATTCATTTTCCTAGAGCAATATGAAGATGTAGAATTGCCGCAGGCATGTGTGACATTAAATTCTCTTCTTAATGGCCTAATGACGGATTAATTTTCAACCTTAATCACATTTTAATGTGGGAGAAGATTGAGTCTAATTTAATTACAACACTATTGAGTGGTAAAAGAATGAATTTCATCAAATCTACACTATTACTAGCTGGCAATTTATTAACTATGTTGCCTAGAGAGAGAATCTTTCCTAATCATGCATTAATCCTTGGTTAAGGATGATGAATGGCTGCATAATTTAGCTAATTGAATGATGATTATGTAATGGATTATAGCTGTGGAGATTTAGAGAGCAGCTATAGGGAATTATAGCCAGGATTAAGCATAGCAGCTAAGGAATTTGGAGAATAAATATGAGAATTAAGAGGAGCAGTAATTAAACCATGATTACCGTGATTAGGGGCTGAGAATCCTCTGATTTTTCTGATCCAATGAATCCTCAAGATGAGAATTTCGGCAGCACCTCCCTCCTTGCTTCTCCTTCAAAAACTGTGTGTGTACCGGTAGCACCTCCCCAAGGTGTGTGTAGGTGTGTGTGTGTGTGTGTGTGCATGCCTTTAAATAGGCCTCCTCAAGCTGAAAATCGATTTGTGCTGCTATAAGTATCTGAGTGAGCACTCAGTCCTTGCATGGCAAGTCTAGTTGCCTACCCACCAAGTGTCCAGTTGGTTTAGTTAACTGGTTCTCACACTTAGTTGCAAGCTTGGAAACTTCCCAAAGACTCCCACAAGGCAAGAGGGCGCCCCCTAGCTGCTAAAGCTGGTCTGGACTGGCCTGGAACCTGTTCCCACACAGCCCCGGGCCCCCGGTGCCTCCCCGGACAATTTTATGAAAAATTGGTTTCAGGCTAAAACGGGCCATACGAGTCGGATTTTGATGCCAAAAATTGCAATAGCAAGCTCTAACTAAGGCGTACTAGCCCGAGTACCTGCCATATTTAGCAGCCCCCGGGGTTCGAAAATGCATTTTTTTTCAAATTCGGGGTACGGGTGCAATTTTTTAAGACGGTCAAAACTGTATGGGTCGGGTGACCAAAAACTTACTATTTTTGGAAAATTTTTACAAAAATTATTTTAATTCACATTTCGAAGCTTTAAAACGTTCTAAACATCATGGCACTGACAGAATTCGAAAAACTGCTAAAAATAGTAACTTTTTCCATTATATTCATTTCAAGGTACAATGGTACTCTTTTTGATCGGTGTCAGAGACCTTACACCATAAGGGGACGTCAAGTCTATTACACTCTCCCAGGAGGATTTCATCGATTGTAAAGGGGTGAGGGTGCAGGCTCGAAAAACACAACTGTAGCAAATGTAGCTTTCTCTTATTGGCTTTACAACCAAAGAAAATGTGTGATAAATCTTCTACTGATTGACATCTTTTGCCTTTACCATCACCTATTTTAGCTTTTAGGGCTCTGACCCCAGTCTATACACCCTGGTGAAGAATGGACCAGGAAAGCAATCTGCATTTAATGGGGTAGTCAAAGCTCCAGACACATTTAAATCTATAACTCCACTGCCTTGAATTCCACTGTAAATTCCATTTTCTGTTCAGATTTTTCCTTATAGCTCATGAGGCTGGAACTAAAGTTCGAGCCTTATGACCTAGATGGTTAGTTTTCAAGCCTCCTGAGCATTCTAGTATAACTTGCTCTAGTTGAGCATTCAGTCTATAGCTTTGGGACTCATACTTAAGTTCCAGCCTCACGACCTACACACTGAGCTTTCAATCCTCCTAAGTGATCTAGTAGAGCTCTTTCTACCTGGAAACTATCTAGAAGAGTTTGTATCTCACAAGGCTTGGATTGAGTCTTTACCTTATGTGGCTTGACATCAAGCACAAGAGATTCTTGAGACAAACACACTTGCAATACTCTTTCTAGTTGAGCATTCAGTCTATAGTTGCTGAGGGTTGAACTTATGTTCGAGCCTCATCACCTGGATGCTTAGTTTTCAAGCCTCATGAGCACTCTAGTATGAATTGTTCTAGTTGAGAATTTAGTCTCTAGCTATAGGGCTCGAGCCTCATGACTTGGACACTCAATTTTCTATCCTCATGAACAATCTAGTAGAGCTCTTTTTACCTAGAAACTATCTGGAAGAGTTTGTATCTCACAAGGCTTGAATTGAGTATCTACCTTATGTGGCCGGAACTTATGTTTGAGTCTCATGACCTACTAACAACTCTATTTCTAAGCATCGTGAACACTCTAGTATGGCTCTTCCAAGCTGGAACCCATCTACAAGAATCCTATCTCAATCTCTAGCTCATGAGGGTCGAACTTAATTTTGAACCTCATGATTAGGAGACTCGCTTTTCAAGCCACATGAGCACTCTAGTCAAAAAAATTCTAGCTATGAATCATCTTCAAGAGTGTTGATCATGGTAAGGTCAAGAGCCTCATGATCCAAAGATTTTTGAAAATCTCTTTCAAGTTGAAATCCATCTTGAGAATTATCCAGGTCACGAACCTCTTGACCCTCATCACATAAAGACTCAATTATTAATCCTCATGAGAGGAATCTTTCTATTTAGAGACTATTTGGAATACTATCTATAGCACTAAGCGTGAGAGCCTCATTAGCTAGAGGCTATTGGAGAAGTCTTTCTAATTGAATTCCATTTTCTAAAGTCTTGACATGGTAAGGGTTCTTGACTCTGAAGCCTTATGACCTAGAGACTTAATATTCAAGGCTCATGAGCACTATAGTGGGCTCTTGACACTTGAGCCTCATGACCCATAGATTCAAGACTCGTGAGAACTCTAGTAGCAATCTTTTTAGCTTCAAATCATTTGCAAAAGTATCTTATATTTCATCGAGGATTGAACATAAGTTCAAGCCTCATGAGTTAGAGACTCTAGCAAATCTCTTTCTAATTGATAACAATCTTTATAGTCTCTAGCTCATTAGTTTGGGCCTCATGACTTGGAGACTCAATTTCAATCCTTATGAGTTCTCTAGTACTATGATTTCTAGATAGAAACATTATCAAAAGTCTCTACCTCACCATGCTAATATTTATGTTATCATCCTTACCTAGAGACTCGTGAATCTATCTCCAAATTACTTTGTAATTTTTTCTTCATCTTGGTCTGTGGGTTGACAATTTTGGTATCTGAGGTCATGGTGAAGTTAAAAAATGTTTTCTATGTGTTGAAAAGTTTGATATTTGATACTTTTTGAAGTAACATTTTTCATGTCTCCTCCAAAGTTTTGGTAACTCTCTTTGAAGGGACTCAATTTTTGTTTTGAGAAGCACTAAACACTAGCATTTGGAGGAAACTTTTTGAAATCACAACATGTGAAACGTGCTAGAATCAGGTTTTTGTCTGGAAAATCAAGATGATGTTAGATGTTAACCCTCGTGGCTCATGGACACCCTATCGCCTACGACGGACACTGTAACCATATTATGTATTATTTAGAGTCAGGTACCGGGCTTGTCGGACCAATAGGAAAAGGGTAAGAGTGATCGCCGATGAGAGGCGCACTCTAACACGAACATGCTAGGGTTAGTTGGCTAAGCATGGGCGCCCAAGTGTGAATGGGGTGAGCTCCTATAAAAGCCAACTAAACCTAATTTTTACTCATTCTCTCATTTGTGCAATAGAAGAGTGCTCTTGCTCCATCTCCATCTCCATCTTCTTCTTCTTCACCCCCTCTTGTGTGTGTGTGTGTGTGAGAGAGAGAGAGGGAGAGTGTGTGTGCGATCGAGAATTACGAAGGCACGAAGGCGGCGAAGCGGTTGAGCGCGGCACGACTGCAGCTTCTTCTTCATCGCGGCGAGGAATCCACCACGAAGGCGAACGTAGAGCGGTGAGTGACACACCCTTTGCTCTCTTGAGCTTGCTAGTTTAGGCTTGTTGTGTGCTTGGAGCCGTTTGTGGCTCGCACACGGTGTATTGGCAAGTCCCTTGCTTCGACAGTGATGGTTCCTTTGACTCCATTGCCCTCTTTTTAAAATGTCTTGAATTTGCAAACAATTTATTGTTTTGAGTGGTGCAATTTTTGATGGAAGTGCTATTCCTTATAGAATTGTTCTTACATATCAACAATGTTAAAGTCATAGTTTCAGTTCTGTCATTGAATAAACACAAAGAAATATAGCTATGTGTTAAGGCTACGGAAATATGTTAGCTAGAAATCTATGATACCAACCTCTAGTCACATATAATAGCCTCGAACTACGTTTGAGCCTCATGCCCACATGCTAGTTAAGGTGAGGCCTGTGAAAATTTAACGTAAGTTCAATCCTCATCTTAGTATCCTACAATGCAACAAGAAGTGAGGCTTGAACTTATGTTTGAGCCTCACACCCTTGTGCTAGTGCCTTGAACTACGTTTGAGTATGTCCACTTGCTAGTTTAGGGAAGGCATCTGAGGCACAAACCTAACTTCAGTTCTCTTCTTAATATCCCACATAACCAAAACAAGTAAAGCTTGAACTCAAGCTGGAGTCCCATTTTTATGTGCTAGTGTCTCAATTTCATATGGCACAAAGGGTCCCCACAAATAACCAAGAGGTGAAATATAAAAAAAAATACTCGGGTTTTAAGTCTCATTAAAAAAATGGGACCTGAATAATTTCTAAAATTCTTAAATATGTGTTAATGCGGTAATCATGATTTTGTTGTATGCGGATGATGTAGTGCTTCTAGTACACACTTTAGAAGATGCACAAAAGCTTATGGTTGTCCTTGAGAACTTTTGCTTGCATAGTGGGCTGATTGTTAATGAATCCAAAACAAAGGTTATGCTTGTGGAAGCCAACCATAAGGAGAAGCCATGCATTGTGTACAACAATGAGACACTTCAAGTTGTTGAGAGCTTTAAGTACATTGCCCTCGAGGTTCCGTCCAATCACAAGTGGCATGAATGTGCTATGCATCATTTGGAAGTGGGAAAGAGACCATGTTATGCATTTGAGAACATGGGTAATGCGGAAAACATGAAGTGTTGGGTTATCAAGAAGTATCTTTTTGATGCATTGGTGACACCGGTTCTTCTTTATGGAGTTGAAGTGTGGGGTGGGAGCATCACAATGTCTACTTGGAAAGAGTTTGAGAATGTCCAAAAGCATTTTCTTACAAACTTTCTCCAAGTTAAGACACAATTACCATATATGCTCCTACTTCTTGAGTCAGGATCTCTTCCAATTGAGGTTCAAGGCATGGAAAGGGTTGTGGAGTACATGATAAAGATGTGTCAAAAGCCCTCACATTGACTTCCTACAATTGCATGAGAAGTAAGCTAAAAACTTCAAAAGATGTATAAAAGCAAGACCTTGAGAACGGGATGGATGCAAGACATAAAGAAGTGGTTTGGGAGATGGGATGCATTACACTTGCTACATGAAGCTTCAATTGACTCCCAAGTGAATGAAGCTTTTCTACAATGCCAATGTATTACGGCTTGGGAGAAACCTGGTGGGTTACGCTTCATACATTACACCACCCATAGTGCACCCAACTACAAAACCATGTTCTTCGCTGAAAGAGGAAACCGTACTCACACTTACATTCTTGAGCCTATCCCCTTGTTAGTGATATGCAATATCGTAGCCATTCCACTTTCTCCCATTTCCTTCGATGTGAGATAGGGCACTGGGAAATGGAGAAGAGTCAAATCGACTATGCACATTATGCTCACTGTAAGTTGAAAATTCTGAGTACCACATACTACTAGAGTGCTCAGCTTTTGGTCACATCCAAACTTGCTTCTCTCACATTTTCAGTCAAAACTTAGACCTACACAATTTCCTCTCCCACAGTGTGGCTCTCTATTGCGACTCTCATCACCACAAGTTTGGAGCATCGAGAGTCACTCATCAGTCCTACACATACTACATCACATGTAACTTTGGTCCCATAGGTCATATTTGAACTTCAAGGATGATAATAAAATCTCTCTCTCTCTCTCTCTTTCTATTTCTCTCTCTCTCTCTCTCTCTCTCTCTCTCTTTCTATTTCTCTCTCTCTCTCTCTCTCCCTCTATCTCTCTCTTTCCCTATCTCTTTCTCTCCCTCTCTTTCTCTACCTCTATCTTTCCCCATCTCTTTCTCTCTCCTCTCTTTCTCTATTTCTCTCCCTCTATCTCTCTGTTTCCCTATCTCTTTCTCTCTCTCTCTCTCTCTCTCTCTCTCTCTCTCTCTCTCTCTCTCTCTCTCTCTCTCTTTCTCTCTCTCCCTCTATTTCTCTCCCTCTATCTTTCTCTTGCAAGAGAAATTTGACATCATGAGCCACGATGTATTCAACATGAAAAATTTATGCAGAAACAGCTCTTGGGTTGATGTATGTGGTAACAATGTGGTTCCTAATTTCTCACTCCTAGAAGCTATGGTTCAAACAAACAATGTTGAGAACGTGAATGTGGAGGAATTGAATGGGAGCAATGTTTTTAGAACATTGTTATTCGTAAAATTTCCAAAGAGAAGTTAGAGACACCTCCTTCTCTTGCTATTGTTATCGAATATTTCTTCAAAACCCACTTTGGCATGTCTGAAGTTATGGTCTATGGAGCACATAGAGTGGGGAAGCAAGGAACTCCTCGCTCGAGAGAACACCCAATTGTAAGAACCATGACATATGAGATCAAATAAAAGATTATCCTTGATAATAGTTGGATCTATTTGAGGGATACAAAATGTTTTGTATGTGAAGATTGCACTATTAAGTAACAAAATATGTCTCCCAAGGCATATGAAGAAAAAAAAAAAAAAACAAGGAGATGGGTGAAAGCATGTTAACCTGTCGCGCTTTTTGTGCTAGTTAGCAGTTTCAAGTTAGCACATCTTCAAAAAGTTGGGCGTCTGGTAAATTTTTTACAAATAATATCAAAATTTGTTGGAGGTTGTACATTTGGATTCCTTGTTTCAAGTGCTTTCTATTGATATATCATATGTCATAGATCTTGGAGATGTAGCTCAAGTTATTGTACTAGTTAGCATATATCAAAATTGTGCTAGTTAGCATTGTTCGGGACATGAAAAAGCATGACAGTTTAACATGCTTTCACCTAGATCTCTCATGAAGAAAATGTGCCCAATAGGAGGCAAGTCCCTCGAGCAAATAGGGATGCGTGACCTATGGGACCGAGTTACAATTGAAAATATGCTTTGGGAATTGTAATGGATACCCATCGAATATGGGGGTTGGAATTGATGAACTAACAAGCAAAGCTGATGTTGCACTTATGGTTGAAACTTGGGAGCATGATACACAAAGGATTAACGGCTTGGAGGATTACAATGCACATTCATTGATGTGTTCAAAGAATCTCAAGCAACGAAGAGGACAAGGAGGGCTAGCATGTATGGTTAAGAAAGGATTGGTAGATTTTGTATCAATTATGAAACAAACGTTATGTATGGCTGAAAATTATGACACCAAAAAGAGCACGTATTTTTGTAGTTGGTTGCTACATTCCTCATCATGATTCCCCTTTTATGCTTGCATGGAGAGAGATCATATATTTTTTGATTTAGAAGATGACATTGCTTATTTCAAAGGTGACGGTGATGTTATTGTATTTGGGGTTATGAATGCTTGGACAAAAACATTGCAACATGATACTCAACAATTTGATGTGCCATAAATTTCAAGGGAGTTGGATGAAGTTTACTTGTATGAACGTACTTCAATGGACGAGAAAGAGCTGGATCACTACTGAAAGTTACTTTTACACATGTGTAATAGCACGGGTATGCCCATTTCCATGTCTTTGTGGAATGGAATCAATCGATTTACATGTAGAAAACATAATTGGTATATTGTGATTGACATATGCTACTCTCTGTATCCATCATACATAGCATAAAGAGTTTTATGTTTGGCGAATGCATCTCAAAATTCAACCATCGAACTTTATGTATTGACTTTTCATGTGGAGAAGCAAAGCATGATAATCTCAACCAACGGGAAGAGAGATTATCACTATGTATGGATTTCAAACGGGCACCAATGTACATTGAAATGGTTGAGAAAAAGTTACGGATAACAAAGCTTCAATATGATGCACCATTGGAAACTAAATGGAAAACTTTCAAGAAAGTTTTCCATTGTCGTCAGAAGAATGCTTTGCTAAAAAGCATCTCCATGGTATCAACAAAGATAGATCATGCAAAAAGTTGTTTGATAAAGAATGTCAAGATGCTTCAAAGTCCTTGAGAAATCTTGATACAACTATGGACAAAGAAAACTATCAAAGTCATTTGCATACATACAAGGCATTGATTCAAAAGAAGAGAAGAAGATGGTAAATAAAGCAACAACTTTTCAAGTACAAGAAAAGTCACATGCATGAAAGATTTTGGAGAAACTTGAGGGGCAAACGGGTTGAGAATTTTGGTAACTTGAGTCTTATGGATATGTACACACACTGTAGGCAATTATATGAGCAAGAAAATGATAAAAAAATACCATATTATGGTTCACTCCCATGTATGCCCTATTTTGTTACATTTTAGGATGTATGTGGTGGGCTTGGAAAGTTGGCCACTCGCAAAGCGGGATATTTTCAAAGTATCAAGCCGGAGATGATCAAATGCACGAGATATTTTTTCCATGAGTGGATGTTTGATATGTTCAACCTTTCACTTAAACATGGTGTGCCTTATGATTGGAGTACTAATTCGGTTAAGCCTTTGTATAAGGAGGGGATGTAGAGAATGTAAACAATTACCGGACTATAATGATTGGGTCTCTTATGGAAAAGTTGTTTGGGTGCAAAATGGAGATGAAATTGAGTGATTGGACTAAAAATAATGAAAAGCGTGCAAAAGGACAAGAGGGTTTCCATTGATGTCATAGCACCATTGATCATGTTGTCACTCTTCGTCTTCTCAAAGAAGAAAATCAGTTGAAAGGCAAACGATTGTATTGTTGTTTTGTGGACTTTAAGAAAGCCTTTGATATGATTCCACTTAACAAATTTTGGAGAAGGATAGAATAACTCCAAGTTCCAAGTGAGTTTATGCTTGTGGTTTCTCAAATCTATAAGAAGGTGATTTGTGAATTGCGCATGGGAAGAGAAATTTCAAAAAACATTGTAAGCACTATTGGGGTTAAATAAGGATGTCCTTTTTCACTCACTCTCTTTGATCTATGCAACAATCAATTGGAACAAATGGTACTTGACTTTATGCAAGAAGAAGGCATTGAAGAAGTCACTATTTGCAATGTGGTAATAATATTTTTGTTGTATGCGGATGATGTAGTGCTTCTAGAACACACTTTAGAACATGCACAAAAGCTTATGGTTGTCCTTGAGAAGTTTTGCTTACCTAGTGGGCTGATTGTGAATGAATTCAAAACAAAGGTTATGCTTGTGTAAACCAACCATAAGGAGAACCCATGCATTACGTACAACAATGAGACACTTGAAGTTTTTGAGAGCTTTAAGTGCCTTGGCCTTGATGTTCCGTCCAATCACAAGTGGCATGAATGTGCTATGTGTCATTGGAAGCGGGAAAGAGAGTATATTATGCATTTGAGAACATGTGTAATGTAGCAAACATCAAGTGTTGGGTTCTCAAGAAGTACCTTTTTGATGCATTGGTGACACCGGTTTTTCTTTATGGAGTTGAAGTGTGGGGCAGAGCATCTCAAAGTCTACTTGGAAAGAGTTTAAGAATGTCCAAAAGAGTTTTCTTACAAGCTTTTTCCAAGTTAAGACACAAAGACCATATATATTCTCCTACTTCTTGAGTCAAGATCTCTTCCAATTGAGGTTATGGGCTTGGAAATGGTTGTGGAGTACATGATAACGATGCGTCATAACCCCTCACATCAACTTACTACAATTGTATGGGAAGCAAGCAAAGAAGTTCAAAAGACACATAGAAGCAAGATCTTGAGCACGGGATGGATGCAAGACATAAATAAGTGGTTTGGGAGATGGGATGCATTACACTTGCTACATGATGCTTTAATTGACTCCCAAGTGAATGAAGCTTTTCTACAATGCCAATGTATTATGGCTTGGCCCAACTACAAAATCATCTTCTTCACTAAAAGAGGAAACCGTACTCCCACCTACATGCTTGAACCTAAACTTTTGTCGGTGATACGCACTATCGCAGCCATTCTTCTTAGATCCCATTTCCTTTGATGCGAGACAGGGCATTGGGGCAATGGAAAAGAGTTAAATCGATTGTGCACATTATGCTCACTATAAGTTCGAGAGTCTGAGTACCACACACTACTAGAGTGCTCAAATTTGGTCACATCCGAACATGCTTCTCTCACATTTTCATCCATAACTTAGATCTACACACTTTCCTCTCCCAGCCACAGTATGGGCTCTCCATGGCGAATCTCATCACCACAACTTTTGTTAGCTGCAATTGAGATAGCTGGCGTAATGGTTAATTAGGTGCTGTCTATTTATTTTACTAATTGATTTGATGATGATTTTGTAGAGTGGAATGTGGGGAGTTGATGAAGAGGCGACGACAATTACTCTTGGCCATTTTATATTTGCACAGTATCTTAGAACATCATTTCAATAAGCCACTATGGCTCTATAAAAGGTTGTAATGGGAACTCCCCTTATGGGTCATGCAAGAACTAATGAGCTTCACTCATTTGCAAAAGTAAAGTGGTTGTAAAAAGAGGGGCCTCAATTTTTGGCACCTTAAACTCAAAATAATATAGTAAATATCAACTCCACAAGAGAGGTGCCGTGGAGTTTGGGGCTAGATTTAGGCCTTTCTCTTGCAGATTCTCTTCTCTACTCTCTTATGCTATGGTTATCTGTTGTGTACCCTCTAATCTAGTCTCCATCTCTTACACATCTCTTACACTCTCTTACAAGCTTGTCTATGTCAATTCTATGTTTACTGTGTGTGTGTGTGTGTGTGTTATAGTCTAGGTGAGTGTGTATGATTGGAAATTGGAAGAAGAGGTGGACAGGTTGATGGTGATTGCTTGGAAGCTTGTGTTGAATATTTTAAGCGGTCGATCTCCCCCTCTTCTCCCAACAGTGGTATCAGAGCCAAGGTTTCGTTTCACGAGGAGTAATTGTACAAACATGAAGGCTCGATCTCGGTAACTAAGAAGACGATGCTAAGAAGGTCAAGGTATTTTTTTTCAATATTGTTAATAAAAATTCTACTAATCATATCAATGGCTGCAACACCAGAGCATTGGTGGAAGCAATTGGCAACAAAAGTTTCAAAAATTATAGAAGATTGAAATTGAAAAATTGAAGTTTGATTTTCTCTAATCAGATTTATTATTATGGTTAATCCTTTATAAAGTTGACTAACAAGCATAAAATTAAGAAAGAAAAGTATGGCAAATTTTTCATGCCTATTTTTGCTAGCGCTTAAAGCTTGTGTAGAAGGGGCGAAGAGGAGAAACGAAAGAAGAGGAGCCAATATATATAAAGCTCGGCATGCTTTGAATTTGTGTGGAAAATAGCCTGCTATAGTAGCGATAATAAGACAAAAGAGATGAGTTGTCATAAGCCTTAAATTATTATCGATCGTGGCTAATCATAAATGTAATGTTGCATGTGATCATCATTTCAAGGAGAGCTTCGGATCCAAAATTCCCACAAGAGCGCAAATGAGGTAGAGAGAAATGAAGAGGGGAGAAATTGAAGGGTGAGTAATCAACCTTATCCTTGGCTTCGCCTTTTCACTTCGCCTTTCCATGCAAAGGACGTGGATCATTTTCAAGGAATTGAGCATCGAGTTGAGGTTGAGCTCGATCGGTGCAAGCTCTCAAGCAATCAAACGAAGAAGCGCAATTTAAAGATGGGACAGAAACTACGAAAAGCAGTCATGGGAGTCCTCCCTTGCGGGCAAGGAACACCTCTGTCGACCACAGCAAAAGCCTGCACAATCTGTATCAAAGGGGCGCCCTACTGCTGTAATCAACTTTTTATGCTGCCTCGCAACCCGAAAACGCCTGTAGATGTCGCCCTCACTCTCTTTCTCTTGCTCGCATTGTTCGGCTATGCTCCTGCTCACTGCCACTTTACTTTCCTCCATGCATTCACATGCAGCTTAAGTGGTGCTTATTAAAGCATTGGCCAACCACCCCTTTTGGCCGCCCACTCAACTCAAGGACTGATAGTCCTTAAGGGTGCAATCACCCCTCCTATTCAGCCTCTCGGCCGGTTACCAAATGCGATAATAAAATAAAGCCCTGGTTTCCCCTTGGTCTCGAGTCACAAATGCCACTTGAGGGCATAGAGTAAAGGAGAAACTCGCCCCAAAATAGAGAAATATAGTGTACAAATTCAAAAAATAAATGAAACAAATTTTAAATTTTGATAAATATTAGTTATTATATTGGCCATCCACTCTCATTAACCCTGGTCGCTTCACCATAAACTTATCATCTACCCTCAATTATGAATGCCTTGGCTCCCCCCCAACCTTAAAGATGACTTGTCAACCGTCCATGCTACCTAGGCCGTTCTAGCACTAGCCACCCGACTAGATCTACCAAAAACCTCGTAGGAAATCTCTATAGCTCCGAAAACTTTCACACCCTTATTCCATAAAGCCACCAATTGGTCACCCATGAAGGCCTTTGATGCTAGCCTCCTAAGTCAATGCATCTCGGCTAACACGCGCTCAGACCTAGTTTCAAAATCCCAAATTTCAGTGAACAACCAAATAGGAAAGCTAACATACACATCATTTGAGACATCAAAATTATCATTCCAAAAGAACTTGGAAGTGGTAGCTTGCTTTCTCATGATTACCCCCAGGACCATGTTCAAAAGCTCTCAAAGCGGACAGAAACCACTGAAAAGGCTTGCAAGATAGCCTACTGGATTTGACAACCAGGTAAATTAATCTAAATTTATCACATTTTCTTTAATTTTCTTGAAAACATGTGTTTAAACAAATTTTATTTGATGAACTTTGTGTTATTAACTCTCTATGGAGTTTTCTCTATTTATACGTTGCAGAGATGGCACCCAGAAGACAGTGGAAGAATCTACTAATCACATCTCTGTATTTGAAGCCATTTGGATTGCCTACCACCAACAGTCAAAATATGTATCTTAAAAGTTTATATTGACCTTGGTTCTAATGTTGACAGATCACAAATACAATCACTTGTAAGTACAAAATTCTCTCGAGGATTGTGAGCTTCAAAACACCAGATTTACTATGGTTTACATTCTTTTCAAGAAGCTAAATGCCAACTCATTAAGTTGCTAAAATGACATCATTACTTTATTTACTACTAGTATGCTAACTCTATTTCTACATTGAACCATGTCTATATAACAAAATATACTAATTTCTTCATAATAGCATTTACTTATTTGATGGAAAAGTGAAGTTTAGCAAGTTGCTATGGTATTGCATATCTTATAGATTTGGGCTTACTGGCCCTAGCAGGTACTAAATTCTTGGTAAAGTTTTCTTTTCAGATAATCATACTTGTGGCCACCTCATGTGCCACCTTCTATGGTTGTAATGCACGATATGCTGGGCATGAGGACTCTTAAGATCATGTGCATTCTCCATGTCCGTAGCTCATGCTTGGATACTCACTATATTTTCGGTCATGGTCTTTATTTAAACAAGAAGCCTAATCTTGTAATGTATTTTAATAGTTAATTACCTTCACATTGGCACATTCACAATGCATTCCACATTAGTCTTTTAAGACCTTTCAGAGGACCCCTACCTACACACCACATTTTTGAAGATCCACCTTCCCTTGTAGACAAAGAAGAACAACTCATCCCTGACAAAAAGTTGATCACGAGACCACCACTACACGCACTGGCCTCGTTTATAACTGTTACCTTTTAACTTTCAAGGGCCACCCTAGAGAGGATGCCAAATGGATGCCTGAAAATATTTTTCGCAACTTCCCCGACCTTCTCCGCAGTTTCCATCACTCACGGACCAGTTGATTTCTCTATTGTGCAACTGAGGACAGTTGCTAGCCCTGGTGGGAGGGATGTTACGAGACTAGGCACCCTTCTGTTGTAGTGGTTAGCTGCAATTGGGATAGCTGGCGTAATGGTTAATTATGTGCTGTCTATTTACTTTACTAATTGAGTTGATGATGATTTTGTAGAGTGGAATGAGGGGAGTTGATGAAGAGGCGATGGCAATTACTCTTGGCCATTTTATACTTGCACAGTATCTTAGAACATCATTCCAATAAGCCACTATGGATTTGTAAATAGTTGTAGTGGGAACTCCCCTTATGGGTCATGCAAGAACTAATGAGCTTCACTCATTTGCAAAAGTAAAGTGGTTGTAAAAAGAGGGGCCTCAATTTTTGGCACCTTAAACTCAAAATAATATATTAAATACCAACTCCACTAGAGAGGTGCCGTGGAGTTTGGGGCTAGATTTAGGCCTTTCTCTTGCAGATTCTCTTCTCTACTCTCTTATGCTATGGTTATTTGCTTTGTACTCTCTAATCTAGTCTCCATCTCTTACACTCTCTTACAAGCTTGTCTATGTCAATTCTATGTTTACTGTGTGTGTGTGTGTGTCATAGTCTAGGTGAGTGTGTGTGCTTGGAAATTGGAAGAAGAGGTGGACAGGTTGATGGTGATTGCTTGGAAGCTTGTGTTGAATATTTTAAGCGATCGATCTCCCCCTCTTCTCCCAACAACTTTGGAGCATCGAGGGTCACTCACCAACCATACACATTCTACATCACATGTAACTTGGTCCCATAGGTCATATTTGACCTCGGAGGAAGATAATAAATTATATATATCTATCTATCTCTCTCTTTCTCTCTCTCTCTCTCTCTCTCTCTCTCTCTCTCTCTCTCTCTCTCTTAGCTCGTCGAATCCCGCCTACATAGAACTTCAACGTTTTTGCCCTAGCCTAGCTTTGTTTCTTGGTCTCCCCCTTGCGCAAGGGAGACCCTGTGGGGGGCGTTAACACACAATCCACGTGCCCTTGCCCAGCCTGACTCTATTGCACTTCTACTGCAACTCTGTTGCACTTCTACTATGAATTTGCTGCATTTCTGCCTGCTCGTCCAACACACGAAGGGATTTGGTTCAAGAGACTCTCTCTCTCTCCCCATCTCTCTCAGCTCGTTGAATCCTGCCTACACAGAGCTTGGATTAAGGCTTCTATTTTAAAAATTAAACCCAAGTAAGCCCTTGATCTCTAGCAGTTTCAACAAAAACCCGCTTTTTAGCTCGATGTCATCTTTTGGTACCCCTATTGCGCACAAGAGCTTTCTTACAGTGGTAGCGGCACCAAGGAAGGACCCCGCCGCCCAGGAAGCACGAATCACAACCCTTGAGACTCATATTCAAGAACTCGTCAAGGAGAATGATAGGCTCAAAAAACGTATACGGAAGCTTGAAGATGCAAAGCAAGTAGAGAGCCAAGCTCTTCTTGAAAAAACACACGCAGTCGAAGCCTCACTCATCAAAACTTGCATGGTAGCGCAAAAAGAGTCACATGAAGCAACACATAAGAAGATTGACACCAAGATATATGTGGCCCTACAAGAATGATGGCTACAAGAATCTCTTGGCCTCAAGGTTAGAATTGGGGGGCTACACTCACCGTGGTGTACCACGGAGGACACCCTCGAGGAAGCAATCGCCAAGCTCAATGACATTGTTCAACGTGTCTACATCAAGCCCGGAACTGTTTCTTGGATCAATGATGCACATAGACATGTGCCACCCGATCATTGCATACTGACTTTCAAGGACAAAGATGAGCGTATGAAGCTGCTATGTCAATCTTTACTTTTCAAGGGAAAAAAGCTTTGGATTGTTGAAGAATTGACCATGAATCAACTCAAGAGTAAAGTGAGCGAGCTCAAGAAGCTGCATGAAGCACATATGCATGGACCAACTCACGAGTAAAGCGAGCGATCTCAAGAAGATGCATGAAGCATGTAAGCAAGGAAAATGGACAGTCTACCAAGGTGGCAAAGCGATCATTCAGGAGTTTTGAAATCCCAAACCGGCTCTCCCCTCAGTTGACCCCTCTTAGGTTTTTGTTCCCCCCTTTTTCCCCTACTCTACCCTCTTGATGGACCCTCAATCCCTAACTGATATGTATCATCCCGACTGAGAAGGAATTGTTGTAATGTTGTGCTTTTTCATCCCATGGGTCATATATGACCTCCGTGGATGATAATACAATCTATCCATTCTCTCTCTCTCTCTCTCTCTCTCTCTCTCTCTCTCTCTCTCTCTCTCTCTCTCTCTCTCTCTCTCTCTCTCTCTCTCTCTCTCTCTCTCTCTCTCTCTCTCTTCACCCTCTTTTCTAGCTAGAGACAGCCCGCGGCTGCGCTACAGCCCTGCCCCAGCGCGACACTGCACCCCACCTGCCCAACGCTTATCTGCTACCCGCGTCAGTCAACACACCCAGAGGGGCGCCCTAAGCTTCAGAGCCATTGCAGCATCCTGACGACTTTCCCCCTGCTTGTCGCGGTGCCGCCTTCTCACCCGCTCGACCCAGCCACACGCCATGGCTTTCAAAAAACCTATTAAGGTTGGATGAGGGCCTCTTCCCATGCCGACACACAGCCGCCCAATCGGCTCCCTCAGTTCAGTATTGAAACAAGCATCCTCTCCAAGTACCCCCCTCTCCAGCACCATCACCACGATTGGGAGAAAAACCTTTGCATGTGCGTTGCGTACCCCAAAGAAACCGTCCGACATACGAACCTCGGACTGGGATGCCCTCCAAGCAAAAATTTAGGCGTTACAAGAGGAGAACCTCCTCCTTCGACAACGCCTAGATACAATTGAAGGACGTCTCACGAACCTCGAACAGAAGCACTCCACCAATGAAGGAGAGATGGAGGCAAAAGCCTTAAACACAGTTCAAGCACAGGTTCAAGAGATCACCGCAAGTCTTCCATCCCTTTCAAGAACTTTAAATACCGTTCTATTGAACTCACATGATAGGTTACATTTTTATTAGGTGACCTCCCTAGGAAGGACGTTCCAAGAAAAAACATTGTAGAAAAGAAGAGGCCCTGAAGCGGTGAGGAGTTTGTTGATCTCAGGTCTGCTATAGTCATAGGTAGCAACCTCGCGTGTGGCAAAAAGGCATTGAGCAACGGCAAGAAGGGCAAATTAAGGTGGATCTCAACTGACCAAGGGCTAGTACAAGAGAGATTCCTAAGGGGGGTGTCATAGCTGGAGGTGGCCATCCTTGATAGGTGCACCATAAGGAGGCAAACACTAGACAATCCACCGTCCAAAAAGAGCCCAAGGGGGCAAGTAAAGCACCCCCAAAGGGGGGCAGCTAGTCTTGGGTTCTAGCAATCAAAGCCAAGAGCACAAAATATCAATCAATGTGTAGCCAAGAGCACTGCAAAAGGAGGACTGAGAAGAGGCATCATGACTTATGTCAACGCGTAGACGTCACAAATGGCATTGATGAAAGCTTGGGAAAATTGCCATCTCTCTCTCGTGTTGGGGTTAAGGACTATGTGCCTTGACGGGTCGCCCAGGTCATGGGCGCCCACCCACTGTTACCCTATACTTATAGTGAGTATACTGTATAGGGGGAGCTGCCACTTCACAGTCTCCCCACCCACATCGTGTGTGTGTCTCCTTCTGTCTCTCTCTCACTCTCCGTCTGTGGTGCTCCCCGATCCCCTTCAATTGGTTTGTAGTGGATGATTGCAGAGGAGGCTAAGATGTCAGCGATTATGCAGTCATTCCTTTCTATGCTCGACAGTGAGCATGGGGATATAGTTTTGCAAGATATGTCTTCCGGCAGACACCTAGAGCAGCTGGTTTGCTCTGAGGTTGCACGACAGGTTTATGCGTCTTTTGCGGACAACAAGGAGATGCATGTGGCTGACACGCCTTGTCAGTCAGAGATGCCTATTTCCAGGGATATATATGTTGATGCATGCTCCATAGAGCTAGCAAGGCCCGCTAGTATTGCATCAGCATTCGGTGGTCTCATGTATGAGATGCTGATCTTGAGACCGGATATCGCAGCTGCAATGGGAGCATTTGCAGTTGGGGTTGTCAATCGTTTGTTGACTAATGATGGCATAGTGCACGAGGGAGATATGCAGATATTGCGTACATACTTGTAGTACGTGTGCTGTATGTCTGGTGGTGTATGGACTTACACGGGAGCAGGACAGCTGGATGCACACGATCATAGCCAGCCAGTAGACATTGGTTGAGAGAGGTTTTCTCTCGTCTTTTGTAGTCTTTAGACTAGGTTCCCTTGCTTAAAGGCACAGTCGCCTTTAAGTGGGAGGTTGTTGGGGTATAGGCGCCTGTGCCTTGCCCGACCGCCCAGAGTCTGACTTGTATACCTTATACATAGCATAAGTGTATAGGGAGCTGCTCATTCATTGAGGCTCCCCACCCATATCTGTGTGTTGTGTGTCTCCTTCTCTCTCTCACTCTCCGCCTGTGGTGCTCTTCGATCCCCTTCATCTCAAAGCTACATTCTTCTCCTCTTTCTTGATTCAAGAAGAGGAGGACCTCTCTATCAATATCCTTGACCCGCTCAAGGAGAACACACTCTCTATAGAAGATTCCATTGCCTCTCCCAAAGGCAAAAATTGGATTGAAGCCATGAAGGACGAGATTCAAGCACATGAAGAAGCCTTAACTTGGACTATCACGCCAAGGCCATATGATGCAAATGTCATCAGCTGCCGATGGATTTTCAAGGAAAAGCATCACCTCACCCCAATGATTTGGTCAAACGCTACAAAGCAAGGCTTGTCGCAAAGGGCTATACCCAACAACATGGTACCAATTTCACTGATACCTACTCTCCCGTAATGGGCTTCACATCAATTTGCATACTTGCTGCATTAGCCGCATTCTTTTAGATTCCTCTTTATCACATTGACATTCGCATTGCATTACTACATGGATGGCTAGATCAATTCATTTATATGGCTCAACCACCCTATTTCTATTGTGAGGATCCCAACTATCTATGTATGTAAGCTCAATAAGCCTATATACAATCTTAAGCAATCTGCACGACAATGATTCAAGATCTTGCAAGATTCACTAATCAAATGGGGATAGGTTCAATGCACTTTCAACCCCAATTTATTCTATCATACTCTCTTTTATGGGTGGGAAATTACTGGTGTGTATGTTGACGACAACTCTATCATTGCAAGTGATGAGACATATGTCTCACATGTTGTGGAAATGTTCAAAGAAGAATTCCCTGTGCATAACAACAACCATATGACTTACTTCTTGGGCATAGAGGTCAATAGGGATCCAAATGGAAATTTCATCAAGCTCTCATAACAAAAATATATTGAAGACATATTGGGTGAGTATGGTCTTCTCTCTTCTAAAGCCCAACTCTCAACACCACTCCCTGTCAAGCATAAACTCTTCACATCTCTGCCACCATCTACTGATGAACTTACACTATGTCAAGCGTTCCCTATGCTAGCTTGATTGGCCAGCAAAGGTACCTTATTTCATGCACAAGGCTTGACGTTAGATTCATTGGTCATGTATTATCTTGCCATATGAAAGCACCTCACAAATGCCATGGTCTAGCTGCCAAGAGATAATTGTGCTACTTACATCACACTCGTCATCATTATCTCTCCTATTATCATTAGCAACACTCATTACCACTATCACTCAAAGGTTTTGGTGATAGCAATTTGGGGCATGTTTTTCTTCTTGCAGGTGGTGCTATTTCTTAGCAAGCAAAGTGCCAGACTGTGAGGGCCATGCCCGAGGACCATGGAGTGTACCATCTCCAAATGGATACACCGTAATCTTCGACATCCCTCCCAATTGAGACTGACACCAAGATATGACTCAACCTACTCTTCGATGCCAAGTCAAGGGGGTGATAACATTCAATTTCTCTTATATGGATCACTTAGCCCCAAAGAACCTTTGCTTAATGGTCAAACTTACCAATCGATGTCATCAGACTAACTTTGAACTCAACCTTCCAAGGTCAATTGGTGGGAGTTCTCTAATTCACCCTTGGTTTCAGGTCATTTATGTTTTTTTCCCAATTATAATCGAGCACAGCCATCAATGTGTTCCCCTAAGGTGAGTGTATTATAATCTACATGAATCCCTCGATCCCAAGCTATTCTCCTGCTCCATAGATTGGAATCCCATTGCCCTGCAACATAAAATTGGGTTCAACTTTTCGGCCAACAATTAACCCTCCGAAATCCTCCCACCCAACCAAACCATTTGATAAATGCACCTTTCCAAGGTAATACTATGATACTAGAAAACAACATTCCAATCATGTCGAACCAAGAATACATTTCAAGCATTTAAAAGCAGCATGCAAACTATTGCATATCCTTGCAAATGTGCATTTATCAGGTCGTTCCCACCTTTCTCCTTTATATAATATTTTTACTTCCTTTTTCCTGTAATATTAGTAAACTTATCTAGTTATCTTTCAAGAAATCACATATATTCCTCCAGGCATATCCCTATTCTTGTCCCAGGACTCGAGTATCCTGTCTCCTCTGCCACGTGTGGAGGTGGCACCTTTACACAAATTCCAATTCTTATTTTTCTTTCTCTAGTGTGGGAAAGGCTTTAAAGATAATCTACTTGAGGTTTTCTTTAAATCAATAATCGTGAGAAGAAGAGCAAAGGTCTGGCTAATGAGGACAATTGCGGACTAGCCCCTTTAGGCCCCCCTAGCCTTTCCAAGGTTCCTTTTAACCAAACAATTTGAAGAGCTCCTTAATTAAATCACATCCTTCTCAATTATCATGATCCCTCCATGGATCCTTTTTCCTTCCTCCTTTTCCCGTCGGCATCAGGCCTACCCAGACTAGGCTGATTTCCAGACACATCTACGGGTCCCATTCACCCAGCCGGGACACACTCCCATTCAATCCCTATTTCTAGGGCAGTGAATGAACCCGATCTCACAACATAGACCAACGGTGTCGGGGGATATGTGTTCGCTACGTGAGCCAGGCCTCTAACTGTGGGAGGTGTGAAAGAGAGAGAACAAGAACAATAGATGCAACTGAATCTGGAAATCACCGTAATCATTAGTTAATTGATTAATGCTTGAGTACAACTTAATCTTTAGCCAAGGCGGGCTGTTAACAGCACCGTCACTTGGATCATCTACTAATTAGGAGTTTAAGCTCTCGTTTACAGGATTAGCCGGGCCGTTAACGACACCGAACTTAAGAAAATGCTATTGTAATCTTTAACAAATGACGGTGATGGAAATTATCTCTTGTCGCGTTATCTGATTCAAGTTCCATTAGATTCTGCAAGCTTCAAGTCAGTTCACTGCCTCAATCCTCAAGCCTCAATTATTATCAATTATCCTGCAATTTCCTGCTTTGTGCGCTTTGCACTGCCTTATCTGTCGTTCACGACCTCAACTTCTCATTTAATCAACTTGATTTTTTATTGCCTTCAAGCTCCGACTCCCTTTCCAAGCCGCTTCAATCTTCCTTTCTTGATTACCTTCTTCTGCTCGAAACCTTTCACTCGTTATATTTTCTCTTCTTAGTTGAATGTCGAGAGCAAGAGAGAGAAGAGTCTTCTTGCTTGTGCACGAGAACAAGTCCCTTTGCTTATCCGAGAGAGAGAGAGAGAGAGAGAGAGAGAGAGAGAGAGAGAGAGAGAGAGAGAGAGAGAGAGAGAGAGAGAGAGAGAGAGAGAGAGAGAGAGCGAGAGAGAGAGAGAGATAGAAATTAACCCTCCTGGCTCCCCTATGTCGCCATGGCAGAGAGAGAGAGAGAGAGAGAGAGAGAGAGAGAGAGAACTCCTTGCTTTGATTGGCGATCGAGAGAGAGAAACCTCACCTTGGCTCCCTTCACCTCCTCGCCTTGGTTACCCTTGCTTCGTCAAGTTCGAGAGGGAGCGCTTTGCCTCCTCTTCTTCTCCTTCGTTCAGCTCTCCTTGAGATCCCTCGCCTTCACGTTTTTTCTTCCCATAGCATCCCATGCAAAAGGCCCCTATTAATAGCTCTTTTCCCTTCTTAAGCAGTGGCGCTTGCGTCATTGACGTGGCGCGTGAACGTACATGATGACATGGCAGTTGGTGATTTTGGCAGCTCAGATGACGACCCCGCTGGTCCCGGAAGGGAGCTCCATGGCCTCCTCAGCATTTTTCGCCTCTGCCACGAGCTCGTCTGAGTGCTTCCCCTCTCTGTGCGTCTCTTTCTTTTCTTCCACGCTGCCTACTCGTCCTGTTGCTGCCCGCCATGGCCTCCTTATTTTCCCCCCATTACACACAATGGGTTTTTTGTGGGCGGACGGCCTTGACCTTTAATATTGGGAGGCCTAGCCCATTTTGGGCGGCCAACTCCCTTCTCTTAAGCTCGGATTTCATTTGGTAGCATATCGACATAGCAAGACTCTCAAGAAAGCAGAAGGTCATCACCCAGAACAGGCATGGTAGCTTCTTGTGAATTGTAATGCTCATAACAGCATTGTAAATAACGCCAAAAGTTGCCCAGTTCAGTCGCGTCGGCAACTGACACCGATCTTAATCCAGATTATCCGATCAACCTAGACTGTATCTGACGAGCCGTAAATTCCTTTAGACGTCTTTAACTGCATAGAACGCATACAAAACCTGCTGGGCTATAAAATTCCCAGATGGCCACCACCGTTCTCTTGTCGGAATCCTCTTCAACTCTTGTGCCACCAACGCACTCTCCCACAACTAACATGGCCTCGCTACTCGGAAACCCGCATGCTTTGGATCACTACGAACACATCACGGAGGAGTTGGAAAAGCTCCCCGAGGATTCCTTCGACTTCTCTTCAGCCCTGGCCAAAAATAGCTTGGACCACAACCATGTGAATGAGACTTTGTCCCCCACCTTAGCCTTACCCCGGGTTGTCAAAAAACCTTTGGATAACCGCAAGAAGGTTGCTCCTTCATCCTACCTCCCCACCATTTCGGCAACACCACCACAACTCAAGAAACCTATTGATTTCGAGGTAATTCTCTCCAATTCCATCTTAGAATTCAAGAAACTACATGGCAAGCTAGGAAGAGCTAAAGGTTTCCTTGCACAACTCAACGAGTTAATCCGTAACCAAAAAGCTCCCAAAAGCCTTTGTATCAAACCTCCAAAGCTTACCATTGATGATTCCCAAGCCCAAGCTCTTCTCAATGCCAAGCTTGCTTCACTCACCATACAATTCCAACTTAATTCCACGCAAGCTCTTATCCAAGCACAAACTATACTCATAAATAACCTCCAATCTTATTTGGATGGGTACCACTCTCTTGTTGAAGAGTGCTTCAATGATCTCAACAATAGGTTGCTCTTAATTTCCATCCCCCTATTGTCAAAAGAAGATTGGAGTCTCAAGCTTACAGAATGGAAAACCTACTCTCTCAACCTCTTCCTCTTCAAAATCCAAACTTACATTTTGAATGCCCATCTTAATGCTACCTAGGAGGAAGATGCCATACATGCACGTAAAAGATCCATCAATATATTGGAAGAAGAAGTCCTTTCTCTCCCTAAAGAGAAAACTATTAAAGAGCTTGTGGAGCAAGTGGTAACGGAGCACTTAAGTTCAAATCACACTAAACCTCGCTTTCCCTCCCCCCCTTTACCAAGCAAGCCCTATCCCCCTCCCAAAAAAGCTTTCTTATCTCCACATAGAACCTTCTACCCCCCTTCCAAAAAAACCCTTCCAATCCCCTAGACCCTATATCCACCCCACCCCCTTCCCATCAAAACATCAATCCTTAGCTTCTAAACCATCTCAAGCCTTAGCCTATAAACGACCTTTAGAATCTTCCCACAAAGACTCTTCTCCTTGCAAGAAAAAACCCAACTTCGTCCACAACCTCAACGCACCTATCAATCCTGCCTACCCTCTTAAACCTCGTAGCCCCCAACACCCCACCACTTCACACCCCGCTCTACCGCCGGTTTCCTCCTCCTCCCTCAAGAAAGCCTCATCTCAACATCACACCTCCCACTACAATTCAAAGCACTCGGGAAAAGACAAAGGGAGGAGGGACTAGGGCTACAACACCCCACCACATGGGTTCATCTTTTCTTCTCCAAGCCCCCCCTCCTCCCTAACCTTTGGATCTCCAACACCGCCTCTACAATACCTTTTGACAAAGAATACCTTGAGCCCCCCACCTCCAAAGGGCGAGTGAGAAGAAAGTTTTGGCTACCCCTCACAAACCCTCATGGCTACAAGCTTCTCCTTTTTGGTAATCTTAAAGCCTTTTCATTTGATAATGGGGTTTCTAATTTTAAAGTGCACAACCTTACGCCTAAGGTACTCTCTCTCCCGGAAAAGCGTTGCCTAGCTTTAGGTTTAAAGTACATCCCCCCCCCCCCCCCCCCCCCTCCTAATCCTTCCCCGTCTTCACTTCTTAAGGCACATGGCGTCATGGCAAGATTTCTCAACCTAAAACTTTTTTTCAAAAATCATCCAACCCCTCTACCTTCCCCTTTCAAGATACCTAATCCTTTTTGGAAACCCCCTTTGGAAAACCCCGCTCTCAATCTAATCTTACACAATAACTTTCTTAACCTTAATCGCCTTCTCTACTCTAATTTCTTCCCACCTTCAAAGCCTCCCCGATTTGTCACACAAGCCTTATGTAGCCTCAAATTGGACCCTTCAATTGTGATAAAACCCGCGGACAAGAACTTAGGATTGGCCATCTTACCCTTGGATTGGTATGAAAGTAATGCCCTCACCCACCTCAATGATACCTCCACTTATGAGCCTTGCGCTACCATCCTCTTTCCCTTTATTGCCTCCCTCCTCTCCTCCCTCTCCATCCAATTTTTGGCATTACTGGCATTAGAACGTAACTTCATCCTCTCACCCCTTAACAAGCAGCTTAAACCATACCCCATCTACTTCATCCCAAAGCTCCACAAACCCTCCCTTGTCACACGGCCTATTTTCTCCTACAAAGGCTATATTTTTGAAAAAGCCTCCATATGGCTTCACTTTGTACTTTTCCCTATCCTCCTCACGTATAAGCAAAACCTTAAAAACTCTCTCACCCTCATCCAAGACCTTAACAATCTCCCCCTCCCACCCAATACCCTCCTTTTCACTTTTGATGTTGAGGCTCTATATCCCAGTATCCCTATCAACCAAGGACTCTTAGCCCTCAAAGACTCCATAGCTACCCATTTTGACCCCCTTAAAACTCGCTTTATCCTCTCTCTGGCGGCTCTCATCTTATCGCACCACTACATTACCTTCAAAGGAAATTTTTGGAAGCAAGTTAAGGGCACGGCTATGGGTTCCAATTTTTCCGTAGTGTATGCATGCCTTTTTCTTTTCCATTTAGAAGCCTCTTCCTCTCTTTTGCACAATCCCAACCTTCTTTACTTCAAACTCTATGTAGACGATGCCTTTGGTTTATGGGTTGGCTCTTTAACTTCCCTCACCTCTCTTTTGAAAGATTATGGGAAACCACTTCAAGAACACATTAAAATCTCAAGCCACATTTCTCCCTACCACGCCACTATCCTCGACATAGAATTTTATAAAGGTACCAATTTTGCCTCCTCAAGCCTATTGGACTCCCATTGCCACCAAAAACCCTTAAACGCCTATAACTACATCCCTTGGATCTCTTGGCACCCTACGCATCAAAAATTGTCCTTCATCATCAATGAACTCAAAAGATATATCATTAGGGAAAGCTCCTTGGATGGCTACCTCATTATCCGCAGCCTCTTCTACAAACGCCTTAGGACAAAAGGCTACCCACAAGGGTTTTTGCATAATGTGTTCAACAAAGTCACCTATCAGATTCGTACTTCCCTCTTGGAACCATCACTCCGACTTAAGAAAACACCTCCCATGACCTTCAAGCTACCTTTCACGCCTTCCACAAGAAGGCTATCACCCTCTCACTGTATGAGTAACCCCATTGCTTGGGCTTGCCAGTGCAACCCCACACTCTCACACCTACCTAGACCCACCATTTGTTGGACTTCGGGGCCCAGCATCCATAAACTTCTTGTACATGCCTTACACCACCCCGATGAACACCCTAACCTTTGATGAAGCGGCCCTCTATGATGGTCTTGCTCATAGTGGGAAGTAGTGGTTGGTACCTACCTTCCACGCTATCACTTAACTTCTTCCCTCCTATTTTTTCCTTTCTCCATCAAATCCTCACAAATTTCTTTCCCCACCCTAATATAGCTCTCTATACTCCCCATAGTTTTGGCATACCCTCTATAACTCATATCCAATGATCCCCTGTCTTCCTCCCGTTTCTGCAAAGCCTCGCTTACCAAATACATCGTTTGCTTGCTCACTTAAATTCTCCCCCCTACATTTGTTGGCATCAAATCACACCCCCACCCCCCCCCCCTCTTTAATTTTTGGCATCTAATCACACCCTCACCATTCTCTGCAAGAAATTAAAGTCTTTTTTTTTTTGGGTACAACTTGTCTACCTCTTACCATTAAAGAAAGTACCACCCCTTCTACCCTTACTCATTCCCTATGTACTTGAGTACATTGCCATTAACTTCCCTTTTTCCCCCCAAAAATACATCCCACCTCAAATTGCCCCTCTATAAAGCCTTGCTCACCCCCTCCATTTGTATCTAAACCCACACCACTGATGAGCTCATTATGAGCGAAATGCGTTTGGTGTCCCACCCCCTTGTTCCCTAATCACCCCTTAATGCCCTTGTTAACCATTCTACTTTATGGTCCTTCAACGTCTCATCGTTTTTTATCCTTTTATATTTGGAGTCGTCTCGCACGCTTGCCCACGTTTTCTGGTACGGAGCCGGCCCCCGGTGAATCTTTAACGGCTAATATCTTGGCAACCGGGACTCTGATCACTGATCTGAAAAGACGGACGCGCTCCACAAAGTGAGCACTACAGGCTGTGCATTCATTTCATTTCTGTCACCTCAGCTGCAGTTGCCCAATCCGATATGGATCTGCAATTGACTTAAACTTCAAACTGTCATAACTTTTGCATCGTAGCTCCAATGGACGAGTCGTAAAGATAGGCCGGTAGAGCACTTCAAGCAGTGGAGTTCTAGATCATAATCTCCCATTTTTGCTCACTTCAAGCATTATCATTTTTGGCATCATTAAGGCATATGTTGGCCCTTTGAAGCCGCATATGGCATACATTAATCATTAAGCTTGGCCTATTATCAAGCCCTGATCATTGCTCACTAAATGTGTAGGCTTCAAAGAAGCTTGACTTACATTTCTTTGCTCTTTTTCCTATCATGGAAGCGGAGCTGCACGACAACGGTTATCAATCCTAGACGAAAAGAACCATCCCCCGTTGTATCCCATAGGTGAACACTTGTGCCGGACTTTTTACGAACACAAAGACAAGTTCACACTTAAATCTCTATGTTATGCTATGGCTATCCACGTCAATCTTCTCGATAAAGTTTTTTTATTCTTAGTTTAAATTTAGGTTAAGATCCTTAAGTTATAATGCCTTGAGTCCTATTTTCTTTTAATTGTTCTACTCAAAATAAGACCTTTAAAAAAAAGATGAATGTCTCGGAAGTTTAAAGTTTTGTGTCAATGTAAGTTTTGAGTTAACCCCGACTTCGATGAATCCCCTTTTGGTCCCTTTTCATCATTGCCATCTATGGGGCATCTACATGTAAGAGATGGGAGTTTTATGTTCAA
This sequence comes from Adiantum capillus-veneris, assembly GCF_014529385.1. Lineage (NCBI taxonomy): Eukaryota > Viridiplantae > Streptophyta > Polypodiopsida > Polypodiales > Pteridaceae > Adiantum > Adiantum capillus-veneris. Next base: position 118,844,692 of record NC_140944.1, read on the forward strand.
GCAACACAATCAGGACATCCGTGAAGCTATCCCCTTACTCCTCCCTTCAAATTTGCAAAAAAAACTTGAAAGTAGACAAACTTGAAATGAACAATGCATATGCTTTCTATAACGAGTTTTTCTTTGGTGTGTCTATGCGTGGTACACACAAAAATTCAAAATGCACCAACTTACAATCTTGGACACTTAAATGAAATCTTCCTTTGAGTGCTTATACAAGAGTGAAACCCTTCTATGCATGATAGTGTAAAACATACAAAGTTCCTAAGATTGGACATGGTAGTGTATCTTAAAATACACATGTAATAGTGTATAAATGATTAGCAAATTCTTCTTCAAGAAGGGATTTAGGCATACCTTTCCTACAGTGGAGAGGATAAATTATGTTGCTAGAAGAGGCTTATGGTTTTGGAACTTTCCATTTGGTAAGAGGGAAAAGAGGGGATGACTTTATGGGGGAAATCCTCTTTTTCAATTAACTTCCTTTGGTTATGCTAAATTAACCTTCAAAAGCTCAACTTATACTCGAGAAAATTAAGTATTAACCTAATTTGTATTACTAAACAAAACCTTTCACATATACAACCAACCAAGAAATTATGTTTTCCTCCTAAGAAAAAAGGATTGCTTATGAAAATTGAAGAGCTTAAGCAAGAATTTAAGTAAGCATGGAAGTAAATCTCTTTCAAGAATGAAAAATAACAAGATAACCTTACCTTAATGTGTATATAGTAGGGTCTGCTCCTTGCTTTGGAAGAGTAACGAGGAAGTGTGTTGACTTAGACGGTTCTTTCCCGCTTCACTTTGCTTGAAGACCACCAATTTGGCTATGGGAAGAAGAGAGGTTAAGAAGATTCAAGCTATGGAAAGCTTGAAGATTAGGAGACATAAGGTGGAGAGTGTAATGGTAATTTTGATTATGGTTATGGACATGGATTCTTTTGAGGAGAAAGGTGTGTGTAGGGGTGTGTGTAAAGGAGGATTAACTTTGGCTTTCATAGCTCACTGTCATGATTGCACTTTCAAAAATGTGAAGAGAAGTGTTTAATGAGTAGGGAAGGGCTCCTTTTCAGCTGACTTTGATAAGGCCTTTAACTTATCTTGATAAGCTACTTTTGCATGCCTTGATATCCTTTTTTTTCTTTTCAAAGTTCTCCAACAATCTACTTATGCAAGAAGCTACTTTTCCAACAAGTGGCTTATGCAACAAGCTACTTATCCAGCAAGTTACTTTTCCACCTTACCCTTATTCTTTCTTTATTTTCTTATGCATTTTTTTTCTTGAGATAAAACTAATATCCTATGCATTGGTTATATCCACGTTTCCATTGTGAAAAAAGAAAGTTTCGTGTGGGTAGCTTTGCATTGGTTATATCCACGTTCCCATGGTGAAAACTGGATGTGTCTCATGGGTAGCTAGGGTGCTTGACTATACACCAATTTTACTCGATCGTATTCAAAAAGTTGATGGCTTAGATATGTTATCAAGAGTAAGGGCTAAGAGCAGGACCTTACACAGACTTCTCTTGCTCTATCATCTATGAAGAGAGAGTATATAGAAGCATCCCTCGTTGCCCATGAAGCATTTTGGCTTCACCAGTCCCTAGAAGAACTACCCATTCCATGTGCCACTTCTCCAATCATTCTACACTGTGACAATCAGTCAGCAATTGCAATGGCAAAGAGTCCTCAACTTACCGAGTGCACAAATCATATAAATCTACCTTATCAGTTCATCAAAGAACTAGTAGAAGATAACTTCATCCACCTCAAATACATCTCTACCACAAAGAATGTCTCACAGATTTCCTTACAAAGAAATTCCTCTTGAGAAACATATTCTTTGCTCAACAAATACCGGTTTGGAAGCTCCATAGATTCTTGTTCTTCTTCAACCTTATCCATACAACAACTTTATGCCTTATCCATGCCTATAAAAGGGACTCCCCATTGCCTTATTATAGTGCAGTTGAGTGTGCAGTTCAAATTCAAAATTTCCCCCTCTACTTGGTGTCAGCTCCCCCATTCCCTTCTCTCATACACTTCTCTCCCTTGTCTATCTGTAGTTGTCTATCTACTCTCTCTTCCTCTCATTCCTCACTCTATCTTCCCATTATCAATCAAGGTCCCATTCTCCCCATTCTTGGTAGATCTCCCTACACTTGAACTTTCTGGTAACAGCCTATGAGTGCCACCAACTCTACTCAACACAATTGCCTTCTGGCCGGCTCGCTCCCCAAGGTGATCAAATCTTGCTCTTTTGCATGGCGATTCTCTCTACTACATTATGTGTGCATCCAACCCAAGTAGTAATTTCAGCCCTCACCTACCAACTACAGTGCAAGCTCTTGTTCACTCCTCCCCGCGGCTCCCTCTTGCAGTGCCATATTAGGAGCACCACCTCCTATCATTGGAGATGCCTCATAAAAATCCAAGTTTCAAGTCTTGGCTCCCACCCAGTGATGGTTAGAGACCAAGATTTATTTATCATTGAGCCAACAACTTCTGCAAGATGATGTGGAGAAAATAGTGGTTCTCTATAAACTTTTGAAGAAGACTTATAAGCTAAATTGTCTGAGAGTATATATTGAGCCAATCTTCTTGAGTACGCATCTCACATCCTCATGATGTACATCATCATTGAAGATGGTAACTCTGTGAATATCCACATCAGGACCATAACACAAAGGCACACGGTGTACAATACACACAAACAAGAAATTGCTTTTATTTGATCGGCACCTCAAATATTCCTCCTACGTTAGAACTTTGATTTCACCAATGACAAATAGCCGTTCATCGGAGCATCACCGACTTCATAGCTGGCTAGATTATTGGCTAAGAAGTATTGCCCTGATTGCCATCTTTAATATTCAAAGAGCCACTGTCATGTAGCTCCGCTCCCATGCTAAGAAATATAACAAGAAGATGCGTATCAATCTTACTTGAAGCTTACCCAATTCTTGATCAGTGTTCAGGGCTTGGTAACCTATGCAAGATGCGGCTTTAAATTATTAGAAGATGCCAAAAATGATGCTAAAAAGGACTAGTCTTGAAGTGAACATAGATGGGAGTTTATGATCTAGAACTTTAGTGCTTCAAGAGCTCTACCGGCCTGTCTTTACGGCTTGTCGATTGGAGCTACGATGAAGAAGTTGTCGCAATTTCAAATTTAAGTTGATGCAGATCCATAACGGATTGGGCAACTCAGCCAAGAGGACAAAAATGAAATGAATGTACGGGCCTAAAGTGCTCACTTTGTGGAGCACGTCAGTCTTTTAGATCAGCAATCGGAGTTGTGTTGCTAAGATATTGCCCATTGCAGTTTCAGCGGGGGTCGGTTCCGTAGCAGTTTGGTCGTCTCGGCGGTCAGTGTGACATTTAAGAGTTTTGAGCTTCATCCAAGTTTTGGAATGTGGGAGCAGTGCTTGAGAAGTATCATGTTTGGGATGTCATCTTATGTAGTACATTGAAAGCAAGTTATGCCGGATATTGTTGTGGCAAAGAAGCTCAGGGTAGTCTTAACCGAATGCGCAAGGAATGACTTCTGGAAAATGCCATCATTTATAATTTCATCTTGAGGGCATGTGGAACTATTCAAGACTTTGTCACGGGAGAAAAAATTAACGATGATATTGTTAGTCAAGGACTGTTGGAAGAGGATGTTGTGCTTAACAATGTTTTGGTTGATGCACATGCCAAATGTGGTGCCTTTATAGAGCATAGGGTCGAATGGCTGCCCAAGAAAATTAAAGGTTCCAAATGGCCGCCCAAGTTTTTATTTAAGTAATTTGCTGCCCAGTATGGAACTATAGAAGGTGAAGTCCTAGCAGGCGGGAACTGTCCCTTAGAAGCCAACAGGAGGTAATCACACTGGCAGTAATTACCGCAAGCAGTTACTGCAGTAACTTTGAGGAGCTATAAAGAGGACCCCCTACATTGTAATAGGGCTTCTTTACTGCCTGTAGTTCGGATTTAGATTTCTAATCACTTTTGGGTTTACGAGCTCTCGCCTCTAGTCTCACCCTGTAAACATTGCTTTTGTAATAATCTGAGTCTAAACCCATTATACATTGTACTGGTTGTCCTTGAGCTATTAATATGAGTCTACAAATACTCTTTCCAGTCTTTCAGTTATGTCTCTCGTCTCAGTATAGCATTCCAATTCAATTATCTATTTTAGTCCAGTCATTACTCTATTCCAATCTCACTAACTAAACTGACGACATAATCAATAGCTCTAAATTCTAATACCGGAATTAGATGTCTAAAAATATCAGCTCCAATTCCATTTTGGCGATCACGGTGGTTAGGGTTGTTTGCTCTTCGACGGGAAACTCTTATCTCCCAGTTATAATTTTTCAGTTGTACTGATGGCGCCCAAAGTGAATCATGGTTGCAAAAAGTCAACCTGGTTTGGCATTGATTCCTACCGCGTCAACCCTATTCTTGAGGTATCAAAAAGGGAGTCTGATCCTAAGAAGGACCCGGAGAGCAAGATTGAGGCTCAAGAGGAGCACAATCATGCTGAAGAGGCCAAAGACTCTCAGCACTCTAGTCATTCCAGAAGGATAAGGGCTGAGCGGGAAGAACGCAAAACCAAGAGTTCTTGGTCCACACATAAGGCAGATGGGGTCAAGGGCAGTAAGGGTAGTTGCCACAGTTCCAAGAGAATAGCTAGAGAAGAGAAGAAAACTAAGATTAAAGAAGAAGTTGACTGGGATACTGACACATATCACTACAGAAAGTCTTCTCGACGAAGTCAGGCTCCCAAGGGTAGACGAAGCAGAGACAAGGCCGAGCAGCATGATTATACTTCTTCATTGAAAATATATTCTCCAATGTTCAAAGGAGGAAAGAAATATGATCAAGATGTTCATATTCAAGCTTTTGAACAGTATACTGAGTTGAATAATATTGATGAAGATGACTGGGGAGAATATTTTCCTCAGACACTAAAAGATGCAACAAGGAAATGGTATTACCACTACCCGGCTTTCCAGCTTATATCATACAACAAATGGCTCAAGGCTTTCAGACTGGAATATTCATACAACAAGGATAATGAATACATCCTCTGCGAGCTAGATAAGATCAAACAAGGAAAATTGTCAGTTTAGAAGTTATGTTGAGAAGATCAAGCAGTTAACCAGGCAGTTTCAGGAGCCACCATCAGAAAAGCGGTTACGTGCATGGTTTTTAAATGAGTTCCACAGTAAGAATTTTAGAGAGCAAGAGGTGCTTGCACCAACAAAGAAATTTAATGATTTGGTGCAGTGAGCTCTAAAGCTTGAACAACAGGCTAAGAAGGAGAGAATTCGTCACACAAGTCGAACCTTGTAGCTTATCAAAAAGATCTTCGACCCACGGTGCAAGAAATTTGTTTTTTCACCATCCCTTTGTCTACCAATTCTTGTACTTGCATCATGATCTCCATTTGTTAAGCTTGGGAAACTCAATGAGGAGGCTTGTTAGGCGGTGAGCTTCCTGGTAGGAGCTCAATTCGATGGTCATCATCCCCTCGTTTTGGAGGTAAGTCCACAGGGATATCATTGATAAACACTACAAGAGGCTATTCATATTAGCGACGCTCACACAGCGACGCTCAAAAAAAAAAAATCCCGGCATCGCTATGAGCGTCGCAAATTTACAAGTAAATTTGCGACGCTCATAGCGACGCCGGCTGGGCTAAAAAAAATAACAGAGAGCGCCCAAAAACTCAGATCTCAGATCTGAGTTTTTCGGCGCCCTCAAGCAAGGAGCAGGAACGCTCTCCCTCTCTCTCTCTCTCTCTCTCTCTTTCTCTCTCTTTCTTCTCCACACACACACACACACACACACACACACACACACACACACACACACACACGAGGAGAGGAAGGAGAGCCAGGTATGATCCTTCCCTCTCCTCACTCTCATGTTCCCTTCCCCTCTTTCTCTCTCCCTCTCTCTCTCTCACACACACACACACACACACATAGTGTTTTTGAGAGAAAGAGAGAGAGAGAGAGAGAGAGAGAGAGAAACAGTACAAACATAAACAAAAACGCACACACACATACATAAACAAAGAATGCACACACACATTGAGAGAGGAAAAGAGAGAGAGAGCATGCATAAACAAAAAATGCACACATTGAGAGAGGAAAAGAGAGAGAGAACATGCATAAACAAAAAACGCACACATTGAGAGAGGAAAAGAGAGAGAAAACATGCATAAACAAAAAAACGCACACACATTGAGAGAGAAAGAGAGAGAAACTAATTTAACGTCGTAAGAAACTAATTAAAATTACAAGACCTAAAGATCTAGCCGACGAGGAGTTGAACTCAAGACCTATTATTCAAGAGGGAAATGGCATAACCAATCTATCATACTTGGCATGGGTGATAGAAAGGTTATACCATTTATCTCTTTTTATTGGCACACACATCCACACACGCGCACACACACAAGAAGAAGAGAGTTATAACGTCGTAGGAAACTATCCTAAAAGACGTTAAAGATTAGGTTAGATGTAGACTTACGTTAAATTAGATTTAGGTTTATTTAAGTTAAATTAGATTAGATTTAGGTTTATTTTTAGTTAGATTTACGTTATATTAGATTAGATTTAGGTCTCCATAGACTGCGATGCCTGCATGAAGCGAGTGAAGAAAGCCCTCAATGGAATATAGGGTATTGCTGCCTTTACTCATGGTGGGCTCTGTCGATCCAAAAGTACTGGTGAAATGTCTTCAGAAGATAGGAAAGAAGGTGGATCTTCTGGGCGGCAAGAGTCACTACATCCCCGACAATGACCATCTAGACAACCTCTAGTCATTCAACAACAACTTCAAAGTTAGTAACAAGAGCAAGAATGGTCCAAAGGGCCAGTTGCTGTCATCAGATGTGGATGGAGATGAGGCAGCGTCACCGCCAGAAGTTAACTCTCACATCTTTAGTGATGAGAATGCCAACTCTTGCCGAGTTATGTGAAAAATTATGTGTTAAATCAGTTTTAAGGTTCTTATAATCCCTGTTAGTTTAGTTCTTTGTTTTTAATATAACATAATTTACGTTAGATTTAGATTTATGTTATATTAGATTAGAATTAGGTTTATTTAGGTTTACCCACACACACACACACACACACACACACACAAGAAGAAGAGAGTTTTAATGTCGTAGGAAACTATCCCAAAAGACGTTAAAGATTAGGTTAGATGTAGACTTACGTTAAATTAGATTTAGGTTTATTTTTAGTTAGATTTACGTTTATTTAGATTTACGCTTATTTACGTTAGATCGAGTCCACGCAAGAATTACTTACGGTTTAGGGTTTAGAGTTAGACGAACAGTGAAAAGATCTACTGTGAAAAGATGTTAAGATGCTGTGAAGTGCTACAGCTAGAGAAGAGGCAAAGGGGTTTTGTACAGGGTCTGTAGATTTCTTGTACCCACAAATATAGGTATTGACCAATAAAGACAAGATTATAACTCGGTGGTTCTGATCTCCGTGCACCTCTAGACCGAGGTGTGCGGGGATTGGACATGACTAGAGAATGTGAGGTAAAGACACAGAGAGAGAGAGAGAGAGAGAGAGAGAGAGAGAGAGAGAGAGAGAGAGAGAGAGAGAGAGAGAGAGAGAGAGAGAGAGAGATAAGACAAAGAATGCCAATAGAATATTAAATTTGTTGTCCAGGTTATAAGATTTTTATCCTCATTATGAGTAGTGACGAGGATGTGGGACCGTCCAACCGAAACACCTATCTCTCAACGAGGGTCTTATGTCCTTGTAATCAATGCAAGCATGCTGTGCGACGGACAAGACGTGTTTCTTTGCAGCACGTTCGCGAATTTGGCGAGTTCGATCCATCTATTATAGATCAAGTTGTTGCCAATTATAACTCGTCAGACTCGGACGCTAGCCAACAAGCAGCAATCTTGCAACCCAATAGACGTGTTCGCAGGCGCTTTGGTCAAGCAGCATATGTGAGGCCACAAGATGTAGCCTCTGACAGCTCACGGGATGATCATGCAGAGCACATTCCCAACGAGGCAATGTTTGAGCCCGAGATTGATGAAATGATCGAGACGATCATGGATTCAGAAAGGCTTATCTATGATGATATGAAAAGTGAAGCCGATACGCCATTGTATAATGGAGCACGTATGTCTAGATTGAAAGCACTCCTGGTTCTTCTCAGCATGCAGGCAAAGTTTGGATGGAGTGACACTAGTGCTCACATCAAGGGTATCTTCTAGAGAATCATGTGTTACGCGACGGCTTTTTGGGAAGAGAGCCACCAAGGATGTCTGCACAAGCATGGTAAGAGTAGAAGGAGATGTGCGATGACGGATTGCCTCCAGGGATGAAGAGACTATCTCTATGGTATGAGTTACCATACTGGCCCCGACTCATGATCAATCACTTGCTCAATCCAATGCACATATTCAAGAATGTGGGAAATCTACTATGGGACCATCTGACCGGCAAGAAAGATACTTTGGGAGCCAGAGTTGACCTTTGAAATGTGGATCGTATGGAGCAATATTGGCCGAAAACAACGTCTGATGGATCGATAAAACTCCCTTAAGCACCATGGATTTTCACAGGAGCCCAAGAACGCAAAGTAAAAGAGACCATTCGATCTTTGCGGACCCCCACTGGCGTAATGCACTCGCTCGGAACGTGTTTTACTAAAGAAGGAAAGCTTACCGGTTTGAAGTCACACGATTGGCATAAAATGTGTCAGGTACATTCATAGTGGACTTTAATATCATTTCATAGAATGTGGACTTTAATATCATTGCTGCACATACTTTATAGTTTATTTTACCGGTTGCCATTGAGGGATGTTTGTCTCTCGACATCCGTAACACAATCTACAAACTTGCAAAGCTGGTGCAATGGATCTCACAAAAGGAGATCAACGTAGTCTCCATACCATTCACCAAACTAAATGCTGCGGAGCTTGTGTGCATGTTTCAGAAACATTTTCCTACTACCATGCTAACCATTCAGGTGCATCTTCTTGTTCACATAGTTGATGAGGTGGAAATAGCTGGCACAGTTCATTCCAGATGGATGTTCTTCTTAGAACGTTTCATGAAAATGCTTAAGGGATATGTGCATCAAAAGGAACGTCCGGAGGGTAGCATGGCAGAAGGTTGGTTGGTATCAGAGTCCCTAGTGTACATTGGAGAGTGGCTAGACGGATTTGATATAGCCCGGGACATGCTATGGCGAACCATAGATGATGAGCGCTCAAACGTTTGAACGGGACACGCTATGGCGAACCATAGATGATGACTTTATTTCTAAACGTTTGAACGGCCGCTCATAATCTTTGTTCGTTGTAGTATAAGTCATACACAACAGCATGGTGTAAAGGTCGACATTTTAGGGTGGAACGGATCGACAAAAAGCGTTTTACTCAAGATTGTGGAATCATGGCAAAATTTGAACAGTCTAGTCGACGATGTTCCTCTGATGGAGATCCTGTGGTGGCGGAACTCACTTACTTCGGCACGCTATAAGAGATTTTGAGGATCGATTACAGAGGATTTTTTGTCGACTTGTTGGACGTGCAATGGTTCAAGATAATCATGGAGGGTCGCAACGCTACTGTGCGTAGAGGAGAGTCTGGTTTTCTTCAGGTGGATTCTACTAAGAAATGGACTGACCTAAGAGACACTTTCGTACTACCCGAGCATTGTGAACAAGTAAGTATGTAAATTGTTAACATCCCCCTTTTACAAGTTATGTGCTTGAAAGCTCTCATGTAAGTTATGTGGCTCTGACAGGTAATATTTCATCCTACAAAGTCTACATCAAACTGGTGGTACGTCATAGAGGTAGCCCCTTGTAGTGCAAGGACGTATGAAGGCTACCATGTGCCAATCACAACGCCATCAATGGAGGAGATCAGAGAAGATGCTCAATCAGAAGCCGCTTCGGTGGTGCCAGACGAGCATCAAGATGCTACTACTCTATATGGGGTGCATGCAGAGGAGCTACAAAATGAAACAGAGGATATGTGTTTAAACGGACAGCTCTATATAGACATAGGAAGTTATGCTGAGTTATGCGAGGATGAGAGAGAGATCTCTTAAGGCCACAAATATTGTATTTGAACAATTTTGCTCCGTGTTGTAAAAGCTCTGGCTCTCTAAGTACCTTCCATGGTGTATAACGCTCTTTTCTACTCGCGCTCACATCTTTTGATTGAAAATTCTGAGTTTTCGAGTTGCCTCTTCTATCACTCAATTCATTGCGTCATTGTATTTATATGCGTCATTACGTCATTGTATTTAATGGTGTTTGCGTCATTGTCTACTCTCTTCATTCAATATTAAGTTTAAATATTCATGTGTTTAATGCAGGTATGGATGATGAGGAGTTTCTTTCTTCTTTGTCACCGCATCAGAGACAGTGGTACGTGGAGCGTCATCGCTCTGGCGCATCATCGCACGTTCCTACTCCATCCGCATCTCCCTCTCTTTCAGAGCATTCGGCGCGCTCCGAAGCTTCGGTGTCGACGAGACGATCTTCACACTCGTCTAGACACCGGCTCTCTAGTGGTGGTTGTGACGTCCATACCCCCATCGACACGCCGCTAGAGACCCCTGCCGGGACACCCAGGTTCACGCATCACCGGCCACAGGGCTTGCCTTACTCCGTCGACTTCAGCGGCGGCATCATCATGGATGATGACGGCAAGAAGGTGATCTCGCGCATGCGTGGTCTTTGCTCTCAGCTGTTTATACACTACATACTAAACAAATGGAGTGAAGTACCAAGTGATTTAAAAGACAGAGTCATCAGCATACTTCATGATGAGTTTCCCGTTCCAACACGGGATCAGCGCTTCAATGAAGACTTGATGAAGATTCGAATGCACGAATACTGCAAACACAAGCGTTCTGAAGTGCAAAAAGCAATCAAGCATGGGTGGAACAGGCCAGATTGGCTGGCCAAAGAAGATTGGAAGAATGCGAAGAAAGCAGCGCGCGAGGATCCCGACAAGTGGAAGCAACAAAAGGATGCAGCTAGAGCGCGAGTAGAGGCAGGGAGCTCGCACCACTTGGGGAGCGGTGGATGGGCATCATTTGAGGCCGATTTTGTAAGTGTTTTCGCATTGCTCTTTATGTTCGATAGTTTAGGGTTTATGAGTGTTTTAATTCTAACATAATGAAATCTTTGTATGTTTTGACAGTGGTCGATGACAGGACGTGATCCCACACCGTACGAGCGCGAGTACGCAGGCAAGAAGGGCTTAAACGCCCAGATGGACATTCTCAGTTCTCGCGGCGGCATGGTTAGTATTAGGGTTTACTCTTTTCTATTTTTTTTATTGTTTTATAAATGTCGTTATATGTTTATACTTATTGAAAGCTGTCTTATTGTCTTTTTTTGCAGAATCCAACAGATACGCCGCTTGGACGCGATGAGACGTCTGACTAGACGCCGTCAGTTTAGCCGTAGCTAGATAGCATTAGTTTAGGGTTTCTCATAGCTTATGTATCATGAGACGGATTTTATACGTCTTTTTGAACCATGTATATTATTACATTTGTCACCGCAGTTCATTTTTCCAATCAATTCTTTATGCCTATGATGTTGTACAATTGTCATTATTACATTTGCCAATCAACTAATTTTGCCTATGATGTGTACAATTGTCAATTTTACGCTTGTCAATTTTGCAAACAATTCGTCTTGTGGGTGACTATTTTGGGTCTATTATCTACGCTTGCACTTTTTTTAAAAAGTGAATCAAGTACAATATGGTTGATGGGTGGCAGGGCATTGAATGCCCTGTCACCAAAAAAAAGTTCTCTCGGGCGTCGCTATTATGGCTCTGGAGCGTCACTATAAGCGTCGCTATAGACTTCTGTGTAAACGTCGCTATGACCGTCGCTATGAGCGTCTCTATATAGTGACGCATATAGCGACGCCTATAGCATCGCATATAGCGACGCTCTAGTAGCGACGCTATTAGCGACGGTTTTAGCGACGCTAGGGGTTATAAAAACCCAGTGTATTTCCGTCGCTAACAGCATCACAAGAGAACACAACCTCTTGTAGTGAAACACATCTTGTAATCCATTTAGATTTTAGCACTTTTCTTTGTTAAAACATTAGGATCATTTAGAGACTCTTTGACAAAAATCATCTACGCAAAAATTGAGCTTTTCATTGCTTATAGTAGGAGTGGACTCATTAGCATCTATATACATGCTCTTTTCCCTCTAGGTGAAGTAGATTCTCCTTTCAGGGAACTTCATGATGCCAAGAAAGGTGAGAGCGATGGCAGAAGAGTTGTGGAGAAGGGCAAGCAGTAGATGGTGGGAGCCAACAAGTTGGTGTCCAAGAAGAAGGGCCTCCTTTTGAGCCTGCTGGATGTTTTGTGTGCCATGCTCACTCAGCCCCAAGTTGTCATTGTCTCCCTGCTCATGTATATTATTCTCTGCTTGCGCTCTTACTACTACTACGACACTACTTTGCTTCACGCGCCCCGGGTGCCACTTGGTGATTGAATCAGGAACTGGTAGCTTCATGCTCATGCAGGCATAGCTTCTTAATGGCTTACACATCATGCAAAAAAATCGAGACTCGAGGTACATATTTTCAAGCTTAACATTGACACACTTATCTCATGGGCAGTGTCGGATGGAAATACTGGGAAAGAGCTTGTATGTTGACAACAATGTGAGTGAGTCGATGTATGCGGATAGAAGATCAACAAACAAGCTTGATGGGATTGTTCATCAGTTGAGTCCTTGAGGCATGTATGTATGAGAGCTAAACCATCAAGAGGCCACCATTTTGTGAATCTAGGTCATTACATCATTGGATTGAATGCTATTGTCTACAACCATAGCAAGGGTTTGCTGGCACTTGCACATTTGCAAAAGCAGCCTGTTTTTCCCTTTCCACAAAGTACTCAACAACATGAGTTCATGCACCTCGATAGCCACCATGACCAGACATTGCAAAAAGCCTTGTTAAGCCAAGAGCATCCTTGCATCAGCCAAGTAGGACATCTCCGGTAATAAATGTGCTCCAAGAGATGGCATCAAATAATAGTAGCACCGTATGCAACACATGCAAGTTTCCACATTCTCCATACCCATTAGCAAGCACCATATGTAGCACATGGTTGCCACATTCAGCATATGACATGTCTAAGACAACTTTATGCCTCAACCCTTTCTCTATGAGCCCAATTGACAAAGTTATCTAACCCATGTAGAGTTCTTGGAGCAATGCCACATGGCTTAATGAAAAAATCAGTCATATTTGGCAATATGTATGGCAGTCGATGCGTTCCAAGCTAAGACGATATTTTAACATTGTTGAAAATGAGTCTCCTTGATCTTATCCAGTAGTGAATGCACGCCAAGAGGTAAAAATTCCAGCCACATTTGACTGCATATATGCCAACTGAAGCTCAGCAAGGAAGACATGTCTAGGATCTTCCCTTGACTAGGAATGTGGTCGTGCATTTTTTTACTCATGTCAAGTTCTTGCGCAGTGCCATATGTAAGCATATGGAGAGACACTTTCACTTAGGATTACTGACAACAGCGAAGAGCTTCCTTTTCGGAGCCATGTAGGCATACCAAACTGCAGTAAAGGAGTTCTAATCACTCTAAACAACAATTGACAAATACAAGGGAGACAAAATTTAAAAAAAAAAAAAGACCACAGGCACAAGAGGTGTCAATCACGTGTAGGTGCACCTCCTAGAGTGGGGTGCTACTCCAGTACGGTGAGAGAGAGAAGAGAGGAGAGGAGAGAAGAATACATAGACACTCGGTACAATCTCCCCCCATGCAAGAGTGAGCATTTTCCTCTTGCACGTATTTATTTATAGATTTCTTGAATGCCCAAAAATGAGTACAAACTGGCCGGCCGGACATAATTGGCCAAAGCTCATAAAGAGCACTTGAATAATCAAATACACATAAAATGTAATATCCTTCTGCATAATCCATTATTAGCTGATGCTTTTGGCACCTGTCAGCTACAATAGATAATAACATATCAATTTGATAACATCGGATGTATTCCATCTCGATGCTTTACATTTGAGTACATTTGACATACAGAACAAGTTTCAACAAAGTTCTCCACATCTTTATACATACCCTTCCACCAATATCGTTCTTTGATTTTAGTAAAAGTGGCCCAAACCCCCCTGTGTCCTGCCCATAGCGACTCATGAAATTTTTTAAGTACTTGAAGTTGTGTTACCTTATCACAAACAACTCGCTGACGGGTTCCTCTATGCTTATTTGGATGCCGCCATAGAAACCCATCCTGCAAGAAATATCCATAAGTTTTCTTTTGAATACGTTTCAATTCTTGTTTGGTCCAGTCCTCCTACTTCTTTAGTGTACTCAAATATCTCCCAATCAGCAACCATTCACCTTTGTACTTATCCTCGGCAAAAGACTGTAATGCAAAAGATGTGTTTTTACATTCTACATGCAGTTTCGAAGAGGTAATAAACCTCAATCCCACGTCTTCAGCTTCAGAATTCATAGTCTCTTCATCTTCAAACCTGGCCCTAGATAGCATATCGGCCACTGGATTATCTTTTGCTACAATATGTTGAGACTTGGGAATTAATGACTTAATATATGCTATCCAACGTAGCATGGCTATATCTGTTGTAGAACAACTTGTGACCATCCCAAGCAATGGTAAGAAATCTATCTCTACTATTACAGAATCACCAATAAAGTACTCTTTGTCACACCTTAGGGTAGTTGCTACACCCCAAAGTTCCCTTTTAACCTCTCTCTCTATCAAGCACTTAACACTTTAGCACCAAATCTGATAGCATACCCAAATCTAATAGCATACCTTTGTCCTTTCTCGTCATCCTGTCAAATAGCCCACCCAATACCTGTAGGACTCGTGTCAACCGTCACAATAATTGGCTTTCCACTTTTATATTCTGCATTCCTCAATGTAGGAGCCTCTTGTAACATCTTCTTCAGTTTTTGTACATCCCTCGAGTGTTCTTCTTTCTAAACAAATTTATATCCTTTCCTGAGTAACTGGTATAAAACCTCTACAACATGTGAAAAATGGGGTAACCATATCAAGTAGAAAACACATGCACCTAAAAATCTTGTCACTTCTGTAATTGAACTGCATGTCTCCCTCATCCTTTGTATAGCCTCCACTTTGACAGGGCTCAGTCTTCTACCAGATGGTCCACATAAGTGTCTCGCAATCAAAACTTTGTTGACCCCAAATATAGACTTTTGGCTTGTCCAGAGTGCAAGGTTGACCTCTTCAAGCCTAGATAATATCCTGTCATAATCAACAATGTGGTTAGCCACAAAATGTCTACACCCTCTCTAATCTTTGGCTTCATCTTTTTCACCCTCATCACACCCGTTTATTTGCACATCGTCAATAAATGGCGTGATCTGGTATATGAAATCCCGTAGCACTTTGTTCATTCCATTCATCATGTGTGCAACTGAGATAGTTGCACCCTGTGGCAATGTACACGTTCTTACTAATCCCAAAGGAGTATGCATGGTTGTTAGATCCCTGCTTTGTCTAGACAGTTGAAATTGATCATAACCTGAATACAAGTCTCCCATACAATAAATGGCTCTTCCTGCAAAAGCCTCAGCAAATTCATCAACCACTGGACCTGTATCTACATTTCTAATAGTTACCTTATTTACTGGCTGCATATCCTGTATAAACCTCAATGTACCATTCTTCTTGGGAACCGTAAACAACCTGTTAGAGTAAGGAGCACAAGAGGGATCCAAAATGCCCATCTTTATCTTCTGATTTAACAAATCGACCAACTTAGGAAGATGAGCTTTCGAAACAGGTATATGTCGTAGATTCCAAGGGAGGTGTGGCACTGTGAAGATCACCATGGGAGCCACAACACTAGGATCCACACATCCAATCTCTCCTGGTTGGAAAGAAAAAGTATTCCCATGCTTCTTTAACATTTCTTGAAAACATGCTATTTCTTCTTGATTTAAAAAATCTACATCACCGATTTGTAATTCTTGTGAAGTTTCTTCAGTAAATGAGTGCCCAATTTTACCTGGATCTCGGAGAATAGGCTGTTGAGATGCTTTCTCCATAAAGGTGTCACTTTGTTTTGGCAATGGAGTAGCCACGGGTCTGACTTTCTTTGCCACTATTCTGAATTTTGTATTCACCTGTATTTCCTCTGCATCCAACTCTGGTTTGAATTGAAAAAGGACTTCATAGATCTCCAGAGAAGTTACCTTAACAATCACAATCTTGGCTTGATCATTGGATTGCATGGCTGCATCGAATTCTCCCATTGTGTCCACAAATGCATATTCTTCAAAAATTCCTGAAATTGCTTTATTTGGATCCAATAACTCACATTCCTGAAACATACCTCGGGCATTGCAAACATGTTGCTTCTCCCATTTGCATAAGTCATTGAATTTTCTGTATGATACTGATCCTTTTGAAGATCAACCCAGAAATCGTGAAGAAAAAGCTTCTCCGGAAACACCTACCGCTAGCAAGAACTTCTCCTTCAAAGCACCATCATAGTCTCGCTTTACAATGGCACTTGGAAAGAATCGAGGAATCCCCTGCTCTCCTTAAATTCCTTTGTTAACTTCGGGAATGGATGATCCCTTAAGGTGTCCTTGTTCCTAGCATGGTCTACACAAACAGTTAAAAATTGTACTGCTTTCTTTCCATTACGACTTTGGATCCTGGCAATATATGAGATCCGTCATCCAAAACCTTAGTTTCCATTTGCACCACATTAATATAAGGTTGTCCCAATATAATTGGATAAGTCAAGTGCTCTTGCACGAAGAAATTATGTTCATCACTCACATCTCATATAGTTACTTTAACATTAGGACATGCACCATACAAATCACATGATTGTGCATTAGCAGCTCGAATACGCCTCCCATGTTCGACATCAACGGGTCACTTCCCTTTTGAATATAAGCTTTTTGACATAAGGTTAACTTATGAATGGCATGGTCTACCAATGCAACAACTGGCTCGTCCAAATTGCCTATCTTTACCAAAGTTTCAGTAGTAGATCTGGCCCAATGATTTCGTGTAAAATGGCTTCGAGGTACTTCTTCACAATAATCATTCTCTTAAAATCTGATATGCTTGACCTGCCTTGAGAACTTGTTGTTGTCAACTATGCTTCCCCATTCATCATCCCCATTTCTTCTTCATTAACACTGCTCAATATGGCTTAAATTTCTTCATAAATGCTCTGCACTCCTTGTGTTCTAGTTGGATCATTCTCGGGCCCGTATAATATTTGACGCTTCCTCTTCATAAGATCAATGAGGCTATCATGAAATTCCCACTTTGCAATACCTAGGATCTCTCCTAGGGTAAACTCCACTCGACTGTTTAGAATCCGCTCCTCCAGGTGCCTCTTAACATTAGTTGAATGTTCAATATTAGACCTTAGTTTATATGACGGGCCTTGAGATTTCCTTGCTTTCTTCTCCTTTTTGGCTTCATCCATTGGAAGATCAGGTGGAGTAGGAGCCACACCTGAGTTAGATTCCTTTTCCTTTCGTGCTGTTGATCTAGTCGCCTTCTTCAAAGTTCATGCCAAATCCTATTCCCTTTTCCACTTCTCTTCGACAAAAGCCTCATTGTTTTGAGACTTTGCTATATATGCGTATACTGAGAGGGAGTTGACAGGATCCTCCCACCCAGTAGTATTTATAATGCAATTCCCCACTTGACATAATTGCTGATAATCCGACCTTCCCCTTTCTTACCGTTGTCATAGCATATGGCCTGAAAATTCCTTGTTGTGGGAACCTTCAATTGGTTTTTCTTGTAATTTGCTTTCAATTGGCAATCCATAAGCCAATGCCTCAGCTACACTGACATGATGTTCATGCAGCATTTCTTCCATACTCTTCTTTATCCCTCCTTTCTTATATTTGGACTTTTAAGGGCAAACCTGTCTCTCAAAGAAGTACTAACCGATCCTTCCAGAAAACCATGTCTTTACGCTTGGCTTCTGCACATTCATCACACTCACTCCTAATATGATCAAGGCTATCGCACCACATGAAATTTTGATTACCACTTCCTCTCTGCTACCCGCCTTGTTTTGATAGAGATGCTAAACCTTTTTCTTCCATCTTAACTGCCTTCAAATTAATATTTAACTCCTGGATTTCCTTCACAAGCTCGTCCATAAAAGACTCCTCTAGCTTCGAGGTCTTCTCCTTTAACAACACAAGGACCTCTTCCACTTTATCTTCCATGCACGTCGGTAGTGTCCAGCCTTTTGTGTCGCTTTACCACCATATTGATAGTTTCAATTACTTCTTTCCAATCTGATTTCAGCCCTAATTCCCCTGCTGGATTCTCAAGGATATCCACTAAGCTATTTTGCAATTTTTAGTCTGCAGCTTGCACAAATAATTCTACCTTTTCATAATTCAAAGCGGCATGTTCTAAGCAGATAACTGATCAAATCTTTTCTGAAATTCTCCTAGCAGCTCAGGTGCAAAAATCCCCTTATTGCGGTGTTGCACCCATTTCAAAAAGCCTTTTTTTGTAACACACTCCTTATCTTCAAGAAAGTAGTCGTCTTGAAGAGCTTGTTTGAACTCCATCCACGCTTTCGCATACGCAGTCCGAAGCTCATCAACCTGTGTCCGCAGTTCATGCACAACTACCAACACAAAATTCTCCACAGCAGCTTGTTCATCTGCTCCCTTGTCTTCCATAGCCTGTTCATACAATTGACATAATTTAGTAACATCACGGCCTTCAAACTGCCCCGCTTTATCGGTCATTGTTTGCCTAGCTTCACGAATCCGTGCTTCTATTTCTCTTGCTGAGCTTTGAGTCATCATATGCTGATGGTGCAAATGTTGTTGATACATAAGCGCAGCAAATTGCTGCATCAACTGTTGCATCCCATTATCTTGGCTTGTCGACATGGCTGGCTCTATCTACCCCGGTGAGTTTCACGCCGGGTTAACCAAATTTTTTGGAGTGCACGGTTCTCCAGGATTGACCAGAAAAGCACCAGGCCTTTGGCTGTAGACAAGAGCTTAGTAGGCGTTCAAACTAGGATAATAGAGTGCAGGTAGAAGTATTCAATAGGTTAATACACATAATACTGAAATTTCAAGAGAGTTGAGAGAGAAGATTGCAAATAAGAACAATAAGTATTGATATGATGAAGAAACAAAGCTTCCAAATTAAGAGCTGTGGTACAGCAGATACACTGTAAGAATTCTAGCTGCACTTTTACAATCGAGTTGCATATGCCCGTTTGGTATGTCTTTCAAATTGCAATGCTTGCCTCAAAATTCTTCCCTAGGCTGCCCCCCAGTCCATTTCCTCGTGCTCTGGCTTCTCCAATTGCTCCCAAGCAAAAGGACTCTCCGCTGCTCCAATAGGTTCTCCCTCCAAAATCTCTCCCCAAAATGCTCGAAGATTTTACCCCTCCCAAAAAGCCAACCGAACCTAAAAGATCCCAACCCATGCTTAGTGCAAAATACCCCTTTTATAGAGGTCTAAGTCTCCCTAAAAAGAAGAAAAATGGAGCTCACTTTAAGAAACAAACTTTCACATGGCTCAACCTCTTTGAGAAGTGTTTGGGTTTTCACATTTGTAGACCTTTCAAGGCCTTTGTTTCTTGTCCCTCTTTCTGTCTCTCTATGTTCGCATACATCGCGGTTTATGTGCTATGGGAATTGCCAGGTTTGCAAATTTGTCAGTTTATACTAGACATTGTGTTATCTTGGGTATTTTGCAGGGCAGCCATGTTTTCGTCTATAGCAGTGGTATCAGAGCAAGGCTACGCTCCAAGATTAAATAATTTGACGAGCACTAGCTAAGTATTTTATTTTGTCATGCTTGTAGGTGTTGTTAGTTGCTTCGGCTTGCAGTAATTGGTTTTGATTGCATGATACAGTTAGTGACCCTTGAAATTAAAGAGAATCTCTTCTTTATTGTCATGATAGAATCATTACTAGGAAAAATTATGATCGTTAAACATAGTAATTGAATAGATTAAACTTAATCAAAAGCTAGAGGCTAGTCCATGACTCACCCCATAGAATAAAGAGTATAAGTTTTTAAGTGATCATGGGAGAACTTAATTAGAGGGATTCAATATGGTGTTACTAGATTTCAATTATTCGTTGGGAAATTCCACACATGAGAATAAGGAGAAGAAGTAGAGTAGCCGAATTTTATTGAATTTTTTTTTAATTTTTAATGTTTGAAAAATGAGAAGTAGAAGGAAGAAGAGGGTCGACAAAACTTCATGAGCTTGACTTTGAATTCAACTTCCACTTGGAGCATCTTACAGTTCGATGATCGAGGGTGACGAAGCTCATGGTCAATGCGAACAAAGCGGCAGGATGTAGCCATAGGATAGCAGGACAAAGAAACAACCAACCATGGACTACTGGACTACTGTCGACGATAGCGAGTGCTGCCCGTAGGTCATGAAGAGCATGCAAAGTATCGAGGCGGTTCTTGATCTTCACGAAGGTCGAAGACCATTGAATAAATGACTACGGTTTTAATTGGAAAGGGTCGGTTTTAATTGGAAAGGGTGAGGACAATATTTCTTGCCAACCACAATAGTCTCAATCTCTACTTCTCCCTCGTTTGCCAACCACAATAGTTTCAATCTCTACTTCTCCCTCGTTTGTTTGTGGGTGCTCCTTTTTAGCGGCAGTGTACTGGTGACAACAGTCTCTTTCATAGAGTTACCTGCAGTCGCCATGCAGACTCATAAACAGGTGGGCCTTGAGAGCTGGGATGCCGATTTCCTCTACCTTTCATAGTTTCCATGCACAGCCACAATCGAATCACTGGTTTGTGGTGTCCCTTGCTAACCAGTAGTTCATGTACCACACACACGCAGTAGCAGCTCTTGATTTCTCTCACTATAGACTTCGCCCGCTTCACTCACCCTCTCACATTACCACCCACTATCATCTCCAATACAACGGTGCATATTGGTAAGGGTTGCAGTCGCTCTTACTCCAAGTTGATCCCCGCTGCAAACCCGTACACAGTCTCTACATTATGGTACTTAACTGAGCAAGACCAACATCATCCTGTAGCGTTCCACGTTTCATATGCAGCTTCCATGCTTGGCTTGACAATGTCCACAGATGCAAGAGCGTGAACTGACTCTACACATGACTCTTCAGCCTGTTTGAATTTGGTAAGGATACTCACTGAGACCGTCAAAAGAAGCGGAGCAGCATCATCTCGTAGTCTTATAATCTTTCAAGAAGCGGGGTACCTTGAGAAGGGAAGAAGAGCTTCGTCCTTCGAGGGAAGATGCAGTATTTTCAAAGATAACCTGGAACGTGGTCTATAGGTCAAAGAGATGCATGGTTGCCAATGGGATCCTCGAGATGGCGTGACCTGCATGCCTCATTCACCGAGGCCTTAGAATTGAATTTCTCACCTGCAGAAGAACTCAAATCTACCATCCTCATCATCCTGCTTACATTCATTTATTTAATATCTACAAGCCTTGCTCTCTTGTTAGCAAAGTTGCTAGCATCCAAGAATCATTCCTGCAATTTAGACTACCATGCATCAGGGATCCCTCACTCTCTCTCCCCCTCTTGCATGGCAAGGAGTGGAAATCCAAGTAGCATTCTTGCAGAAGTAAGTTCAAGTGCTTACAATAGTGCTATTGGTACCGCTCTCAACTCCATTTAGAGCTGCCACTTTCTTAGCAAGCCAAGGCAAATGTCAGCTTAGGAAGATTACGCAGCCCTCACAAGTATAACAGAAGCCACAGATTGCACTATGGAAATAAACGCAGAATCAATAAAGCCAGCTGCAACCTGAGTGTACTTAGCGGACATTTTCACGTGCATGGAAGGGGCTCCATAAAATCGTCCTTGACTTTTTGTTAGGTAGTGTCAACAAATCTGCCTATTTGGGGTCAAATCTTGAGGTATCTTGATTATCAAAGAGATCAGAAGGGCAGCAGAATCACAAACAACCGATCAACACTGGAACCCCTCCCTGTATGACTACTTACTGAGGTGGACTTTGACGATGCTCTTCACAGACCCGTGCAACACTTTTTCAAAAAACACGAGGGTCTAGGCACCCACGAGAATCGATGATGATGATGATGACAATTTTAGTCTTAAGCCTTTAGGGTTTTAAGTATTAGTCTTTCACTTTACTTCATTTTATTTTAGTACTCAAACATTGGATTAGATTCACAGTGATTGTATCAGTTTCGACTCAAAATGTAATTCTGACCTTCGAAGGCGTTTAATGTAACATTTTATTTCATTTCATTTCTCGCCTTTCTACTACATTGATACAATACTTTTTGAGACGACACCCAATGCCGGGCATCCACAGGACTTGCCGATGACGACAATGATGACTTTAGTTTGATATTCGTAGACTTTTTGTTTTAGTCTTTCACTTTACTTTGTTTTCTTTAATACCTAGGCATCGGATTAGATGACGATCTAAATTGTCTTTGCAAATGAAATCCCCATGTTGTAGTACACAATGTACATAGCCCACACAAGTAGAAGCCCGATGCATTTGATATGACACCCACCTACAACCAATAAACATGATTATTTTATATAGTAACACACAACATTTACCGAACACCCTTATTGATGATTGTGTAAGTAAATCGTCATATTTGGAAATGGCCCTCATTGTTCTCTACCTACACCACCATAATGAAGATATCTGTCTAATATCCACTACTCCTCTTGGTTTAAATTATTCTATACAATTTTTGTTTTCACATTATCAGATCATATCATAGGTAAATCATTGCTTCTATCACACAAAAATTGGTCTCAAATGTTGAAAATACATTGCAAGAAAACCTGACTCAAACAATGTAAGATCGAGTCGAAAGAGCTTCATGGTATGGGTTTTGTACTAATTGTTCTCTTTCTCATTGCATTTGTCTACTTCTCTCTTCGCGCACTTCACTTATTAGAGGATTCTTCCCATTTTCTTTGAGCATGTTCTCATTGCTCACAAGACTTTCCTATAACCTACTTACTTAATAGTCTATCTCCACTGGCTTCCGCTCAAACAATCTCTATTTTTCCAAGTTTGTTAAACATCCTAAGTATGTATACTTCACTAATAAGTACGCCACTTTGTCGTGAAGCTCACCAATCACACCGTAAATCCCCTTCTTTTATTTTTACAGTACTACTTATCACATTCAGGTGATGTTCCACTAACACTATTCTTAAAGATTCTCGGCTGGCTTTCTTTGTGTACTGATCCACTATCTAACCTAATCTCTTACTTAACACTTCATTTGTTAAGTATGCCAACTCTCTTGTCTACAACTCTAGATGTGTCTATTGCACCCATTAGTAAGAGAACAACTCGGTTACAACCCTCTCTAGCTTGTATGAGCATTCTATTTTTCTGCGACCCACTAATCCAAATTGTCATTCTTTCAATCATAGCTCTCTATGCATGCACACACAGAGGTACATACATTTTTAGATACAGAATATCCTTCAGTTATGTACATCAAATACCCCCCTCCCCTTTTCATATTTCGTTTCTATGTATTGTCTTCTAAGTTGAATACTCAAACATTGTTAAGGTCATGGCTTCTAATTGTATTGAAAGGAAATTTTATTGAGATGCTTTGTCAATAAGCTATGCAGCTACTCTAGTGAGCTAAGGAACTTTCGAATAATGAACAACAATTTGTAAGTACTTTGATATACTCCAAAGTGGTGTCACACAAATAGTTAATATTTTTTTCCTTTATGTCTTGTCTAGTCCATTGGTCACAAGCACACATATTTGCCGATTTAGGCAGTGTGTCAATGCTCATCCTAGTGCACATTCGCCGATTTAGGCAGCACACCAACAAACTGTAGATTCATGATTTTTTAAACACCAAATATAGATTCGCCAATTCAGGTAGTATTAGTGCAGATTCGCCGATTTAGGCAGCACGTCTTATTGGTGTAGATTCGCAAATTTAGGCAACACCTATTACAAAATCATGCTGCGGCGGGCTGGCCACCACTATAACTGGTATGGTTTTGTTACCCGAGTATAGAAAATGAAAAATATTTTGGATTTGGATTTGGAATTGGATTTGGAATTGGTATATGATGATTTTCTGTGGCGACAGTATTTATGAAAGTGAACTTGAGATTGATGAGAATTGATTTATACAATGATGAGTGTGACCAATGATATCCTGATTCATCAAGGTATGACATATACTGCTTATTCTAGTGGTATGGGACACTAGAATACGTAGTATGTGGATGATGGTAGGCATAACCACTGTGTCTAATTTTATGGATTTTTCTTTTACTATTTTGATACATATTTCTAATCATTGTTTTTGACAAGTATTGTTTGGAGATTTTTATCTTCGCAACTAAGGACAATTGCTTTCCAACGGAGAGGTATGTTATAGAAGTGATATTTTATTATCTATTGCAGTTGATAGGTGAAAAAATCTCAGCAGCTAATGGATTATGAAGAAGGATATTACATTTTATGCATATTTGATTATTCAATTGCTCTTTATGAGCTTTGGCCAATTATGTCCGGCCGGCCAGTTTGTACTCATTTTTGGGCATTCAAGAAATCTATAAATAAATACTTGCAAGAGGGAAATGCTCACTCTTGCACAGGGGGAGATTGCACCCTGTGGCTGTGTATTCTTCTCTCCTCTCCTCTCTTCTCTCTCTCTCTCGCCGTGCTAGCATAGCACTCTACTCTAAGAGGTGTGTCTACACGTGCTCTTTTGCTTTGTCTTGCTCTCAGTCTCTCTCTGTTTACATACATCGTGGTTTATTGCTATGGGAATTGCCAGGTATGCAGATTTGTCAGTTTATACTAGATATTGTGTTATCTTGGGTATTTTGCAGGGCAGCCATGTTTTCGTCTGTAGGATCCAACATATCCATTGTGCATGCATTTCAAATGGGTAGTCAACTTGATTACAATGCCCACAAGATTATGGAAAATGTGATACACCGTGCTTGCCAGGGAAGATTTGACGAACCAGGTTGAAGGGAGGGCTTTGCGAACCAAAGCTACAAGTATGGTGTGCAAGTTTTTGTTAGAAGATGTGATATGTAGATATGGTTGTGTTGGAAGAATTATTGCTGATAGAGCAGAGCTGTATGCTGACGAAGGCAAAGAGTTTTTTGCTCGTATGGGTGTAAAATTAACACTCACTACTGCAGACAATCTTGAAGGGAATGGTAAAAGTGAGAGAGGGCATCCTCCCATTGTCAAGGCATTGGCTAAGGTATGTAAAGTCTAGATTAGTAAGTGGCCTCGGCTAATTTCTTATGCTTTATGGGCAGACCGCACTACACACAGCACAGTTACAGGTTTCACTACAAGAGGCTATTCATATTAGCGACGCTCACACAGCGACACTCAAAAAACATTTTCCCGGCGTCGCTATGAGCGTCGCAAATTTACAAAGAAATTTGCGACGCTCATAGCAACGCCGACTGTGCTAAAAAAATAACAGAGAGTGCCCAAAAACTCAGATCTCAGATCTGAGTTTTTCGGCACCCTCAAGCAAGGAGCAGGTAACGCTCTCTCTCTCTCTCTCTCTCTCTCTCTCTCTTTCTTCTCCACACACACACACACACACACACACACACACACACACACACACGAGGAGAGGAAGGAGAGTCAGGTATGCTCCTTCCCTCTCCTCACTCTCATGTTCCCTTCCCCTCTTTCTCTCTCCCTCTCTCTCTCTCTCTCACACACACATAGTGTTTTTGAGAGAGAGAGAGAGTACAAACATAAACAAAAACGCACACACACATACATAAACAAAGAATGCACACACACATTATGAGAGGAAAAGAGAGAGAGAGCATGCATAAACAAAAAACGCACACATTGAGAGAGGAAAAGAGAGAGAGAACATGCATAAACAAAAAACACACATTGAGAGAGGAAAAGAGAGAGAAAACAAGCATAAACAAAAAAACGCACACACATTGAGAGAGAAAGAGAGAGAAACTAATTTAACGTCGTAGGAAACTAATTAAAATTAAAAGACCTAAAGATCTAGCCGACGAGGAGTTGAACTCAAGACCTATTATTCAAGAGGGAAATGGCATAACCAATCTATCATACTTGGCATGGGTGATAGAAAGGTTATACCATTTATCTCTTTTTATTGGCACACACATCCACACACGCGCACACACACAAGAAGAAGAGAGTTATAACGTTGTAGGAAACTATCCTAAAAGACGTTAAAGATTAGGTTAGATGTAGACTTACGTTAAATTAGATTTAGGTTTATTTAAGTTAAATTAGATTAGATTTAGGTTTATTTTTAATTAGATTTATGTTTATTTATGCTAGATTTAGATTTACGTTATATTAGATTAGATTTAGGTCTCCATAGACTGCGATGCCTGCATGAAGCGGGTGAAGAAAGCCCTCAATGGAATATAGGGTATTGCTGCCTTCACTCATGGTGGGCTCCGTCGATCCAAAAGTACTGGTGAAATGTCTTCAGAAGATAGGGAAGAAGGTGGATCTTTAGGGCGGCAAGAGTCACTACATCCCCGACACAATGACCATCTAGACAACCTCTAGTCATTCAACAGCAACTTCAAAGTTAGTAACAAGAGCAAGAACGGTCTAAAGGGCCAATTGCTGTCGTCAGATGTGGATGGAGATGAGGCAGCGTCACCGCCGGAAGTTAACTCTCACATCTTTAGTGATGAGAATGCCAACTCTTGCCGAGTTATGTGAAAAATTATGTGGTAAATGAGTTTTAAGGTTCTTATAATCCCTGTTAGTTTAGTTCTTTGTTTTTAATATAACATAATTTACGTTAGATTTAGATTTATGTTATATTAGATTAGACTTAGGTTTATTTAGGTTTACCCACACACACACACACACACACACACACACACAAGAAGAAGAGAGTGTTAACGTCGTAGGAAACTATCCCAAAAGACGTTAAAGATTAGGTTAGATGTAGACTTACGTTAAATTAGATTTAGGTTTATTTTTAGTTAGATTTACGTTTATTTAGATTTACGCTTATTTACGTTAGATCGAGTCCACGCAAGAATTACTTACGGTTTAGGGTTTAGAGTTAGACGAACAGTGAAAAGATCTACTGTGAAAAGATGTTAAGATGCTGTGAAGTGCTACAGCTAGAGAAGAGGCAAAGGGGTTTTGTACAGGGTCTGTAGATTTCTTGTACCCACAAATATAGGTATTGAACAATAAAGACGAGATTATAACTCGGTGGTTCTGATCTTCGTGCACCTCTAGACCGAGGTGTGCGGGGATTGGAC
Source organism: Adiantum capillus-veneris (assembly GCF_014529385.1). Classification (NCBI taxonomy): domain Eukaryota; kingdom Viridiplantae; phylum Streptophyta; class Polypodiopsida; order Polypodiales; family Pteridaceae; genus Adiantum; species Adiantum capillus-veneris. The sequence goes on from NC_140944.1 coordinate 118,872,047, forward strand.
ATGACTAGAGAATGTGAGGTAAAGACAGAGAGAGAGAGAGAGAGAGAGAGAGAGAGAGAGAGAGAGAGAGAGAGAGAGAGAGAGAGAGATAAGACGAAGAATGCCAATAGAATATTAAATTTGTTGTCCAGGTTATAAGATTTTTATCCTCATTATGAGTAGTGACGAGGATGTGGGACCGTCCAACCGAAACACCTATCTCTCAACGAGGGTCTTATGTCCTTGTAATCAATGCAAGCATGCTGTGAGACGGAAAAGACGTATTTCTTTGCAGCACGTTCGTGAATTTCGCGAGTTCGATCCATCTATTATAGATCGAGTTGTTGCCAATTATAACTCGTCGGACTCTGACGCTGGCCAACAAGTAGCAATCTTGCAACCCAATAGACGTGTTTGCAGGCGCTTTGGTCAAGCAGCATATGTGAGGCCACAAGATGTAGCCTCTGACAGCTCGGGGGATGATCATGCAGAGCACATTCCCAACGAGGCAATGTTTGAGCCCGAGATTGATGAAATGATCGAGACGATCATGGATTCAGAAAGGCTTATCTATGATGATATGAAAAGTGAAGCCGATACGCCATTGTATAATGGAGCACGTATATCTGAATTGAAAGCACTCATGGTTCTTCTCAACATGCAGGCAAAGTTTGGATGGAGTGACACTAGCGTCACAGCGCTTTTCAGGTGATCTATTACAATTAGTTTACTTTAATAAAACTCTAAATGTATAATGATCTGATATATTTTTACACAACTGTATCGTATTTTTATGTTGTGTAGATTGCTTAAAGAGCACATACTACCAGTTGACAATGTGATGCCAGATTCCCGAGATGAAGCAAGAAAGATTTTGCGAAACTTGGGGATGGATTACAATTCTATCCACGCTTGTCCTAATGACTGCATTCTTTTCAGAGGGGAATACATAGACATGGAGAAGTGTCCGAAATGTGATTCCAAAAGATATCGAGTAGATCTCCACGGGACAAAAATTCCACAAAAGGTTTTGCGACATTTTCCTCTGCTTCCTCGCATCAAGCATTTCTTCGAATGTAAGTCCATGGCCGCCCTAGCATCATGGCATGAGGAGAATAAATCTTCGGATGGTGTGCTACGAATTCCTGCAGATTGCGCAGCCTGGAAACATATAGATGGAACATGGTCGGATTTTGCCAGGGAAGCTCAAAATTTATGCTTAGGCCTGGCTATGGATGGCGTAAATCCATTTGGTCAAAGATCAACATCTTGCAGTGTATGGCCCGTTGTCATCGTCAACTACAACATTCCCCCGTGGTTGACTACAAAGAAGGGGCACCTATGGCTAAGCTTGATTGTGCCAGGGCGATATAAAGTGGGAAATATGGATGTGTATATTCGTCCACTATTGGAAGAGCTACAACAATTGTGGATTGGCATAGAGGTGGTGGATATGAGCCGAGAGAGAATCATGTGTTACGTGACGGCTTTTTGGGAAGAGAGCCACCAAGGATGTCTGCAAAAGCATGGTTAGAGCAGAAGGAGATGTGCGATGACGGATTGCCTCCAGGGATGAAGAGACTATCTCTATGGTACGAGTTACCATACTGGCCCCGACTCATGATCAATCACTTGCTCGATCCAATGCACATATTCAAGAATGTGGGTAATCTACTATGGGACCATCTGACCGGTAAGAAAGATACTTTGGGAGCCAGAGTTGACCTTAGAAATGTGGATCGTATGGAGCAATATTGACCGCAAACAGCGTCTGATGGATCGATAAAACTCCCTAAAGCACCATGGATTTTCACAGGAGCCCAAGAACGCAAAGTAAAAGAGACCATTCGATCTTTGCGGACCCCCACTGGCGTAATGCACTCGCTCCGAACGTGTTTTACTAAAGAAGGAAAGCTTACTGGTTTGAAGTCACACGATTGGCATAAAATGTGTCAGGTACGTTCATAGTGGACTTTAATATCATTGCATAAAATGTGGACTTTAATATCATTGCTGCACATACTTTACAGTTTATTTTACCGGTTGCCATTGAGGGATGTTTGTCTCTCGACATCCGTAACACAATCTACAAACTTGCAAAGCTGGTGCAATGGATCTCACAAAAGGAGATCAACGTAGACTCCATACCATTCGCCAAACTAAATGCTGTGGAGCTTGTGTGCATGTTTGAGAAACATTTTCCTACTACCATGCTAACCATTCAGGTGCATCTTCTTGTTCACATAGTTGATGAGGTGGAAATAGCTGGCACAGTTCATTCCAGATGGATGTTCTTCTTAGAACGTTTCATGAAAACGCTTAAGGGATATGTGCGTCAAGAGGCACGTCCGGAGGGTAGCATGGCAGAAGGTTGGTTGGTATAAGAGTCCGTAGTGTACATTGGAGAGTGGCTAGACAGATTTGATAAACCCCGGGACACGCTATGGCGAACCATAGATGATGAGCGCATATCTGGGATTGTCATGTGCAATCTCGGTGTTGAGAAGAAGATGACGGAAGATCTAGAGGCTAAAATCAACCGATTTTGCATGCTTCACAATCCAGTGATGCAAAAGTGGATTTCACAATATGAGGATGCAAAGGAGGAGCGACAAAGGGCACGAATCGAGTGGAGACATGGAAGACGACCACCGATGCACTATCCGACGGTTCTGGAGAGCCTACCAACCTTCATGAGCTTAAGATAGTTGCACAACCAATTGAAAAGCGCACAACAATGCGGTGACAAAGTGACTGAGGAAGAGTGGGAGTACTCTCGGGGTTGCGCGACCAAGGTAAGCTTGCAATGTACGACTAGCTAGTGACTTTAGTTCTAAACGTTTGAACGGCCACTCATAATCTTTGTTCGTTGTAGTATAAGCCATACACAGTAGCATGGTGTAAAGGTCGACATTTTAGGGTGAAACGAATCGACAAAAAGCGTTTTACTCAAGATTGTGGAATCATGGCAAAATTTGAACAGTCTAGTCGACGACGTTCCTCTGATGCAGATCCTGTGGTGGCGGAACTCACTTACTTCGGCACGCTGCAAGAGATTTTGAGGATCGATTACAAAGGATTTTTTGTCGACTTGTTCGACGTGCAATGGTTCAAGATAATCATGGAGGGTCGCAACGCTACTATGCGTAGAGGAGAGTCTGGTTTTCTTGAGGTGGATTCTACTAAGAAATGGACTGACCTAAGAGACACTTTCGTACTACCAGAGCATTGTGAACAAGTAAGTATGTAAATAGTTAACATCCCCCTTTTACAAGTTATGTGCTTAAAAGCTCTCATGTAAGTTATGTGGCTCTGACAGGTAATATTTCATCCTACAAAGTCTACATCAAACTGGTGGTACGTCATAGAGGTAGCCCCTCGTAGTGCAAGGACGTATGAAGGCTACCATGTGCCAATCACAACGGCATCAATGGAGGAGATCAGAGAAGATGCTCAATTAGAAGCCGCTGCGGTGGTGCCAGACGAGCATCAAGATGCTACTACTCTATATGGGGTGCATGCAGAGGAGCTACAAAATGAAACAGAGGATATGTGTTTAAACGGAGAGCTCTATATAGATATAGGAAGTTATGCTGAGTTATGCGAGGATGAGAGACAGATCTCTTAAAGCCACAAATATTGTATTTGAACAATTTTTCTCCGTGTTGTAAAAGCTCTGGCTCTCTAAGTACCTTCCATGGTGTATAAGGTCTTTTCTACTCGCGCTCACATCTTTTGATTGAAAATTCTGAGTTTTCGACTTGCCTCTTCTATCACTCAATTAACGGCGTCATAGTATTTATATGCGTCATTACGTCATTGTATTTAATGGTCTTTGCGTCATTGTCTACTCTATTCATTCAATATTAAGTTTAAATATTCGTGTGTTTAATGCAGGTATGGATGATGAGGAGTTTCTTTCTTCTTTGTCACCGCAGCAGAGATAGTGGTACGTGGAGCGTCATCGCTCTGGCGCATCATCGCGTGTTCCTACTCCATCCGCATCTCCCTCTATTTCGGAGCATTCGGCGCGCTCCGAAGCTTCGGCTTCGACGAGACGAGCTTCACACTCGTCTAGACACCGGCGCTCTAGTGGTGGCGGTGGTAGTTGTTGTGGGGATTCCGCCACCGATGCCTCCACACCGCCTCGTGTTCGACGAGGCTCTTTACCCACCCCTTCTTTGCCCGCCCCCACACCAGCCACAGCATCGCCATCTACGCTAGGTTTTGCACGGCTGACTGTTCCTAGCAGCTACACACCTCTACCTACTCCGCCAAGGGCCACCCCACTCGACACTCCTCGCTTCGGGGCCCAGACGCCGGTGGAGACACCTGACGTCCGTACCCCCATCGACACGCCGCTAGAGACCCCTGCCGAGACACCCAGGTTCACGCGTCACCGGCCAGAGGGCTTGCCTTACTCCGTCGACTTCAGCGGCGGCATCATCATGGATGATGACGGCAAGAAGGTGATCTCGCGCATGGTCTTTGCTCTCAGCTGTTTAGACACTACATACTAAACAAATGGAGTGAAGTACCAAGTGATTTAAAAAACAGAGTCATCAGCATACTTCATGATGAGTTTCCCGTTCCAACACGGGATCAGCGCTTCAATGAAGACTTGATGAAGATTCGAATGCGCGAATACTGCAAACACAAGCGTTCCGAAGTGGAAAAAGCAATCAATCATGGGTGGAACAGGCTAGATTGGCTGGCCAAAGAAGATTGGAAGAATGCGAAGAAAGCAGCGCGCGAGAATCCCGACAAGTGGAAGCAACAAAAGGATGCAGCCAGAGCGCGAGTAGAGGCAGGGAGCTCGCACCACTTGGGGAGCGGTGGATGGGCATCATTTGAGGCCGATTTTGTAAGTGTTTTCGCATTGCTCTTTATGTTCGATAGTTTAGGGTTTATGAGTTTTTTAATTCAAACATAATAAATTCTTTGTATGTTTTGACAGTGGTCGATGACAGGACGTGATCCCACACCGTACGAGCGCGAGTACGCAGGCAGGAAGGGCTTAAACGCCCTGATGGACATACTCAGTTCTCGCGGCGGCATGGTTAGTATTAGGGTTTACTCTTTTCTATTTTTTGTATTGTTTTATAAATGTCGTTATATGTTTATACTTACTGAAAGCTGTCTTATTGTGTTTTTTTGAAGAATCCGACAGATACGCCGCTTGGACGCGATGAGACGTCTGACTAGACAACGTCAGTTTAGCCGTAGCTAGATAGCATTAGTTTAGGGTTTCTCATAGCTTATGTATCATGAGACGGATTTTATACGTCTTTTTGAACCATGTATATTATTACATTTGTCACCGCAGTTCATTTTGCCAATCAATTCTTTATGCCTATGATGTTGTACAATTGTCATTATTACATTTGTCAATCAATTCATTTTGCCTATGATGTGTACAATTGTCAATTTTACGCTTGTCAATTTTGAAAACAATGCGTCTTGTGGGTGACTATTTTGGGTCTATTATCTACCCTTGCACTTTTTTTAAAAAGTGAATCAAGTACAATATGGTTGATGGGTGGCAGGGCATTCAATGCCCTATCACCAAAAAAAAAATTCTCTCGGGTGTCGCTATAACCGTCGCTATTTATGGCTCTGTAGCGTCGCTATGAGCGTCGCTATAGCCTTTTGTGTAAACGTCGCTATAACCGTCGCTATGACCGTCGCTATATAGCGACGATTATTGCGACGCATATAGCGACGCTCTTGTAGCGACGCCGGGGGTTATAAAAACCCAGTGTATTTTCGTCGCTAACAGCGTCAAAAGAGCACACAACCTCTTGTAGTGTTTTATGCCATCAGAGCTTATGTATGGACAAAAGCCTATTATGCCTCTTGAGGAGGCAGTGATTTCATGAAGCATATTGCCTTGGGATTTAGAAATGAGCAGAGAATATTTTCTTGCTTCAAGGATTCGACAGCTAGAACGGAGAAGCGAAGATATAGAAGCTGCAAAGGAGAAATTGAGGAGTGATCGTTTGAAAAATAAGGAGGCTTTTAACAAGCAGCATAGGCTAAGGCCTTGTGCTATTCAAGAAGGGGATTGGGTTCTTGTTTATGATAGCAGTTTTGACAACAAGTACACAGCTATGCGAAAGATGGTTAAGTGATGGTTTGGCTCATATGTGGTTAAACATGCTTTTCCTAATGCTACTTACAAATTATGTGAGATGGATGGTACAGAGTTGCAGCTTCCAATTGTAGATAAGCGTGTCAAGCTATATAAATGAAGGAATGAGGAGATTCAACTTGCAGACAAAGACATCAATGTGGACAAAGAAAATAATTTAAATCATGAAGATGTTCGCTTGGACAACCTCTAAAGATTGGCACATATCGGAGGATGTGCAGGTTTAGAGGGGGTGGATGTCGTGCCGCTGACGGCCGGTTTTCGAAACCACGACCACAAGAACCATACCCCAAGAAGGGGAGAGCATATTAACAAGAGAAAAAAAAGAGTTTCTTTTAACATTCACCACTCCTAGGATTAACCACTCGCGGCGCGCCACCAATTTGGCGACATCTCTCCTACTGCTCGGCTCCGCCAATTCTCTCTCTTTCACTTACTCTGCCGTTGCATCACCTGGCCCAGTGAGCGCATAAGACGGTGTCAGGAGTTTTTTGGAGCAAAGGATTGCACATATGTACATACACATGCATGGTGCATCGAATAAAGGATTGCCCAATTTCCATAGCCAGGTGGTTACGTGGGGCCCACATGTGTACATGTAGGACAGCATGTACATAGTGCAGCGATTTTCACTATCACCAGTACCAGTATGTTTTTTCTACAATAATGAGGAGTTTATAGCGCCTAAAACTTCTCGAGGAAGCTATCCGCAGGCCGACGACATGAGGTCAGCAGGTTCGTCAGATGGCATCTAGTGGCGTCAAGAGGGCGAACGAGGTCAATATTTGCACGCGGATGAGGACGAACACAACGTGGGTGTTTTCTTGTGAGAGTTATGCAGAAAGTTCATCATTAGGACCACTTTTTGGGGCCACTTCACGTGGTGGCGAGATGCATTATTGGAAAAAAGCTGAGTGCCAGGTGTGCGAATGATGCAAAAAGGTGACCGCTATGCACTGCGAGGTCAGTTTTTGGCTTGTTCGGGGTCCGTTTGAGGTCATCTAAAAGGCCAAGGGTGCCCAAGTAATAAAGCTAAGTGTGGGAACTGAAAAAACAGAGAGAAGACCAGAAAAAACGTGGAGAAGAGAGGAGGAACAGCCGCAGGTGTGTTTTTGCTCATTTTGGAGCCTATTTTGGCCGTAAACTGCTCATCCGAGGTCGGATTTGAGCACTTTGACATTGTAGACTGGGGTTTTGGGCCGTTCCGGACGCGATGGCACTGTCCATTTTGCCAAATTCCTCACTCTTTTCCTGCTGTTTTTCTGTGTAAGTTCCTCCTATGAGCGAAGTTTCTGCTCTAGTTTGTGATTGTATCTGGCTTCTTTTACCCATATTGTGTAGGCTATTTTCCCCATTGGTGTTGGCCCAAGCTCAATTGTATCTAAACATCGAAATTCTCCTCTTTTGAGATGAGTTTTTTGGGTGTGTGTGTGTGTGTGTCTGTGTGGAGTGGGCAAGTGGATAGTCTCTCTCCTCTCACTCCAGAGGTGTGTTCCCTGTCTCGGCCAGGTGTGTTGTGTAAGCCGAGTGGTGCCCCATAGTGTGTGTGTATATCCTTCCAAGAGTGTGTGTTGGGTCGTTATAGAGGCACTGTGTGTGTTTTCATCCCGCTCACATTCTTTTGGCGCCCCCACGGAGGATCTTCTTCGAGTACCTTCTGCTTCGAGCTTCGAGGTTCTAGATTCAGGGCTAGAGGTTACAGGTTACAGGTTACAGGTTACAGGTTACAAGTTATAGGAACAGGTACAGGTACAGGTACAGGTGATTCACACAAGTACAGGTAGCTAGAGTGCAGTGGTATACTAGCAGTGATGTCACTTGCAGTTGTTGTGGGTATGCATCACTTGGCGCCTATTTCAGCGCATTGTCTGCTGGATTGTACGTTACTTGTGGAAACTGCCATTGTACGCATTTGTGGAGCCATACTTGGTTGTATTTGGCAGTCCCAGCCATTTCTGAGACTTGGTCTGGAAGATAGTCATTTCTGAGACTTGACTATACGCGATTTGCATTAGCCTTCGTGTGAGGGTCGATAGCGTGAGGTTTTTATTGAGCTGGGGGATTCTCAAATGTAGAGATTCTTTCGGTGATACACGTAGCTAGAGCACCCTTTTTGTGACCTTGCCATAGGCTATGTACTAGTGAGTCCTACTTGATGCTCGGGTTCTATTGTTGACAGTTTATGCATACATATACAGTCTATATTTTGGGTTCCTACTGCTCTATTTCTGGGGAAACTCTGCCAATATTTTTCCAAGTTATGATGGCTGGTTTTTTGGTCTTTTGAGCCATTTATGTTGTATGCTGCTGAAATTTTGGCAAAATCAGAGGTTAAGTCAGGTCTGCCTTCTTGGGAGCTTCATGGTTGGCTTTAATGGATGATCAAAATGGCCCTCAATTCACTCCATTTCATTTAACTCAAAGAATCCAGATAAATTTTCATGTGTCCAGGAAGATTTTTTTCCAGCAGCGCATAGTCTTTATGTTCGGGCCAAGAAAATTACGAGAGATCTTGGAATGTCCTTTGCCTGTTGTAATTCCGATGATCAACTATGAAAACTCATTTGATGTGCATGTGTTTATCCTTATCTAAAGTTGAGCTCCATTGAAGTTTCTGGGGATTGGGTAATCAAAAGTTTTGGGTTCTTGCACGTGTGTTCAAAGGGGTTCTCAAAGCATTGTAACTTGGGTAGCCATGGCTTTCTCTTATCCGGAGTTTCATGGAAGAAGTGATGAAGATGTGGAAGAATTTTTGGAAAAGATGGAGGTTGCCTGCATTAGCAACCAGATTCATGACCCTGCGCAGATGTTACGCCTTCTCCAAATGTGTTTGAAGAGTGATGCACGAGTTTGGTCTAAAGCATTTGAAGAGGAGTTGCGTGTGGCTGATCCTCCTGTAAGGTTGAGTTGGGACAATCTACGACATGGGTTGGAAGTGGAGTTTGTGAAGATAGAAGATCCTGACAAAGTGTGGCAAGAAGTACGGGCTTTGGTGCAAAAGGAAGGTGAGCCAGTAGATGCGTACATACGTAAGTTTTCATTGGCATGGGAGCGAATGTGCAAGGCCTTAGCACCACAGGTACCCCCGCCTGACATGATAAAGAAGGACAGGTTCTTAGCTTGTCTTTGGGAGAATATACGTTGGAGAGTGGAGCTAAAGAAGCCTAGGACATATGAAGATGCACAAGAGGTAGCAAGGAACAAAGAGTGGAAGTTGAGGAAAATGAGCCAGTTAGGGGTGGAGTCTTTGCCAATGAGGTCTGAATTTCAGCCTATAGAATCTTTACAAGGTCGCATGTCACGGGTTCATCGCGAACCAGTGGTTCCTGTTACTACTCAGGTTATGCCAGCAGTGGTCACTACAGTAGTGCAAGATGATGGGCTAAGGCAAGACATGAGGCAAATGGTAGATTTGATGAAGAATCTCAGCCAAAACATGCTAGGTCAAGTGGGAAATAATCGAGGTCGAGGGAGGTATGCAAATCAGCCAGGAGGTGAAGAAAGACCTAGGAATGGTGTTGAACAAAGCAATGGTAGGTTTTGGAGGCAGACGCCCACCTGTTACAATTGTGGAGAGTTGGGTCACATCAGCCCGCAATGTGATAAGCCACCAAGGATGGGGGGAGACATGTATCCATTGCCAAGACAGGTGTTAACTAGGTCAAATGATTATGGCATCGAAATTAAGGGACACGAAGGAACCAGTGGACTGACCCAGGAGGAAAAAGGAAAGACAAAAGTGCTAAGTGTAGTCACCTTGGAGAAGGCATCAAAGCTAAAGGATACATTAGTGATGCCTATTGGGAAGAGGACCACAGAGGAAAAGGAAGGAAGAAGTGCCCCAGGTCCTAGTAAGAAGAACGGAAAGAGCCATGAAGGCGAGGATGTCAAGGCCAAGAGGAAAAGGAGAGCTCGTCGAAAGTTTCATGTTTCAGATTTTCCACTAGGGGATGGGCAATTAAGCTATGACTTGAGGGAGGATCTGACGAGCAGGAAGGCAGATGTTACTTTTGGGCAGCTTATAGAGATGGTGCCTGAGCTAAAGCAACAGTGGAAGAGGATGGTTAACCCAATGGAGAAAGAGCCAGAGAGAGGTTCAGTAAAGGTGTTGGCAATGGATGAGCTACCAGACATTTGTCCAATAGTAGATGTGTGGCATAAAAGGAAAAATTTGGGACAAGGTTATGTGGATGGCGGAGCCCAAATATGCGTCATAACACACTCATGCGTTGAGAAGATGGGTCTCACAGTGGCCGGGGTGTCAAGGTTTCGGATCAGATTGGCAAACCATCAAAAAGTAAAATGCTTGGGTGTTGTAAAGAGCTTAGAAGTGGAGGCATATGATGCAAAGGCAGTGGTTGATTTTCATGTGATGCTAGCAGGGTTGGGAGCATATCCTATTATACTGGGCAGACCATGGTTACGTGCAGTGGGAGCTGTTTAAGATTGGCGACATGGTACGATTAGCCTCTATGGAAAGACAGGTACCAAGAAGCTTTATAATATGGACACAAGGAAAGGATTAGAGGAGCTTTATGAAGATGAGGATGAGTCTAGTGATGAAGACTCTTCCACGGTGACAGATGAGGACAGTGATAGCACTACCAGCAGTGATGAGGATGCTGGTGTTGCATTTCTTTTGATGGACAAAGAAATCCAGGAGATTGGTTTAGTTGCATTTGCGAATGAGGTTGAAGATGAAAGTGAAGGGGCTTATGAAGTGATTGAAGGGCTGATGCAAACCAAGGTTGAGTTGTCAAAGAAGCAGGAATTGATGACACAAATGATCAGTGGGGACCTCTCAACTATGGAGAAGGATATATATTTGCACATGCTGGCTAGTTTTCCTGATTTGTTCATTACTTCATATGAAGAGATCAGAGGGTTCAAGGGCGAAGAGATGCATATAGAGCTGAAAGAAGATGCTAAGCCAGTGCGGCAAAGGCTAAGAAGGATGGGTCAAGAGAAAATGGAAGCCTTGCGAGAAGAGGTGGACAAGTTATTGAAGGCAGGGTTCATAGTTCCAGTGGAGACCACAGAATGGGTGAGTCCAGTTGTAGTCAGTCCAAAGAAGGATGGGAAGTGGATAATTTGTGTAGATTTTAAACCCTTAAACGCAGCCACTAAGAAGAACCCATATCCTCTTCCATTCATTGATCAGATCTTGGATTCAGTGGCAGGTTATGAGAGGTACAGTGTGTGTGATGGTTTTTCAGGCTATTTTCAATTGAAGATTGCTCTTAAAGACCGCACAAAGACAACTTTTATTACGCCATGGGGCTGCTATTGCTACACAGTATTGCCATTTGGGTTGTCAAATGGACCTTCCTTCTATCAAGAGAGAGCAAATTGGGTGTTGGAACCATTCATTGGTAGTTGTGTTAAAGCTTTTATGGATGACTTCTGTGTCTATAGCAGTAGGGCTGATCACCATGAGAAGCTGCAGATGGTATTGGCTCGATATGATGAATGTGGAGGACAACTAAATCCAAAGAAATGTCATCTAGCACAGCCAAGGGTGAAGTTATTGGGCCATATGGTGTCAGAAAATGGCATTGAGGCTGATCCAGATAAGGTGAAGTCTATTATTCTTCTTCCATCACCTATGAGTACGAAGCAATTGGCAACCTTTATACACAAAGTGAAGTACATGGCACTGTTTATTCCATTGTCTTCGCAGCTTCTTTATCCATTACAGCAAGTGGCAAAGCATGATCCATTGCAATGGAATGACAAGTGTGAAGAAGTGTTTCAAGAGGTGAAAGAGGTGTTAGGGGGGTTGTCAGCCATGCAAGCTCCTGATTGGGAGAAAGTTTTTTATGTAAATCCATCATTAGGGGATGATGCCATTGGAGCCATGCTATTGCAAAAGGGGAAGGGCAGCCATTATATGAGGCCAGTGTATTGTGCAAGCCGAGTGAAGTTGGTAGCGGAGAGAAAGTTATCGGAAGTAGAGCTAATGATGGCCAGTGTAATATTTGCTTGTCGACGATTTCGTCATTACTTGCTACCACAGCCTTTTGTTTTCTTGACGAGTTATGCCTTTTTGCCACAATTAATTAATGGTATTAACATGTAAAATGTGGTGAAGAAATGGGTAGTTGAGCTGCAAGAGTTTGAGTTCTCTTTTCTAGTGGAAGATAGTACAAGGGCTACCCTAGCTGATTTGTTGACCTACAAGGAGAATCCCCTTATTGTTAAGGAAGAGGTGGTGAGAAAGGTAGTTGAAGAAGTGCCATAGATCAGCAATGCACATGTGTTGTTCTTTCATGGTTCATACAGAAAGAGCCATGATGCAGCTTCAGGGGGTATAGCACTTTATGATCCAGAGGGGAAGCTAGTATGCAAGAGAGGGTTCAAATTGGATGCGCATAGTAACAATGAGGCTGAATATGCTACATTGGAAGCCGGACTACACATTTGTTTGAAGCATGGGGTTCGAAGGCTGAGCATAAAAGGTGATGCCTTGTTAGTGGTGAAGCAAGTGCTGGGTGTGTGGAAGAGCAAGAACACCTCATTGAAGGAAATGTGCTTTAGAATTAAAGGCATGTTAAAAAAGTTTGAAGCATGGAGCATCAGACACATTGAACGTGCTCTAAATGGAGAGGCACATGAAGCAGCTCAAGGCATGATTGGGGAGCTATTCGTGTTGAGGACCAATTTACCTCTTTATCATGGCCGGGAAAGTTTGGATCAAGAAGAGGAGTTTTTGCTAACAGGAATCATTCCAAAGGAGATTCAGAAGTCTAAGAAGTATGGCTTTGTGCGTAGAGCATACAGGTACAAATTGATTGGTGATGTCTTATACATGAAAGGGGCTGATCTCGTGTTGAGACATGTACCTTGGCGGGAGGAGCTTTACAGAGTGTTGGAAGAGAATCATGAAGGCGCATGTGGTGGCCATTTTGCTCTAAAGATCACCTTGCATAAGATTTTGCAAGAGGGGTATGTATGGCCTAGTTTGCACAAGGATGTTCACCATTGGTGTAGGTCTTGCAATAGGTGTCAAGCATTTGGGAAGAGAGTGTTGAAGCCAGAGCTACGAAAAACCATTATGGCGTTTGATGTGTTTGAAAAGTGGGGGATTGATGCAATAGGCCCGTTACCTATCACAAGCAGGGGCAAAAGCTATATTTTGACGGCAGTGGACTATCTTTCTAGATGGACAGAGGCTATAGTAGTAAAACAGATCACTGCAAAGGATGTGGCAAAATTTGTGTATGATGAAATATGTTGCAAGTTTGGGGTGCCATTAGAGCTACTTTCAGATAAGGGGCCAGGATTTAGAGCTAAACTGCTAGACTTCTTATGCACAAAGATGAAGATTAAGCACCAGCATACCACTCCTTATTACCCACAGTGTAATGGCTTAAATGAAAGATTCAATGGTGAGTTGGTACAAATTCTTTCTAAAGTGACAGAGCACCAAGGAAAGAATTGGGATTTGGAATTGCCTAGTGCATTATGGGCTTACCGTACTTCGGTGAAGACAGGTACATGGTTTACTCCATTTCATTTGGTGTATGGAAAGGAAGCACTATTGCCTGTGGAGGTAGATTTGCCTGCGGTCAAGATGTTAGAGAAGTTGCTTGGGCCGCCTAGTGATGCATTCAAAGAGAGGCTCTTGCAGTTACAAGAGGTCCAGTTGGATAGGATGAGCGCATTGGAGCATTATGGGCAGATGCATGATAAGGCTTTGGCAAAGATAAATGAAAAGGTCAAAAGTAAGGGTATCAAGAAACATGACTTGCTTTTGCGCTACAACAGTAAGCTGGACAACACCTTCCAAAAGAAGTTTCAAATTAAGTGGGAAGGCCCTTTCAAGGTAGTGGAGTGTTTTCCAAATGGCACATATCAGCTGGTTAACCTAGATGGGTTTCTACATAAGTCAAGGGTAAATGGATTGCGTCTTAAATTGTATCATGCCAGGTTAATGATGGTCGAGCAGGATGAGCTGTATGTGAATCAAGGAGTGTTGGTGAGGGATGAGGAGACCTGTGATGCGGCGAGTCTCATATCTCTTTTTGCTGCTGCTGATCATGAATGATCTAGCAGGCTAGGGGATGGGCAAATTATGTCAGGAGTTTTTTGGAGCAAAGGATTGCGCATATTTACATACACATGCATGGTGCATCGAATAAAGGATTGCCCAATTTTCATACCCAGGTGGTTACGTGGGGCCCACATGTATACAGGTAGGACAGCATGTACATAGTGCAGCGATTTTCACTATCACCAGTACCAGTATGTTTTTTCTACAATAATGAGGAGTTTATAGCGCCTAAAACTTCTCGAGGAAGCTATCCGCGAGCCGACGACATGAGGTCAGTAGGTGCGTCAGATGGCATCTAGTGGCGTCAGGAGGGCGAACGAGGTCAATATTTGCACGCGGATGAGGACGGACACAACGTGGGTGTTTTCTTGTGAGAGTTATGCAAAAAGGTCATCATTAGGACCATATTTTGGGGCCACTTCATGTGGTGGTGAGATGCATTATTGGAAAAAAGCTGAGTGCCAGGTGTGCGAATGATGCAAAAAGGTGACAACTATGCACTGCGAGGTCAGTTTTTGGCTTGTTCGGGGTCCGTTTGAGGTCATCTAAAAGGCCAAGGGTGCCCAAGTAATAAAGCTAAGTGTGGGAACTGAAAAAACAGAGAGAAGACCAGAAAAAACGTGGAGAAGAGAGGAGGAACAGCCGCAGGTGTGTTTTTGCTCATTTTGGAGCCTGTTTTGGCCGTAAACTGCTCATCCGAGGTCGGATTTGAGCACTTTGACATTGTAGACTGGGGTTTTGGGCCGTTCCGGACGCGATGGCACTATCCATTTTGCCAAATTCCTCACTCTTTTCCTGCTGTTTTTCTGTGTAAGTTCCTCCTATGAGCGAAGTTTCTGCTCTAGTTTGTGATTGTATCTGGCTTCTTTTACCCATATTGTGTAGGCTATTTTCCCCATTGGTGTTGGCCCAAGCTCAATTGTATCTAAACATCAGAAATTCTCCTCTTTTGAGATGAGTTTTTTGGGTGTGTGTGTGTGTGTGTGTGTGTGTGTGTGTGTCTGTGTGGAGTGGGCAAGTGGATAGTCTCTCTCCTCGCACTCCAGAGGTGTGTTCCCTGTCTCGGCCAGGTGTGTTGTGTAAGCCGAGTGGTGCCCCATAGTGTGTGTGTATATCCTTCCAAGAGTGTGTGTCGGGTCGTTATAGAGGCACTGTGTGTGTTTTCATCCCGCTCGCAATGGGATACCACTACCACACCCCTCTTGCAGGCCTCCAGGTTTGTAAATATTCCCTCTCTCTCTCTCTCTCTCTCTCTCTCTCTCTCTCTCTCTCTCTCGTCCATATTCCAGCTATGACGGGCCGCCATATACCCCCCCTCTTCCCTCTCATCCACACCCCCTCGGCTTCACTCTCCTCCCCTCACCCCCCTTGTTTTCTTCCTAGCTCTGGCAGACCACCAACCTACCCCCCCCCCCCCCCCCCCCTATCTTTCCCTCCCATTAGCTCTCACTCTCTCCCTTTGAGAGAGCGGCCCCGCAGGCAATAGGGGAGAATATCTCTCTCTCTCTCTCTCTCTCTCTCTATATATATATATATATATATATATATATATATATATATATATATATATATATATAGATAGATATATATATATATATATATATATATATATATATTCACTTCCCCTCCACCCACCCTATCCCCCTATCTTCCTCACCCCACTCACACCCTCTCTCTCTCTCTCTCTCTCTCTCTCTCTCTCTCTCTACAACCATAGTCCCCCTTTTTTTTCCTCGTTGACTATCCCCCCCCCTCGTCTCACCCTTTGTCAGCTACAGGCTCATCCGGGACTCGCGCTCACCCAAACACCCC
The DNA here is from genome assembly GCF_014529385.1 of Adiantum capillus-veneris. Taxonomy (NCBI): domain Eukaryota; kingdom Viridiplantae; phylum Streptophyta; class Polypodiopsida; order Polypodiales; family Pteridaceae; genus Adiantum; species Adiantum capillus-veneris. The sequence goes on from NC_140944.1 coordinate 118,888,042, forward strand.
TCATGCGCCCACGGTATCACCATAGCCACACACACATACACCCTGTCTCCCTCTCCCTCCCTGGCCACCTCACCCCACCCTCACTCTCTCTCTCTCTCTCTCTCTCTCTCTCTCTCTCTCTCTCTCTCTCTCTCTCTCTCTCTCTCTCTCTCTCTCTCTCTCTCTCTCTCTCTCTCTCTCTCTGTGCGCACGCGGCCATGCTCTCTCTCTCTCTCTCTCGCACTCTGCCTGTAGGTGCTGCATCTTCATGTGCTCTCTCTTACACACACACACACACACACACACCCTCCATTCCCCACACACAACGCCCTCGCACACACTCTCCCCATCGCTCATCCTCGCCGATTCTCTGCAGTAGTAAACCACCGAAAAATAATTATATATATATATATATATATATATATATATATATATATATATAATATACTCCCCCCTCGTTCACACGCACGCTAATACACACATACATGCATCCATACACATACGCACACGCTAGCGCACACATGTATACATATACACACACATACTCACACTCACCCATACACATAGACACGCACACATATACGCACACTCACAACACAAAGAAGAAAAAAAACCCAAATGACATCGACATCGACAAAAGGAAGAAGGCGGTCCAGTCCCGCGTCACCAACACCAAAACAAAGGTGCCAAAGGCACGCCCCGGCTAGCACCAAAAGGAGGTAACTCAAAACATCTCGGCTTCTCACGACAAAAACCCACTCCAGCAGCACCAAAACGTCACACTGACCACCCGAACCATCGACAAAACCGTTGTAAATACCCTAAACCCCACTCTTCCCTAATAACCTATCCATGGCTTGTGGATTGTAAAAAAACTCCACCCAGGCCCACTCTTTCTCTCTCTATCTCTACCATCTCTCTCTCTATCTCTCTTACTAGAGAGGCGTCTAGGCCTTCTACTGCGACCAGACGATATTTGCAATGACCAGTGGGTAAGGACCACCTCTCAAGCATATATAAAGAGACCTCCGCTTAGCACAAAGGGACACAATACACAGGGGAGAGGAGACACCCAAGAGAGAACACTCAAGTGAAGGAGGGGCATACTAGCTCCATGCACTCTACATTGTAAGCACCACTAAGCACGTAGTGCACCCATGCTTGAGAGCTACTGGCATCATGTTTGGTTGCAAGCCTTGGGCACTTAGCATTGACAACATCACCATTATCCCCATGATTCACCACACCTCGTTGAGTTACTAATCACAACCACTCTATGCACGTAAGGTAGTAGCCACTCTCCCACCAAGCAACATGAGCACGCTTGGATTGAAGGTATCAATGCCACGCCACCTTGGCCCGCTCTCAATGTTGGTGATTGAGGTCATCGATGGTTTCATCGTCTTGCTATTCTCCCTCAACTAACACTCCCGCTAACTCCAACCTCGCCATGCACCATATGGCGCTTATATTCCATGTTGCATCCCAAATGCCAAGAGCCAGGTTTGTAGTCATCAAGACAAACACTTGTAAGTATCTTCATCGCCAATAAAGGGTGTAATGTTGTCTTGAGCATTGGGGTCCATCCTCTATTCTGATTTCCCATGGCTAGGGGATGTTTCGTTTCTTGTATATCACCCTACTCGTGCTGCAACATGTGCAATTTCTTCCGCCAGTTAGTGTGCCCCGTTCCGAGCTTTTTACGTATCTCTCTCGTGCATGTACTAATGACTCGTGATGAGGAATTTCTCTACATGTGAAGGGTTGTTACACCATCATTTCATGTTGACTACCTAGAGAGCATTTCACGTTTGCTACCCTAGGTCATGTATGTTTGCATCCTAGCCGCATTTATGCTAGGTGGTGCCCCTCCTACCCATAGGATCACTCCTACCTCGAGATGATGCTTGGGGATGTTCAGGCTATGTGTGGTGTAGAGGCCACCCCATATGGCATGTCATTTCCGGCCATCATTCTCTTGGCGCCCCCATCGAGGATGCTTTCATGAAACCCTCTAGTTTACAAGACTGAAACCCCTAAAATTTTGTGGATGGATGAATGGCTAGCAGGGTTCGCTAATTGGACAACAAAAGAAGAAGAGCTCCAAGCACAGCTAGACGAACTCCGCATCTCCATCAAAGATCAACTGCCAGGCGTAACGGTAATCAATTTGCACTGGGAAAGTCAACCAACACGCCAAACTCAGTGGATATACATAGGCTGGGTGCGAAGAAGAAGAAGGAGAAGGTTAAAACCATGTCTGCAACCTACAAACAACCTGCAACAACAATATGGAAGGAGCTCTGCACAATAGAGAATCAACACTATTCTACTTCGAGAATCGGGTAACTCAAGTCACTGAGGTAATTATCACAGTAAGTTTCCAAGTCGCATCTGATGCTGCAGCATAGATAATGGGAGCAATACTGTAATACTGTCCCAAACCACAATAGAACTATAGTAGAGGAGGTAGGAGGAACCAATTGTCACCCCCTAGAGAAAGAACACCCCCACCCCAAGCAACAGCCCCACCAACACAAATTCTAAGTCCACCCCAGACACCACCACAAGCATCCATCCCTCCTCTTCCACCAACACCAACACCTGATTGCCCTGTAAACATCATAAGGCTAGAAGAGAAAGGAAAAGCCGTAGTAGTGGATCCACCCAGAGTAAAGAAGACGGACAAGGGTAAGGAGAAGGTAACCTTTTTTGAACCACTTGAAGCCATGACTGTGAAAAGAGCTAGGAGGGAGAAAGACACACAATCAGATGATGAGGGAAGCATGAGAGGAGAGACTAGCAAGAGGCCATCCAGGCCACGCCGGAAATTGGGTGTTTTAGGGAAAAAATACTCCCCTGCTCATGCTCACAAGCACGACACAGATAACATACTTATCATCCGATGACACGACTAACCCATAGGTGCACATAGTGTAACATTTAATGGCCTAATAACTTATGTGTAGCGGAAATTAGCATGAACATAGTGGGCATTTCATTAGAATAGACTCCTAATGAGAATTACAAGAGTGCTTGGGTGGAGAGAGCAAAAAAAAGCATAACACCTAGTTAGATAGCATCGACAATACTTTCAAAAGAGAGAGAAATTAAGCTATTGACAACAATTGAGGACCGGATTTTCATGGAGCCGGTCCCCCCTCCAAAAGGCTTTGTATTATGGTTTCTCCCATCAAGAGAGACATTGTACAATACAATTCTTTGTGTTCCTTCAAGACTAGCTAGTGCAATGAAGATGAAAACTTCATGCACTAATCAAAACACTTAACAAACATAACTTGAATTATCCACGTTCTCAGACCCAAGACCTCACACACCTTCGAAGATGGTGAGAGCTAGCAGGGTATGAGAGTAGATTGAGAGGAAGAAGGAGTATCTTACGAGAAAGATGTACATCTCCTCACATAATCACTCATATGTAGCATAGCTTAGCTTAGTAATTAGCTTGGTAGAGGAGATGAGCATGCATTGAAGCTTGGATCTTGGTTGGATTTGCATCCACATGCCAAGAGAGTGTTGATGTAGGCTTCTATCTCACAAGCTTGGAGTAGGTGATGAGTTCTCCATTAAATCTTGGGAAGAGATAGTCTTCTCTTTCTTCACACATGAGCTTGTGTGAGTGTGTGTGTGATAGTGCCTTGCAAAAATCAGCCCCCTCTCTCTCTTGGGCGAGCCCTCTTGCTAGATGCCCTTCCTGAAGCCTCATTGACCCTCCCCAAGTCAAGCCAATTACAATTAAGCAGCATAAGTGATAGCCTTCTGACATGTGTCCCCCTTTCCCATTTTGTGAGAGCTTTAGGTAATTAAATAATTAAACTAAATTCTCATTGGACCCCTTTGCCTCCTGGCCAATAGGAATCAGGAAAGCCATGGGGCTCCTGAATGCTCATTGGACCCTTGGTAGACTGCCCAATAGTCTTCTAGGAGACTTAATTCTCATTGGTTTCTTTTATTAAATGTTTTTAAATTAATTAAACTAGATTTACTCTAGCTTAATTTTCATTGGTCCACTTCAAGGGTCATCCAATAGAAATTGGGCACACCTTGTGGGCATCTGACCTAGGGAGCTGACATGTGTCCCTCATTCCCTTTGTGTAAAGGGAGCCTGTGTGTGTGTGTGTGGCTTTCTCTCTCATCCCCTATCTTTAGGGCTCGCCCCCTCCCATGTAGGGATGTGCAAAGACTTTTAGGGCACACACAAAGCATCCAATTTTCCCTAGGGTTGACCTTTGGACACAACCTTTGAATTTTGGAACCTTAGCATTTTGGAAGTCTTAATGGGCTGAACCTTAGGGTCTTTTTAGCCCATTGTTGCACATGGCTCTTTTGCATATGGCCCCCCCTTTGGATCCCTATTGTCCCTCCTTTGGATCCCTACTGTGGCCGGTCTGCTAGCTTAACCAATATTCTAGCTTTTTCTCCCCTGGCCTTCCCCACATTAAATGATCAGTTTAATATGAGAAAATCATTTAGGAGAATTAGATATTGATTATTATGACACGTAGGCAATCTCGTTAGCTTGTCAGGTTGAGACCAATCTACACATACGCACTTTTATGATGCATCAATCACAAACCCTGGTAGAATGCAACCCACTCTATCCCTTAACGCTCACAACACCGTTTACACTTCCAATGAACTCGTAATCGCATCAAACTTACTAGACACCATCCTCTTACTAGTACATACTTACCTATAAGTCTAATCTCACCAGATTTGAACCCTAGTTATCTCAAATACAGTCACGATAGACTAACAGGTCATAATCCAAAAGTGGGTGAAACTTAAGTTTATGAGTATCTATGTGTAGCTAATCTCTTTCTCATTCCATAAAGCACTTGATTGTTGAAAACAAACACTCTTTGTGCTACTTACAAGCAAAACAAGCTCGAGGAAGGATCGATCGCGAACAACTCGAAAATGTGAATGCGTGGTGTGGGCGCGTAGCTCTCAGAGAGACTACCACGATGGTGTAGTCACTTCGTGACTTCGGTGAGGGAGAAGCGCGTAGCGAAGAGGATAAGACTCTCTCTCTCTCTCTCTCTCTCTCTCTCTCTCTCTCTCTCTCAGACTCGTACGACACAAGATTAATGTTCAAAAATAATGTCTTTAAAAAAATGGTTCTAAGGTGACTTTTATACTTTAGTCACCTTAGCTCAAAAATATACATGCGTTTCTCTTACTCATTATTACAAAGTGGGAACAAATCTAAGTCCGGACTAACTGATTAATCTTTACATAACCCAGACGAATGGATCAAAATGATAAGACGTCTTTGACATAAAATGGGAATTTGGTATGCTTTACAAGATGGGCTCATTACAAGAGTTGGACAAATGGGGCTCCAACACTCCCCCCTTCCTAATTCATGTCTACCACGACATGATCGTCTTTGTCTTCAGTGTCGTTGTCGTCCTTCTTTGTTGATTTGATGTAGAAACGCATCATATCGCATAGACTAGCTTGCCATTAATGGGCCAAAATTTTTGGACTTGTACATGAAGACGACTGTATAAAATGCTTCTTTGAAAGTTTGGAGATGGTAGCTTCATAGAAACATTAGCCGTCTGAAATAGGCATACAATACTGGCTCTGTAGGTGGCCCACTTAGATCGTATGACAGCTCTGAGATGCTTCTTTCGGTATTCATATACTCTGAAGTCCAGCTTTCTGCGAAGACTGTGAGACATGCCAAAAAGGTTAGAGCTATTTTACATAGCATCTTGCAGGATAGGTTGGGAGAGCCTCCGAATTCTGCAATGGCACCCTGAAGGGTTTTCACCATGTAAGAACCATATATTCTCTCTCCCTCTGCAGGACCTGGCAATACTGGATAATTTAGCCATGTCGGATTTTTGCTTTGTAGTGCTTTATGTTGGATGTAGGTGTATGTTCGGGGAGTTGGGCAAAAAGTTCTGTCATTCCTCAGCTCAGGTGGTGCGTTGACTAAATGGATCAGGTTATTAGGATGATCCAAGAGCCATGGACGCCTCCACTTTGGCTAGCTGTCTACTATTCTATTTTTCTATTCCCGATCCTGTAATTCGCCTTCAAACACTGGCACTTGTTCTTCTTTTGCGAGCTTCCGTTGATGTGTTAGAGTTTCGTATTTCAGTAGAGCATAGGGTAACATAGGGGCATTCCATTCCTCTCGTAGCTCTGCTGTTGTTTTGCCTGATTTGGAGAGCCCTTGTAGCATCTCCTTTTCTAGTTGCATTGCCTTGTACCATATCATCTCTAATTGTTTTTCCATTTGCTCGGCCAACCTCTGCTCTTCCAATCTCGTGACTGAATCTTCGTCTATCTATTGGTCTTTGGAGCCAGTTTGATCAGCCTGTGTATCTGGGGCCTCCTGATCATCTGATTCATCCTCGTAGTCATCTTGACCCCCATATACTTCGGCGAGTCCAGCCAAATCTATGGTTGCTTACTCCATGTGCACTCGTACCTGTCCTTGGTGTTTCCTTACAGTTTGAAAAGTTGCAATTTGCGCAGCCATTGTTCTACTATTGATTTGAAGAGCTTGAAATTCCATCTCTTTTTGATCTACAGACTCCTCGAACTGTTTTAACCTGATTTGCAAGTTTTCATTTTCTTCCCTGAGTGATTTGGAGACAATGCTTTCCATTTCACTGTCAGGAGCTGGTCCTTGTTGATGTTCACTTTGTAAATCTGAAATTTGCCTTTGTAGTTGATCCTGTGCTCTAAGCGCACTTTCGGATATCATTAAGCGCTGCTTTCTTTCCAATTCCAGCTCCCTCTTGAGTGCAACCACTTCTTCTTGTGGGTGGACTACTGATGTTGTTGGTAGCGACTTTTTTTGTTTCTTAGCTCGCTCAATTTCCCTTGCTTCTATATCTGTTACTGCCCTCAAATCTTTGACTTCAATTTGTAAGTCATCGATGACGACTTGCAAACTTTTGACTGTCTCCATCGCATCTTGCTTTTCTTTTTCCAATTTATGGATGTGTTCATCTCTGTAATTGACATCTTCAAGGAATACGTTGATCGTATCTTCACAAATGGCATTGAAATCTTCAAACTCCTGTAAATTGTCTTTGAGGAGATTTACCGTGCTTTTGAGCCCCAAGATCTCAGCATCTCTGATGCTGATCAATTTTAGAGTGTCATCTCTTTGCTCCTGCAGTCTCATAACTTCTTGATGGGTTTTTTCTAACTTCGTTTTGTTGGACCTGTACTGATCAGCTAGCCATTGACTGTGCAGTCTTGTTCAGTTTAGTATTGTCTCGATTGACTGCAAATCCTCATCTATAGTAGCTTCCAGCTCAATTTCTTGAGAGGAGGAAGCTTTATCTTTTGTCTGATCCACCTCCTTTTGCTTGCCTTTATCAATTTGTGATATGGTTCCAGTGTTTGGGTGACTATCTGTTCTTTCGTCTTCTTCTTCTTCACTGGGTGGTGTATGAACTCTCTCATCACGATGTGAGCTTTCCGAATGCGAAGGAGAGTTAGCAGGTGGGGTAGATTGCCTCTCACTTGTCTCTGGCCTTGGAGATGGTGGTGGTGTTTCCTGATCTCGTGAAGTTGGCCTCAACAGATCTCTCAAAGTTTGGAGATCCTCCTCTTCTAGTAGCAACTCTGGTTCATCCCTAGCATTTCTTTCTTGGATGTACCTCTCGAACTAGTCCAACTCAAAATCTGGGTTGTTTTTATTCTTCGTTCTTAGTGTGTAAGTGCTACTAGAAGGTTTCCAAGTGGCGCCTACATCGCCTCGTAGAGATCTCTCTAGAGCAAATCCTTCTAGCATCCTTTCCATTTTTGCTATCTTCTGCAACCTGGTGTTGTTTTCCATTTCCGCTTTCCGCTTCTTTAGTCGGACATCTTCCTCTTCAGTTCTTCTTTCTTCTTCCATATTTTCTTGTGCACTTCTTGTTACTCTTTCCATCCTGCGTCCTTCAATGGTGTTAATAGAGGCCGGTACTTTCATTTGTGATCTGTCTTCGATATTTTCTCTTAACACCAGCCAATCATTTTGATGGGGAGCAGATGGCAGCTGATCTTCCGCGCCTATGGCTTGGTATATGATTGTGGTGAGGACTTCTCCTCGTGCAATGTAGTTTGGCTTGTCCTGCCTTAGCTTTGTCACTTCTTCAAACAGATATGATGCGTGATCTATATAGAACTCATGGGTCATTCCCATAGCCAGTCGTTTTGATGGGGAGTAGGTGGCAGCTGATCTGCCGCACCTATGGCTTGGTATATGATTCTGGTGAGGACTTCTTCTCCTACAATGTAATTTGGCTTGTTCTGCCTTAGCTTTGTCACTTCTTCAATTAGATATGATGCATGATCTATATAGAACTCATGGTTCATTCCCATAGCCCATGTCAATGTGGTTGAGATGCTCCCGTGTGGTGTAGTTTATCTTGGCGGTCTTTTGCTGTAGCTCAACAAACACTGACTGTAGATCTGTGTCAGTTCTCTTACTTCCGGGTTTGCTATGAGTTCGAAAGAAGGTAGTTTGGACTTTTGCAAGTAGACTGTGAGATTTTTCCTTCTTTCTCTCATGTTGGCTCCTTGATCAGACAATTTCAATGCCTCCTTGATGATTTCTTTGGTGATCTGGATCTCCATCACTTCATTATCCATGCCTGCCACTCTGCAATTTCCATCTTCTTAGATAGTCTCAATCAGGTGTTGTACCCTCTTGAAATCTATCCCTATTGGTGGTAGTGATACAAAGTTCCACAAGCCAACTTTTTTGAGCCATGACCTTTGCCGTGATCTTTTCAAGTAATTTTTTGCCTCCTTGGGGATCATCATTGTATCCACTAAGTTTCTTTTGTCATCCACATATGAACCTTGATAGATCTGAAAGGCTGCTTCCTGTTGCACATCTGCAGGTATCCAGGTGGCCGATGGCTTTAGTGAATTGGGTAGAAGTGCATTTGGTATTGCACCTTCCGTTGCCAGGTTCTTGCCTTTTCTTTTCCTCGGAGAAGCATCCATGGATCCTGTATTCACAATTAACAGTTAATGTACAAACATAGTAATTCCCTTCTAAATTTATTACCACTTAATCGTGCATCTAGATGAGCCTTCTTAGTTCCAAGATGAGTTAAGGTAAAATGTTAGCAGATAGACAAGCTCTTTCTTTGTGCGACTCTGACGGCTTCAAATTAATGTTCTTGGTGAAGGAAAACAAGTCCAAATGCTCTAAAATTTTGTGTGGTGTACGTTCCCAGGGCATGTAAGGTCACTCTATGATTCCAAAGAGAAAATCAGTTCATTTGCAACTTTTGCTCAGTCTATCGCGATAGACTAGCCATTTTTTGACAAGGGTCCTATTTTGCAGTTGTGCCTCCACCAATTGGTTTCTCATACCTTGCACATGATCTGATCCCATTTTCACCTCAAATGAATGTCAAGTAACCCCCTTTTGGATCAACTCCCATTTTTCCAGATTCCTTCCAAGGAGATGTTGGTCTATCTCCTTCATTTTGTGTTGTTTTGGGCTCAAACTTAGTGGGTAGTCTTCTTGCATCATGCTAAATCGAGCTATTAATTCAAATTTTTGGTTAGATGGCCTAGTATCCCTCTGCTTAGTCTATCACGATAGACTGGTAATTAGTGTCAATTTGTCATTTTTTGGCTCTGTGATCATCTATCTGCCTTCTCCAAGTTGATGTAAGGTTTCTTGACCTCTCACATGTGAATTTTAACTGTTTGCCCTCGAGATGTCCCGTTCTGACTCTGAGTTGTCGTCATATCTTTCTCGGCTTGCCATATGAGTCCATCCTGTCACCAAATTTGGTGTACTTCCTTCATGTGCTTCCCCAAGTCTATCTTGTTCAAATTTTGAAAAGTCTTTCTGCCAATTATTGGTGTAGAAAGTCTATCGCGATAGACTAGGTTATTTGGCCAAAAGAGATCCCTCTTGCACTTTGATTTAATAATGGTGGTTAATATTCCTTCTTAGCACCTCTCATGAAGCCAAAATCTAAATTTTACTTGTCTAATTGTAAATTCAAGTCTATCGCAATAGACCACAATTGTGTTAATAGGCTCTCCTAGACACACACATCAAGTTTTTATCAATTTAGAAGAGTGTACTCCCTATTTACACACTTAGCTGGTCCTGGAGTCGAAGTAGACCAGTTAGGTGATGGTCGCCGTTCCTTTTGGTCATTGTATGACTCCGGCTGTCTTTTTTTTCCTTTTGACCTTCCATCCAAGCAGTCAGTTGTTTTAGTGTTTACAACACCAAAAACGACCATTTGGACATCTTTTTGGCCTGTTGCTGGCATTTTCCCTAGTCGAAGAGCTTTTTTCCTGAGTGGACACATTCCATCTCCTAGTTGACCTCTTTCGGATGTACCTTGTTAAATTTGGTGTCATTTTGTCACTTGGTCGGCCCGTTAGAGTATCGTGACGTTTTGTGCAGTTTTCGTCAGATAGGGACTTTATGCTCCATTTTGACGAACTTTTTCATGGTCTAACCTTCAGTCGGTTTGTCGAGGTTATTGGCTTGCTGTCTATGAGTTTTGGCTCATTTCCGATCCCCTTGGTTCAGTTGCACTTTTGCAGATCCTGTGAAATTAGGGTTTTTTGAGAGGCTTCCTTCGCGCTTTCCGAGGTCATAGGCTTGATCGCTAAGCTATAGGCATTGTGCCTTTCAATTTTGGTTCCATTTGGTGGCTTCTAGGTCTCCCTAAGAACCGGTCTACCGTATGTGTGCACAGGTTGTGATTGTGATGCCGGCAAGGTTTTGCGACTAACTGAAGTAAACAACACTTAGAGTCAGTGTTGATGAGCGTACCTCTCATGTATGATGTCGATCTGGTGACCATGCACGATGGATGAGCTTCTGGAAGTCTCAACTGCTGTAGGGAGCTCTCTCTCTCTCACAATGGAAAATGACTCAAATGAGAGATTTCTAGCCTAGCCTCTCTATATGTAATCAAGACTCCGACACAAAATTTTCCCATCTCTTAACTGTGGCCAAAACGTTTTGTGAGATGCAGTTTAGGCTCGCAAATTTCCTGATTTGGACCTCGGTTGCTCCAGCTCTACCATTTTTGTAGATTTCTCCCGTTGGAGGTCCCTTCATGACGGTGGTCATTTTGCCCTGTCACCTTTGCAGTCCCTATTTTTTCTGTGTCTTCTTTACCTTGCTCCGATCATGCGTCTCTTCTTTTGTGTTTCCATCTGGATTACGGATTTTTTTCTATAATTTTTGCTAGAAATTGGCTAAAATAAAGCAAATAAATCCCAAAATAACCCGAAAATAGCAATTCTAACCTATAAAAATAAAAATGAAAAGCAAAACACTTTGTAGCTCACTTTTCTCTCGTCTATGTACATTCTCACTCATAATCGTCAACCTTGGCCTATTTTTTGCTGTTTTTAGACATTTTTTGGTCAGATTTGACTCTCTATATAGTCTATACGCGTCCCTAGGGGCTCATGTATGATGATTTGATCCCCAATTCTGATTAATTACGAGGGCATATTCTTTTTCCCAAAATCACACAATAAAACGCAAAAATGGTTGAAAAATTGTTCACAAACATTGCCCTCTAATATATGACATGAGTCCGCATTTGGAATGCCTCCCCCCCTCCTAGTTGGAGTCCTCCCGGACGACAGGGTATCGTCAAGGGTATGTGTTGTGCATGGGTGTGAACTCGTGCTAATGTAGTCCTTGTAATATAGCCCTATATGCATGTGCACTCAATGCATGTAGAAAGAATTTATGCGGTGTAAGAGGAAGGTATAAGTGATTCGCTTATTGGCATTTGTCGTTGAAGTTTCCTGCGGTAGCTTGAGTTGGCTGGCAGATTTTCTTTGCAAGGAGTAGTTGTAAATCTGCCGCTCTTTGTTTGATTGATTTCCATTGGTTTTGAATTGGCGTATGTGGATCCTTGGAAGTTGATATTGTCATATATTTTGTTGCATTTTCTGGTGGAACATTCTTTTTTTCTCCTTTGATGACTTGGGTCTTATAGATCCTTGTAGTTTTTGTTTTTGATTCTATTTGTTTCCTCGTGCTGGTTGAATGATGTGGCTTGACATTGACAGTTGTAGATAACTTCTCGATGGTCATCTTTGGCCTCCCTTCTTGTGTTGTTGGCCCGTTTTGAATTGGTAATTTTGGCCGCCATACCAATATAGTCCGTTGCGTTATCGACCTATTGACTTTGGTTCTTTGAAGTTTTGCTGGCTTTTGATGTTTTGTCTATTCTTCTGCCCCCTTTTTTATAGGAATTAGGCTATCCTGCCTTATCCAAACTTTGTATTTCCTCTTTTGATGTAATTGTGCCTCGGTCAGATCTATACGCCGTACCCAAACTTGCCTGGTTCCCTGCATGGATGTTGATTTTTGATAAGACGTTGCTGGACTTGTAAACTCTGTTTGTTGTTGGGCATATCCTCACGGTTGTATTGACTCCTGTTTCCTCCTTGACATGTATTGGTTATATTTTAAGAAGGGTTCTGAAAAGTTTTCATTTTGGAACAGTGCTTCATTAGTATCCAAATCAATGAATACCCTGTTAGCTTTCATCCATGAAACTGCTAAAATACACGGCGTTGCTGATCTACTTGGTGGCAGTACATGGAATTTTGTAATGTACTATGCCTATTGCATCTAACCCATATACCATATTAAATGTTGTAGCATTGAGTGTTGTTTTATATGCAACTCGATAAGCCCACAATGTCGAATAGAGCATCTGATCCCAATCTGTTCTTATTTCACTAACCAGTTTCGTACGAACTGTGCACAATATTTTGTTGGTTGCTTCCGCTTGGCCACTGGCTTGTGGATGATAGGGTGCAGATTTGCGATGAATTACCATAAACTCAATTAAGAGATGTTGGATAACTTCATTTACAAAGTGTGTCCCTCTATCACTCACCAGCTCGATTGGAAGGCCATAACGTGTAAACACATATTCATATAAGAATTGTGCCGTGGTTCTAGCGTCTTCTTTCGTTGTGGCTTTTGCTTCCACCCATTTGGTCATGTAATCCGTGGCTACTATGATATATTGTGCTTGTGAACGATACGCTGGTGGAGTGATAGGACCAACAAAGTCCAATCCCCATTTAGCGAATGCTCGAGCACTCATCATTGGTCTTAAAGGCATTTCGTCTCTTTTAACTGGTACCTTAATGCATTGACATTCATCACACCTTTTCATGAATTCTGCTGCATCTTGAATCATGGTCGGCCACCATATACCTGCAACCATAATGATTTTCACGGTTCTCTCTGCTGAAAAATGACCTCCTGCTATGCCTGCATGAGCTTGTTCCAATAATGGAAAGTAGTCATTTTCATGAGGATCTAACCTTAGCCGGTCATCAGTTCCTCTTTTATACGATTGGTCACTAATGAGGGTATACCTATTCGCTTTGATTTGTAAAGCCTTTTGTCTGGCTTTTGGCTAGTCTCCTGGCAGCTCCTTATTAGTCAAATATTCCACAATAGTATGACTCCGTGCGGGTGCTACTGCCACTTGGTATAATGTGGCATAATCCACAGTAGTATTGGATGTGCAAAAGTCGCATTTCTTGATGTAATTAGCTACATCGCCTGCCATTCCTGGCCAATACACTCCAAGTCTTCTTAATTGTTCATACATCATTTGATTTCCTCTATGGAATCCCCCTGTTTGTGTATGAGCCTCCTCTAGATACGCTTCGTACTCCTCTGGTACTATACACAACCTTAGAATCCCATCGCTTCCATGATGGTATAATCTTCCCGTAAGCATTGTGTAATTTCGTGCTTGTCTAACGTCTTCCACCGTGTTTTTGTCGTCAAGATTCATTCCATATGTCAGCAATGGAATAATTTGCTCTGTCCATTTTGGTACCATCTCTATATTAAACAGGTATGCATCTGGGAGATCATCATCTAACCCAGTAGCTTTTTCGCCATGTAGTAATTGAGAAAGGTGGTCTGCTCTTTGATGAGTTTTCCCTTTCTTAACTACTACCGTAAAATCAAACTCCAGCAACACAATGAACCATCTTACAATTTGTCCCGTGTTACAAGGTTTGTTTACTAAGTACAAGAGTGCCTGATGATCCACAAAGAATGTGAATTTGTTCGCGAGCAAGTAATGCCGAAATTTCTTTACCGCATATATCATATCCAATCCTTCTCTTTCAGTGGTAGTATAATTCTTTTCTGCACTGTTGAGTTGTCTACTAGCATAACTGATTGGAAAATCCGTATTAACCTCCCCTGGTTGTGCTAATATACAGCCTATTGCAAATGCCGAAGCATCTACATGTACATGGAAGATCTTTGACCAATCTGGTGCTTTTAGAATTGGTGCAGATACCAGTGCATCTTTTAGTTTCTGGAATGACTCCTCACATTCATTGGTCCAAATGAAGAGCGTGATTAGACTATACAAGTGTTTTGCTATTACAGCGTACATGTAGATAAAACGTCGATAGTATCCACAATGTCCCATAAATGATTGTACCATGCGTACACTGTTTGGTCTTGGCAATTCTATGATCACCTTTACCTTGTCTTCATCAGTGGTAATTCCATTAGCCGACACTATGTGGCCTAAGATTTTACCTTGTCGTACCATGAATACACATTTTTCTAGGTTGAGGCAAATCCTATACGTTCTGCATTTTTCGAATACCTTTCTAAGATGATCTATATGGTCTTCTCTCAATAGAGAATAGACACACAAGTCGTCCATGTAAATATCCAAGAATATTCGCAAGTATTCTTTAAAAGCGTGTGTCATTAATCTCTGAAATGTGGCTGGAGCATTGGTCAAGACAAATGGCATTACCCTAAATGCATATATGCCCCATTCTGTTGAAAACGCTGTTTTGTATTGATCTTCTAGTTTGACCCCCAATTGGTTATAACCAGAGAATCCATCCATAAAGCTATAGGCTTGCTTGCCTGCTACTCGTTCCAGGACATGTTCAGTGATAGGAAGAGGGTAGTTGTCCCTTATTGTTGCTGCATTTACCTTCTTGAGATTCACACAAACTCATAATTTCTCGTTTTTCTTGGGTACCACCACTATCGGTGACACCCAGTCGGTGTGCTCTATCTCATAAATAAATTCAGCCTCCATAAGTTTTTCTATCTCTTCTTTTATCCTTTTGGCGAATGTCTCATTATACGTGTATGGACATTGTTTGCTTGGCTTGGCATCAGACTTCAGAGGGATTGAATGTTCACAAATGTTAGGATCCACCCCCTTCAAATCTTTGTACGACCATGAAAATACATCTCGAAACGCCTTAAGTGTTTTTATCAGTAAGTCCTCTTCTTCCCGACCTAGATCTGTGGCAGTGTAAGCAAGTCAAGGACTCTCTCCTAGCTCTGCTAAGTCTATTTTCTTGGCGTTCTCTGGTCCATCGTAGGACTCGTTTGATTTAGGCTCCCTCATTGGTTGTTGAACCACCAATCTTCTTTCCTGAATGGTGTACTTACAATAGTGAGGAGGTACATCTATCTTTTTACTCCCATCACTAGCGTTCGTTCCATCGCTACTTTCCATTTCAGTTTTCCATATATTTTTAATTTTTTGTTTCAACTCATTGTATCTCGTTTTTCGTTCAATTCTCGTCATAATTGGACTACCAGACACATTCAGTTTTTCTGTTGCAACTCTTTTTTTTGCTTTGCTGGTTTTCTTAGGTTTCAACAGTCTGGACTTAAATCCTGAGCCTTCAACAACCTTAAGAAATCTTCCTGACACTTTATCCTTAGCACAATCAACAGCATGAATGTTCATAAGGAAATGTGTCTTACCCCTAAACTCTGGCATGGGTCTCAGCCTGGTTGGTAGACTGCTATGGTGTCGTTTACTCTTGTATCTTTTTTGGCGTCTCTCACTTTGGTTTGGGAAGTTGTAGAAGATGTCATTGTCTTGATCTTGACTGTCGTCTTCCTCCGTATTTTCCGTCTTCCCGTCATCCGCATTATCCTTGTTTTCACTTTGATAAGAAGAATCATAGAATTCTTCTCCCTCGTGCTTGATTTCTTTAGTGGGAATGTCCACATAGCCCACTACCTTAATCTCAAGTTTCGTTTCTGTTTTATTGGTCCTCATATTCTCAGTATCTCCATCGTTGTCGTCCTCCTCCACAATTTTGCTCAACATGTAGTATGGTATGATATCGTAGCCATTCTCATCACAAAATTTGGTGGGAGTGACTTCATTGACGCATACATCCAATGTAGCCAAAATTTGAGACCATTCTAGGGGTTCGAGCTTCTCTTCACGAAAAGGTTCTCGTATATATGCATCGTCTTCCAAGACCCTCTCTAGTGTCTTTTCATTGTGGTCGAATTTACTACATTGAGATGCCCTGCACATCCACATCTCCTTTTTTTTACAAATCCACGCTGGGACTTCTGATCCACTAATGGTGGCTGAGTCAAATTCTTCCATAGGGGTTCTCGTGACATCATGGTAGCTATGATTTTTCATGTTTACTCGTGTAGTAGTTTCAGCATGTCTTAGATACAAATAATCATACCCCAGTCCTGCACCATTTTGAGTTGCCTCATGAACGGCCTACCAAGGATAATTTCATAGTTGTTCTTCTTGCCAAAATCTACTATGGCAAAGGTATGTTTGTACTCTATGCCACAGGAAGATACCACAATTTCCTCAAGCAATCCTATAGGCCTTTCTATGTGCCCATCCGCCAGTTGCAATTTCATTCTAGTTGTTCGTATTGCTGGTTTTCCCCATTTTTCCCATAGCATTTTGGTCGCAATGGCAATGCCAGCTCCACTATCAAGTATTGCCTTAGTCTCTATGCCGTTATATTCAACTGGTAGGGTTGTGTTGCCGTCTTCACCCTCACAATACTCTCCTACCTTGTTGAGTGGCACCGGTCTAGTGTTAACTCTCTTCGATTCTGTGTCATTGAGCTCGGTTTCGAAGAACTTAAGAGGCGTCCTTATACCAAATTTTTCAAGACATTTGCCCACTTCCGTCCACATGCTTGGCCTAATTTTCAACAATTCTGCCAATGTGATTGTACACTTGACCGGAGTGGTCAACAAGTCTATCAGGATTTTAGTGTCCAATTGATTTGACCCGCCTATTCTTTGAGAAGGTACTCTTCGAATTTCCGACCTTGCCTCATAGTCCCCCATATATGATGGCAAAGTTCTAAGTGATGGTGGTCTGCTATCTTCGGATGCAACTGAACCATTATCCCCTTGAAACGAGTTAACATCTAAATCCCATGGAGGCTTATTCAAGTTCAACTCCGAGAAAGGCGCCGACTCGACTGTTTATGTCTCATATTTTTCTTGAGCTTCTCGCACCGTTTCCCATAGTTCTTCAGGCCAATTTTCTTTCACAATAGGGGTATATGGTGAAAAATCTTTCAGTGATTCATCAGTGCTATTAGGCACGTCTCTTGCATCCTCTACATTCGGCAAGGATTTAACGTTTTTTATCTTGTCGGGTATCCTTTGTTCGGTTTTGTGAGGTGTTTCATTGTTTGGTGGTTTGATTACTCTATCTCCCACTTCCATAGGTGGAGGCTCCAGTAAAGCTTGTGAAGTTTCAATCAGCTGTTTGCACATCTCTAGTCTTTGTTTTTCTATCTCCAGATATGGATATGTCATCCACCTTTGCTCTAGAGTTTGTCTGTTCTTCAATCTTGCTTCATATGCTTGCAAGATTGCATCTAAGGGTTCATTGATCTTATCTACCAATACCAACCCTTCTGAGCTTGCACTTCTTGGTCCCTCCGTTGATTTTAGAGATTCGGACTCTCTTTGCTGTTTAAGTTGCTCTCGAGCTATCGTTAGCTCAGCTTCTATATCTTTTTGTTTTCGTTCACATCTAGCTTTCATTTTCGCTCTTCGTTCTTTCCAAGGATTATCACGACTGCCACTAGACTTGTCAGTCCTGATTTGTTCCTGATTTTCATTGTTACTCTTGGGCTAATTGTCATTTCTCCTTGCTTGGGCTCTCGTCAAGACTTTAACAGGAATCGCAGTTTCGTTTTCTGACCCTCCACTGGAAGGAAATTCTCCCAACATATTCAAGGTAGTTTTTGCTCCTTTGCTCGGGTTTTTAGGGAAATCAAGGATCAAGTGAGTAATTCCACACTAGGTGCAATATGTGTTGACCCTAATGATTTCGTCATGAGGGTAGTCTCTCGGCCAATGGTCTCCACCACACTTGTAGCATGGTCTTTTAGGCTGTTGAGGTGCTCCTGGAGCTCCTCTTTGTTGGTGTGCAATTATTTTCCCACTCATGCCTCCGTTGGCTATGAGCAAAAATGTTCTTTCATCCAAGCTATATCTTCCTTCCCCCGTTGCCTGTGTAGTAGTTGGTGGTCCTGTATTTCCTGTCATGCTCCATGGTTCTGGTGTAGAGGGTTCTTCCGGTGGATAATAGACAGAGTTCTCCGCATATCCATTGGGCTCGTCGTAGTATGCATGCATAGGTACCAAATCCTTCTCATCCGACTCACTTACTGTGGGTGTGTATCTTATGCCGACTTGTCATAATCCTGGTAGGGGTGGTTGTTGTCCCACCACCGGTTGTGGTCTTTCTACACCTACAGGTCCTGGTAGGTTGCCTGTCTGATATCTAGGCATCGGTGAGACTTGAGGGGATGTCGCCTGAGCTTGCGGAGCATATGGTCGTTCTCTCACATGTCCCTTGTTATAATAACACTCCTTTGTCCCATGGTTTCTCCATTTTTGTTCAATTGCACACCATTTTGGTTGTTTAGCTTGTGGTTTGGAATACAAGTTAATCTTTTTAAGCACTTCCTCTATAAGCTGCTCTTGGCTTACCACTACTTCTCCTTTCGGTGTTGTCTTGGCAGACTTGCTTCCGCTTTTTTGCGAGGAAGAATCATCGTCAAGATCCTTGAACTCACCCTCTTTGTAGACCGCACAATTGTCCACAAGGTATAGAGCTTCCTTGGTTAAAACATTCAACGTCGTGCTCCTTTTCATATGTAGGTCCTTCTGAAGATCTGCATTACTTACTCCTTGGATAAATATAAGCATAAGTCTCGACTGAGTTAGCAGTTCTTCCACGGGGCAGAACTTAACATATGTTTTTAATCAGAGGGCTGCCTTTCGCACAGACTCTCCATCTTTCTGTTTTAATTTATGGATTTGTGAGACTGTATTATGGATTTGTGACCCCTGAGTCTTTGGCTTACTCTCTCCTTGATACTGTGCATAGAGTGGTGGTTCTTGTAAATCCCTTAGCCCTCGTGCAGTTTGATAACCCTCTCGGGTTCGGTCTTGTTCTAATGTAGCACTCTGTCGAATCCATGCCTGCAATGATGGCTGAGTAGCTGGTTGGTCCTGGTAATTGGACGTCAGTTGTCAGGTAGAATGTGAGGTAGCGTCACACTCTTTTGAAAAGGGATTTGTCGACTTGCTAGGGGTGTAGGTGGCTCTTGGTACTTTGTCGGGGACATAGGTCAATGCTCCCGGAACTGTTGCCTTTTCAACCTCCTCTGGGAGAATACGTTTGTATTCTCGCCCGTATCTGTCAACAAAAACAATATCCTTCCCCATAGCAGTTTCATAAGAGAATAAGTAAAGAACCTTGTCTTTGCTTAATTCGTTTGGGTAGGGTTCCTTGCATCAAAAGTAAGAGACTATTCCCTCACTTTCATGCTTGTAAATCCCTACATTCTCATCATAGGTTGGGACCCTGGTTGTTTTCTTATCATACATAAAAAGCGCTCCAGGTCGATCAATGTTAGGAGGCGGTTCTTGGGTTTCTGAAACCATTTTCCCTTTTGCCACGTTAACCCCATATCTATTGTAGTCCTCAGGGTTACTCACTATTAGATAGTGGTTCCCCTTTTCGTCTCGAAATCTGTCTCCATCATTATAGTCTCGAATTATCTCTAGTCTCTGAGCCGGTCTCTCTTCAATACAAATACACTTGCGTCCCCGATATTCAGAATAAACTAAGGCTCCCCTTGAGTTAGTTCCTTCCAAGAAGATTATAGTGAACTTGGTTTCGTTTAAAGGATGTAAAGAGGTGCTCCCCCCTGGCATTGGTCCTTCACCGTTGAAACCTCATGGCTATTGACTCCCCATCATGAAGAAGGACTTTTCCGACGAAGTGTCAGTATCACTATCCTCTTCAATGATCGGTGCTAATGGGTCTAGTCTCGTCTGAGTTACACTCTCTTCGGTGGACGTGGTGCTTACTTGACTTTTGACACTTTTAGCTCCCGACTTAACAAAGGCTCCTAACCTTAAATACATAAGAATTAAAGTTGGGTTGCAAACTTAAATCTTACCTGGACTCCTTCTTGTGCGGCTTTGTGATGATCTCCTTCTGGGATCTACACAAGGATGGTTAGTCTGTTCACAAGGGTTTTCCCTGAATTACCAAAAAATCTTTCAAGTATGTACAGCAACCCATTAGTCAGCCTTCTGGTTGTCCAATTTCAAATATGAGATGATGGCTGGGATCTAATTGGAGAGCATGTCCTAGCAGTATCGTCACAAATTGCAGAAAATGTCTGAATCACAACTTTCTTAGTCTATCGCGATAGACTGACAATTTTCTCAGCACAAGTCAATTCAAAATTGTGACTTCACCCTTGAGTTCCAGTTACCCTCTATAGCCTATCCCTCAAGTTTTATGAAGTTTGGACAATTGGGTTGGGTTTTGGTCCCTTGTTAGTATTTTAGTCAGAGCCTGATTCTCTATCTGGGCCTTAGATTGATTTTCAGTGGTCTAAATGCCTTGAAATTTGGTGTGTGTGCTGTATAGACTTTGATAAAGCTCTCCCTAGGGGAAATTTGAAAGAAAAGGTCCTTAGCAGCAGTTTCCTTAGTCTATCGTGATAGATTGGGAAAGTTCTCCATTATTGGCATTTTTCTCAATTTATCTCCACAGCTGGTTCAGCCTCTCCTTGTGTAGTGCATTGACAAATTTTGGCACTGTTTGGACATTTGGCCAAAGCCTTCTTGCCCTTGTCTCTGAATTTAGACTCTAAAACACCAGTTTTGAAGTTTTGTGGTCAAGATGGTGTTCAGTTTCACTGAATTTTTGTGGGTACCCTTGTATTGATGTGTTAGACCTGTGGTAAAAAGGTTTTTTCCTTGTTGTTAGTCAATCACCACCTTCATTAGTCTATCGCGATAGACTAGGCAGAGAGCAATGGGGATTTAAGTTTTGTTTGTTTTTGCATAGTTGTGTTCCCTGTGCCCATATAAGTCTATCCCCCAAGTTTTATGAAGTTTGGACTTATTTTGACCTTGGACTCAAGCACTTCACAAATTTCACTTTTCTATGGTAATTCACAACTCAATTGCACTTGAAGTGATGCAAATTTGATGAAACTTCATCTTAAACTTGTGAACATCAGTCGTACCTCATGACACAGTCAATTTACCCTAGGCTAATGGTTATATCTCTTCTTGGCCTTGTTACGGTCACTTATTGTTTTCTTATGAGAATCATATGTTTCTTTTTGTTGGTTTTGGTAGCAACTTTTATGTTTTTCTCGAGTGTTGGATCATAAATTTCAATGTCTACTCTTTTCACCCCCTTCAAGGGTATATGGTGTGGGTTTTGCTTTCAAGGCAAGCAAACAGCCTTATTGTTTCTTCTTTTTGTTTGTTTTTGCGTTTTTACAGTGTTTTTCTACACTATTTCTACACAAGTATAACAAGCACGCAAAACCAAAAACCATAACTCCACATTATCCTACTTAACTAAATCTAACTAGTCGCAGACCCTCGGCAAGACACAGGCTTCCCGGCTATCCACTAGACCTCAGGATACTCTATTCTGGATCTTGTTCTAAAAGTTCAAGCTCTCTCTAGTCAAGACTAAAGTAAGCTAACCATCACACGAGTGACGTAGATCTCCCTACTTAAGGTCTTCGGTCCCCAGCAGCGGCGCCAATGTTTTAGGGCAAAACTACTCCCCTGTTCATGGTCACAAGCATGACACAGGCAACATACTTATCATCCGATGACACGACTAACCCGTAGGTGCACGTAGGCAATCTCATTAGCTTGTCCGGCTGAGACCAATCTACACATACGCACCTTTATGATGCATCAATCACTAATCCTGGTAGAATGTAGCCCACTCTATCCCTAAACGCTCACAACACCGTTTACATTTCCAATGAACTCGGAATCGCATCAAACTTACTAGGCACCATCCTTTCACTAGGATATACTTACCTATAAGTCTAATCTCACCAGATTTGAACCCTAGTTATCTCCAATAGAGTCGCGATAGACTAACAGGTCATAATCCTAAGTGGGCAAAACTTAAGTTTATGAGTATCTATGTGTAGCTAATCTCTTTCTCATTCCATAAAGCACTTGATTGTTGAAAACAAACACTGATTGTGCTACTTACAAGCAAAACAAGATCGAGGAAGGATCGATCGCGAACAACTCGAAAATGTGAATGCGTGGCGTGGGCGCGTAGCTCTCGGAGAGACTACCGCGATAGTATAGTCACGTCGTGAATCCGGTGAGGAAGAAGCGTGTACCGAAGAGGATAAAACTCTCTCTCTCTCTCTCTCTCTCTCTCTCTCTCTCTCTCTCTCTCAGACTCGTACGACATAGGATTAATGTTCAAAAATAATGTCTTTTAAAAAATGGTTCTAAGGTGACTTTTATACTTTAGTCACCTTAGCTCAAAAATGTACATGGGGTTCTCTTACTCATTATTACAAAGTGGGAACAAATCTGACTCCTGACTAACTGATTAATCTTTACATAACCCAGACGAATGGATCAAAATGATAAGACGTCTTTGACATAAAATGGGAATTTGATATGCTTTACAAGATGGGCTCATTACAACAGTTGGACAAATGGGGCTTCAACATTGGGCATCATCGAATTCCAGTTAGCGGAAAGTTCTAAGCCCTATGATCTAACATTGGATGTGGCAGACCAAGGACGAAATATTTCATGGCCACAGCTGCTACATCTCGCACTAAAAGTAAGGCGGTAATGGTCTAAAATGGTAAGTACAAGATGCTCCAAAGCAAAGGTAGCCGGAGCAATTTAGGGTTGCAACATGGAAGACATCCTTCCAATTTTCGACGTCAACAAAATAGGAAAGAGGGTTGGAAACACTGAGGCAAGCTTTTCCATGCATGGGAACCCCCCCATATATCTTTGCCCTTTTACCAAAAGATTTCCTATTATATAAGTTACTTTTGATTTTTCTTCCCTTTTTCACAAAAGTTTTAGCCTTTATTAAATAAATAAGACTTATGCTAATCAATCACGATGTAGCATAAATAAGTAAGCTTTTTTTGTTGATCTTTCTTTTGACCTTAAATATTAAATATATATATTCTAAATTACATTATATATTTTAGTATTTTCTAATATATTTCTCATGTATGTATATTATTCCACCCTACCAAATATTTTATTCACTAGTTTTCATTTTCAAACCTCAACCCCACTTTCAAATTTCAATAATACCTCCATCTAGATGATTGCCAATCTTTTCAAAACTCTAGGTCATGTTTTCATACACATGAAGGAGCTTACACTTGAAGGCAAGAGAGAAGTCCACTCAAAGGGGACCACCAAAAGACTTTTGCAGCCCCAAATAATACATTATTTGGCTGAATTTTTTTAAGTAAAGAAGAACCTCGAATCTGAAGGAGCGTTCAACATGAAAGATGTAGCTCGTGATCTCAACTTTTAGCTCAATTTTTTTCAGAATTTTTGGAGTTATGAACACGGAGATATGATTTTTGTAGTGGACCCTAGTTTTCTCGTGTAATGGTGACACAGGCCATCCCCAATTTTCTTCCCTCTAGAATGGCTATGGTTCTACAAGTCTTCAAGCTTGATTACAAGAGACAAGGCTCTTTTAATGAGGTCTTGGCAAGTCTAGAGTGATTCTATCACCATTTTTGGAGGATCCATCCTCATCAACAACTATCTACCTTTGACAATCTCTCTTGTAAATTTCTTACCTCTCTCTTCTCTCCCTAATAAGCTTATGTCTAGCCAAAGCTAGACTATTGTAAATATCTCCTATCCTCTACATCCTACCCACATTCTCTCATCTTATCTCTCTATTGACTCTGGTATTTTAAATATTGAGGAGACAAGATGGGATCCACAGTCACATGCACCCCATTTTCCTAGTCACCAAAGTGGGACACTCACCTCAAATAGAAATATTGCTAAATCCTCCCCTCCTTCCCTATATAAGGAGTCCATGAGATCTCAAACACACACACACACACACACACACCTATCCATACACACTCTTGTGCTACATGCTTGTAGCATGAACCATAATCACATAATCACAACACCATCATCATCACCATCACCATGCACAAAAAATGAGCACCACACCTCCACACCACTTGTAATTAAGGGTTGAAGGCACAATTTCAAGAAGAAGAAGGGTGGACACACTCATGATATTCCTCGCCATCAACTCCCATCTCTCCATTATGCCTCCTACGATCTTGTTCCCTTCTCATTTTCCTGCCATACGCTACCTATTGTATTCATCTTTTGCAAGCAATCAACACACTCCATCTTGGTGCCATACTTTGTGTCGCTTTGGATACATCTCATTGTGAGTATGGTATATGATTTTTCCTTGCCTTTTTTTTTCTGCTTATGTAAAGGTGTGCGGATTCGCCACCATACACACACACTCTCTCTCTCCCTCTCATATTCATATCATCTTGCTACTTCCATCTTGAGGTGTGCGGATTCGCCACCTCTTGTATGATAAGTGAGCATACTCGCAAGTTTCCCCTACCTCATTATCTTCCTTACTAACATGCACGAGTAGCAAGCCCATTCTCACTCATTCACCACTCCTCTCATCTTATTCTCCAACCACCCCATTCCACATTTGGGCGTGGATCTTGAAATTGTTTTCCATGGCATGCTTCATTGTGTATATGTATGCGTCCTAGCCGCATATCTTGCTAGGTGCTGCCCCTATTGTGTATCCCCCATGATGAGCCCATTGTGCATAGTCTTGGTGTAGAGGCCACCGGGTCTATTTTTTCACTTCCGCCTCTCATTTGGTGCCCCCACGGAGGAGGGATCTTGAAACCTTCAGTTTACAAAGCTGACATGTTTACTTCTTTTCATGGACGAGTGGCTTCTTGAATTCTCTAATTGGACCACTGAAGAGGAGGAGCTTCAAGAAGGTTTGACTCAAGTCATCAAGACACTCTTGCGAGGGTGTTGTATTGTTAGCATAGAAGACGTGGTAAGACCCTCTTTTCCTACTCAAATTGTTTACATTTCTCATCATCCTCACAAGCGTAAAAGCAAGGCACAAGCTGCATCATGCTCACATTGTATCCAAAAACCGCACCTTCGACATGAGTGCAACCCAAAGTGAAGAAAAGGCCATCATTTTCTCCCTCGACATCCGCACAGGCGTTCTTACATCAGTAGGCTTTCAAGTAGCACCAGGCTTCTCTACATCTACGTCCCCATCTTTGCCACCTATTCCACCTACATCCACAACAAGCCTTCACAACTCGAGGAAGCTACTACGAACGCGTGGTCCCTCCCTCTCCCTTGCACCAAAAGATTCAAGGGTTTTCCAGTGCCGACAATCACCCCGTCTCCAAAACAAAAGGGTAAATCCTCCAAAGTCTTTCTATACCTCACTCTCATCTCATGAGCCAGGAACTAGAAACAGAAGCATGGATTCTACTTCGTCTACCGAGTGAAGTGGCTGAGCTTGTCATCGACAAGGTCTTTGACACAGGTTTTGCTTAGCGGAAAGACAAGACCCTCCACCTTCAAGAGGTGTTGCTGTGAATCAAGGCTATGATGACGACTTTACAGCTTGCTATGTATCCATCCAACTTGGATTAATACAAGTGGTAAGACTCACCACCTACCTCATCACACCTGTGTATACACTAGATGGCACTCTATCTTGCAGGAAAGTGAAGTTGCTCAAAGAGAGAGAGTTCAAGCTTTTCCAAGAGATTGCTAGAGGGACAGTCCTAGAGCTAGAAGACGAACACAACCTTGTCCTCTGGTACTATAAATTTGACCTCGACTACCAAGAGCTCTACACCTCCGACTATAACCTTCCACCACGAAGGAGAGAGCCTTTCCGAATTATCATGTGATGGACCCAGCGCATCAACCTTTTGCAAGGAACCAAACTTATGCACCACAACGAATTCAATCAATCAAAGTAATTTTGGACCGCAAGATGTTTTATCAGCAGATCATTACAACCATGTTTGGTAGAGAACGACTGCAAGAGATAAACACCTCTTCTCTACCCTTTATCCTCCCTATGATTAATCACGAAGTGTCTTTTGATGTAGTTATTTTCATCCTTGTATAGTATGTTTTCCATCTACCGAGCACCCATGTATTGAATCTCTATTTATATATAACAAAAAAAGATTTCTAAGTCGAGTTAATTTTCTCACTCTCACAATGGCAAGTGTAGCATTTCCAACCTTTACTGGTAAGGTGGGTGAGGATGTTGTAGACTTTCTAGACAACTTGGAAATAGCATGTGTCATCTCTGCGAGAGATGATGATGCTTTGCGCTTGCACATCTTTCCACTTCTAATGAAGGTGGAGGCAAGATCATGGTACATGACTTGGCACAAGAAACCAAGGAACGGTGGGACTTATTAAGAGTAGCCTTTGTCAAGCGTTTTGGAGAGGGCACAACATCAAAGAAGCTATGGAAATTGTTGACAGAGTTGAAGCAGGGAAGTATGCTAGAATACGCATCATATGAGTCAAAGTTTGTAGATTTATGGGGGCGATGGGTTGCATCGCTAAGAGAGGATGAGGAGGCACCTGATTTCCTAAAGAAGGATCGGTTTGTGGCTGGGTTATGGCCAACTCTTAAAGAGAAGGTGAAGAGAAGGTTTCCTGCTACGTATGAGCTAGCAGTTGAAGTGGCCCGTCTTAAAGACAAGAAGTTGCGCCTACAAGCCAGGAATATTGATGAAGAGGAAGCTGTTAGGACCCGACCACCTCTAGCACCACCTACAACAGCCACCTAGAGGATTCAACCACAAGAACCAATTGAAGATCAGCAAGACCTGCTCAACCGAATCACCAATCAACTTGAGAATCTCTCCTTCCATTTGATACAACAAGGATATACACACAATCACAACCAAGAGCAAGGGAGGGGACAACGAAGGCAAAACCAAGAATACCACTGCTACAATTGTGGGGAGGATGGTCATGGCATGTACTACTGTCCACACCCAAGGAGGCAGAATTTCAACAGAGGACCTAGGCAAAACCAAGTTTCACCACCGAGAGCAAGACCACCACCACCGAGGGCACCACAACAAGCACCACCCATGCAAATCCTACAACCACCCATTCAACCACAACCACCACTACCACCACAACCTCTCATTCCACCCTTACCCCCACCACCAGTTGGCAATCAAACAATAAGGGTCATCAGTCTTGAAGGTAAAGGAAAGGAGAAAGTGGAGGAGGATACAACCAATGTTAAAGGAGTAGATGCCATAGGGGTAAAACATGCTAGGAATGGTGAATCTTCCCAAAAGGAAGAAAAGATGAAGACTAAAGGGGAATCTAGCAAAAAACCGTCCAAGTCACGATGTAAAATTGACATTGTAGATTTCTCTTTGGGTGAATGTTCTAAACCATATGATTTGGTTCAAGATGTTTCTGTGAAGGGCCCAAAAATCACCTGGCCCCAATTACTCCACCTAGCACCTAGGGTGAGGAGACAATGGACAAAGATGGTTAGCACGAGACGACCAAAGCCAAAGATAGTTGGGGCTATCTCTGGGAGGAATCTAGATGACATACTACCAGTGATGGATGCTTACATCAAAGGGCAACACATCTCCAATATCTACAACGATGGTGGCGCACAAATATGCGTCATGAGTGAAAAAATGATGCACCATGTGGGTTTAGAGGTGAGTCGGCCGGAACCATGCCGAAACAAAATGGCAAATAATTTAAAAGTTCAATGTGTTGGTGTCATAAATGCAGTTAGGATAAAGGCATTCAACACTGAGGTAGATGTGGACGTCTTTTTCATGCCACACAAAGGGGAGGGATACCCTTGGCTTATGGCTATGAGAGCTAAGCAGGACTGGGACACCGGCATAATCCAAATCAAGGATGCAAAAGGGAGGCCAATACTTTACGACATGAAGACAGGTCGGCAATGCGACATGGATCTAGAAACCTCTATGGATGAGTTTTATAGTGGTGACTCTTCAACCACTTCAGAGGAGGAGTCAACAGGGAGTGAAGGAAGTGATAGCTCCATTGTGGTAATGGGCCCCACATTCAACCACAACAAGGTGGACCCTTCAAATTTGCAACCACAAGTGAAAGTGGTGAAGACACTTCAACTACCCCTATGGCACGAGATTGGTGGAAGACGACCAAAAGTTATATTGACGACCACTTGGCAAGTCCTTTCTAGAGAAAGACTCATGCAGAGAAATGCAATTGAGGTCTACTGGAACTTTAGATTTTCCTTTCTAATTGTGAACATTGTGTGTAACATTAATTTGGGAAGCTCTTTAAGTTGGGTTGCGACAAGAGTGGAAGGATTGACATCAACAACCAGTGGAATCAATCTAGGACACAACAATCAAGGAAGAATGGTTTTGCATACCAGTGGTAACATGGAGTCATTTTTCAAAATGTGGTTTGCAGTTTATCTTTTGTACATGGTGGGCTCTCTTGTGCAATAGGCATCAACCATGCAATCTATCCATGTGGGAAACAGGTCTCTATCAATTTGGCATGAAGAAGGACAAGCAAGATATTAGGATTATGGTTTCTTACTCCCTTTTGGCTATGTGTCTGGATGAGGAACCCATGCATGGTCTCACTTTGGAATACTTTCAAGGACTAATCAAGTTATTTCCATACCTTCTATCACTTATGCAAGAGTTAATTCTTGTGCAGTTTGGGGACTCAAGAATCATTATAAGTGTGATCTTCTGAAGAGGGCATTATTGCATACAATGGATTTACGCTTAGTGTGGGACCCAGGTGGACACCAAAAAGAACTTTGGGGAGCCTCATGCTTCCAAGGGATCCATTATACCCTACAAGGATCTACCAGCCACCAAGGAGAAATCCTACTCTATTTCAACATGCTCAAGTACAGAGCTAGAGGCATGAATACCTCTAGCCTTCGGGGGAGGGCTAATGAGGCAAGCTTTTCCATGCATGGGAACCCCCCCATATATCTTTGCCCTTTTACCAAAATATTTCATACACTACAAGAGGTTGTGTGCTCTTGTGACGCTGTTAGCGACGAAAATACACTGGGTTTTTATAACCCCCGGCATCGCTAAAACCGTCGCTATGAGCGTCTCTATATAGCGACGCTCATAGCAACGGTCATAGCGACGGTTATAGCGATGTTTACGCAGAAGTCTATAGCGACGCTCCAGAGCCATAAATAGCGATGGTTATAGTGACGCCCGAGAGAAATTTTTTATGGTGACAGGGCATTGAATGCCCTGCCACCCATCAACCATATTGTACTTGATTCACTTTTTAGAAAAAGTGCAAGGGTAGATAATAGACCCAAAATAGTCACCCACGAGATGCATTGTTTGCAAAATTGACAAGCGTAAAATTGACAATTGCACACATCATAGGCAAAATGAATTGATTGGCAAATGTAATAATGAAAATTGTACAACATCATAGGCATAAAGAATTGATTAGCAAAATGAACTGCGGTGACAAATGTAATAATATACATGGTTCAAAAAGACGTATAAAATCCGTCTCATGATACATAAGCTATGAGAAACCCTAAACTAATGCTATCTAGCTACGGCTAAATTGACGTCGTCTAGTCAGACGTCTCATCACGTCCAAGTGGCGTATCTGTCGGATTCTGCAAAAAAAGACAATAAGACAGCTTTCAGTAAGTATAAACATATAACGACATTTATAAAACAATACAAAAAATAGAAAAGAGTAAACCCTAATACTAACCATGCCGCCGCGAGAACTGAGAATGTACATCAGGGCGTTTAAGCCCTTCCTGCTTGCGTACTCGCGCTCGTACGGTGTGGGATCACGTCCTGTCATCGACCACTGTCAAAACATACAAAGATTTCATTATGTTAGAATTAAAAGACTCATAAACCCTAAACTATCGAACATAAAGAGCAATGCGAAAACACTTACAAAATCGGCCTCAAATGATGCCCATCCACCGCTCCCCAAGTGGTGCGAGCTCCCTGCCTCTACTCGCGCTCTGGCTGCATCATTTTGTTGCTTCCACTTGTCGGGATTCTCGCGCGCTGCTTTCTTCGCATTCTTCCAATCTTCTTTGGCCAGTCAATCTGGCCTGTTCCACCCATGCTTGATTGCTTTTTGCACTTTGGAACGCTTGTGTTTGCAGTATTCGTGTATTCAAATCTTCATCAGGTCTTCATTGAAGCGCTGATCCCGTGTTGGAACGGGAAACTCATCATGAAGTATGCTGATGACTCTGTTTTTTAAATCACTTGGTACTTCACTCCATTTTTTTAGTATGTAGTGTCTAAACAGCTGAGAGCAAAGACCACACATGCGCGAGATCACCTTCTTGCCGTCATCATCCATGATGATGTCGCCGCTAAAGTCGACGGAGTAAGGCAAGCCCTCTGGCCGGTGACGCGTGAACCTGGGTGTCCCGGCAAGGGTCTCTAGCGGCATGTCGATGGGGGTACGAACGTCAGGTGTCTCCACCGGCGTCTGGGCCCCGAAGCGAGGAGTGTCGAGTGGGGTGGCTCCTGCGGAGTAGGTAGAGGTGTGTAGCTGCTAGGAACAGTCAGCCGCACAAAACCTGGCGTAGATGGCGATGCTGTGGCTGGTGTGGGGGCAGGCAAAGAAGGGGAGGGTAAAGAGCCTCGTCGAACACGAGGCGGTGTGGAGGCATCGGCGGCGGAATCCCCACAACAACCGCCACCGCCACCACTAGAGCGCCGGTGTCTAGACAAGTGTGAAGATCGTCTCGTCGACGCCGAAGCTTCGGAGCGCGCCAAATGCTCCGAAAGAGAGGGAGATTCGGATGGAGTAGGAACGCGCGATGATGCGCCAGAGCGATGACGCTCCACTTACCACTGTCTCTGCTGCGGTGACAAAGAAGAAAGAAACTCCTCATCATCCATACCTGCATTAAACACACGAATATTTAAACTTAATATTGAATGAATAGAGTAGACAATGACGCAAAGATCATTAAATACAATGACGTAATGAAGCATATAAATACAATGACGCAATGAATTGAGTGATAGAAGAGGCAAGTCGAAAACTCAGAATTTTCAATCAAAAGATGTGAGCGCGAGTAGAAAAGAGCGTTATACACCATGGAAGGTACTTAGAGAGCCAGAGCTTTTACAACACGGAGCAAAATTTTTCAAATACAATATTTGTGGCTTTAAGAGATCTCTCTCTCATCCTCGCATAACTCAGCATAACTTCCTATATCTATATAGAGCTCTCCGTTTAAACACACATTAGAAAATTTCGTAGGTCATTTGGAGGGCCTTGTAAGAAATTGTATTTCTCTCTCTAGAAACTTTTTATAAAATGCACTTGCACCTTGTGAGTACGTCCAAAAAGACAACCAGACACTCTAAAAAGTAGATTTATATTCCCAATCGTCCTTGAAAACGGTCACTTTTGTATTTAATGCGAGCGTCTTTTTAAGGAGGCAGGTGCGGCGCATTCAATGCAGCTTACGTCATCATTTTGAGGCTTTTGATACCATCAATGCATCCGGAACGCCAAAATACCCTAAAAACGAATGTCTACTTGCCTCATTCCGACAATCGGAGAGACAAAAAATATCAAAAACCCCCAAAAAATGGGCTTTTTACTTAAGGCGCGCGAGGAGGCATTTCTAAATTCTAGAATGCCCCTCTGTGCGCCGTTAGTACAAAGCTCTTTCTAGTGAGTTTTGGACACTTATCTTTCCAAAAAGCCCCTTTTTAGAGGTTTTTGGACATTTTCCTCTCAAAAAGCTCCCTAAAAAGAGGAAAAAAGGGCTTTTTACTAATGGCGCGCAAGGAGGCATTACAAAATTTTGGAATGGCCCCTCGTGCGCCGTTAGTAAAATGTTCCTTTAGGGATTTTTGACATTTTTTTGCCTCTTTGGATGTCTGAGCGAGGCAATTGGACATTCATTTCTAGGAGATATGTGCGTTCCGGACGCATTGACAATATCAAAAGTTTCAAAATCTTCCACCACTTGATAGTTTTCTGACTTTTTGAGTTCTAGTGATGACGTATCCCATATCAAATGCACCGCATCTACCTTCTGAAAAAGGTGCTCGCATTAAATGAAAGAGAGTGCTCGTCTTCAAGGACCACTAGATTATTAAATGAGGAGAGGGACACCTTTTATATTTTTGTTAATATCAATCTATTTTTCTACGTAACGTAGGCTCTTGTCTCATTGGAGGAGCTTATTTTCCTCTCTCTTCCAAAAGGCCCTCCAAAAGACCTCCGAAATCTCCTAATGTATCCTCTGTTTCATTTTATAGCTCCTCTGCATGCACCCCATATAAAGTAGTAGCATCTTGATGCTCGTCTGGCACCACCGCAGCGGCTTTTGATTGAGCATATTCTCTGATCTCCTCCATTGATGCGGTTGTGATTGGCACATGGTAGCCTTCATATGTCCTTGCACTACGAGGGGCTACCTCTATGACGTACCACCAGTTTGATGTAGACTTTGTAGGATGAAATATTACCTGCCAGAGCCACATAACTTACATGAGAGCTTTCAAGCACATAACTTGTAAAAGGGGGATGTTAACTATTTACATACTTACTTGTTCACAATGCTCGGGTAGTACGAAAGTGTCTCTTAGGTCAGTCCATTTCTTAGTAGAATCCACCTCAAGAAAACCAGACTCTCCTCTACGCACAGTAGCGTTGCGACCCTCCATGATTATCTTGAACCATTGCACGTCGAACAAGTCGACAAAAAACGTCTGTAATCGATCCTCAAAATCTCTTGTAGCGTGCCGAAGTAAGTGAGTTCCGCCACCACAGGATCTTCATCAGAGGAACTTCGTCGACTAGACTATTCAAATTTTGCCATGATTCCACAATCTTGAGTAAAACGCTTTTTGTCGATCCGTTCCACCCTAAAATGTCGACCTTTACACCATGCTGCTGTGTATGACTTATACTACAACGAACAAAGATTATGAGTGGCCGTTCAAACGTTTAGAAATAAAGTCACTAGCTAGTCGTATATTGCAAACTTACCTTGGTCGCGCAACCCCGAGAGTACTCCCACTCTTCCTCAATCACTTCGTCACCGCATTGTTGTGCGCTTTTCAATTGGTTGTGCATCCATCTTAAGCTCATGAATGTTGGTAGGCTGTCCAGATCCGTCGGATAGTGCATCGGTGGTCGTCTTCCCCATCTCCACTCGATTCATGCCCTTTGTCGCTCTTGCTTTGCATCCTCATATTGTGAAATCCACTTTTGCATCACTGGATTGTGAAGCATGCAAAATCGGTTGATTTTAGCCTCTAGATCTTCCGTCATCTTCTTCTCAACACCAAGATTGCACATGACAATCCCAGATATGCGCTCATCATCTATGGTTCGCCATAGCATGTCCCGGGCTTTATCAAATCCTTCTAGCCACTCTCCAATGTACACTAGGGACTCTGATACCAACCAACCTTCTGCCATGCTACCCTCCGGACGTGCCTTTTGACGCACATATCCCTTAAGCGTTTTCATGAAACATTCTAAGAAGAACATCCATCTGGAATGAACTGTGCCATCTATTTCCACCTCATCAACTATGTGAACAAGAAGATGCACCTGAATGGTTAGCATGGTAGTAGGAAAATGTTTCTCAAACATGCACACAAGCTCCGCAGCATTTAGTTTGGCGAATGGTATGGAGTCTACGTTGATCTTCTTTTGTGAGATCCATTGCACCAGCTTTGCAAGTTTGTAGATTGTGTTACGGATGTCGAGAGACAAAAATCCCTCAATGGCAACCGGTAAAATAAACTGTAAAGTATGTGTAGCAATGATATTAAAGTCCACATTTTATGCAATGATATTAAAGTCCACTATGAACGTACGTGACACATTTTATGCCAATCGTGTGACTTCAAACCGATAAGCTTTCCTTCTTTAGTAAAACACGTTCGGAGCGAGTGCATTACGCCAGTGGGGGTCCGCAAAGATCGAATGGTCTCTTTTAATTTGCGTTCTTGGGCTTCTCTGAAAATCCATGGTGCTTTAGGGAGTTTTATCGATGCATCAGACGTTGTTTGCGGCCAATATTGCTCCATACGATCCACATTTCTAAGGTCAACTCTGGCTCCCAAAGTATCTTTCTTGCCGGTCAGATGGTCCCATAGTAGATTACCCACATTCTTGAATATGTGCATTGGATCGAGCAAGTGATTGATCATGAGTCGGGGCCAATATGGTAACTCGTAGCATAGAGATAGTCTCTTCATCCCTGGAGTCAATCCGTCATCGCACATCTCCTTCTGCTCTAACCATGCTTGTGCAGACATCCTTGGTGGCTCTCTTCCCAAAAAGCCGTCCCGTAACACATAATTCTCTGGAAGATACGCTTGATGACCTTCGTAGATTTTCTTCTTCAGTGAGGGCGCCCTACGTGCATTCAGTCTAGGTCCACATGTGACACATACTCCATATCCGCTTGTTTGAAGCCGTGCATGTATACACATGATAATAGATCAACTATGGGAAAAAACAAGATTTACAGTGTTTGAGTGAGGAGTGTCAATAGATCACCTGAGCATTCTGTTAGCCCGGGATAGTCATGCATGGTTCACATTAGAATGCCTCTGATCAAAGCATTCCGTCGTCCTGTGTGTCGGCTCATATCCACCACCTCTATGCCAATCCACAATTGTTGTAGCTCTTCCAATAGTGGACGAAGATACACATCCATATTCTCCACTTTATATCGCCCTCGCACAATCAAGCTTAGACATAGGTGCCCCTTCTTCGTAGTCAACCACGGGGGAATGTTGTAGTTGACGATGACAACGGGCCATACACTGTAAGATGTTGATCTTTGACCAAATGGATTTACGCCATCCATAGCCAGGCGTAAGCGTAAATTTTGAGCTTCCCTGACAAAATCCGACCATGTTCCATCTATATGTTTCCAGCTTGCGCAATCTGCAGGAATTCGTAGCACACCATCCGAAGATTTATTCTCCTCATGCCATGATGCTAGGGCGGTCATGGACTTACATTCGAAGAAATGCTTGATGCGAGGAAGCAGAGGAAAATGTCGCAAAACCTTTTGTGGAATTTTTCTCCCGTGGCGATCTACTCGATATCTTTCGGAATCACATTTCGGACACTTCTCCATGTCTATGTATTCCCCTCTGAAAAGAATGCAGTCATTAGGACAAGCGTGGATAGAATTGTAATCCATCCCCAAGTTTCGCAAAATCTTTCTTGCTTCATCTTGGGAATCTGGCATCACATTGTCAGCTGGTAGTATGTGCTCTTTAAGCAATCTACACAACATAAAAATACGATACAGTCGTGTAAAAATCTATCAGATCATTATACATTTAGAGTTTTACTAAAGTAAACTAATTGTAATAGATCACCTGAAAAACGTTGTGACGCTAGTGTCACTCCATCCAAACTTTGCCTGCATGTTGAGAAGAACCAGGAGTGCTTTCAATCTAGACATACGTGCTCCATTATACAATGGCGTATCGGCTTCACTTTTCATATCATCATAGATAAGCCTTTCTGAATCCATGATCGTCTCGATCATTTCATCAATCTCGGGCTCAAACATTGCCTCGTTGGGAATGTGCTCTGCATGATCATCCCCCGACCTGTGAGAGGCTACATCTTGTGGCCTCACATATGCTGCTTGACCAAAGAGCCTGCGAACACGTCTATTGGGTTGCAAGATTGCTGCTTGTTGGCCAGCGTCAGAGTCCGACGAGTTATAATTGGCAAAAACTCGATCTATAATAGATGGATCGAACTCGCCAAATTCGCGAACGTGCTGCAAAGAAACACGTCTTGTCCGTCGCACAGCATGCTTGCATTGATTACAAGGACATAAGACCCTCGTTGAGAGATAGGTGTTTCGGTTGGACTGTCCCACATCCTCGTCACTACTCATAATGAGGATAAAAATCTTATAACCTGGACAACAAATTTAATATTCTATTGGCATTCTTCGTCTTATCTCTCTCTCTCTCTCTCTCTCTCTCTCTCTCTCTCTCTCTCTCTCTCTCTCTCTCTCTCTCTATCTATCTATCTCACATTCTCTAGTCATGTCCAATCCCCGCACACCTCGGTCTAGAGGTGCATGGAGATCAGAACCACCGGGTTATAATCTCGTCTTTATTGGTCAATACCTATATTTGTGGGTACAAGAAATCTACAGACCCACGTCTACATGATA
Organism: Adiantum capillus-veneris; assembly: GCF_014529385.1. Taxonomy (NCBI): domain Eukaryota; kingdom Viridiplantae; phylum Streptophyta; class Polypodiopsida; order Polypodiales; family Pteridaceae; genus Adiantum; species Adiantum capillus-veneris. Next base: position 118,924,473 of record NC_140944.1, read on the forward strand.
CTGCATGTAGTGGACAAAACCCCTTTGCCTCTTCTCTAGCTGTAGCACTTCACAGCATCTTAACATCTTTTCACAGTATATCTTTTCACTGTTCGTCTAACTCTAAACCCTAAACCGTAAGTAATTCTTGCGTGGACTCGATCTAACGTAAATAAGCGTAAATCTAAATAAACGTAAATCTAGCTAAAAATAAACCTAAATCTAATTTAACGTAAGTCTACATCTAACCTAATCTTTAACGTCTTTTGGGATAGTTTCCTACGATGTTAAAACTCTCTTCTTCTTGTGTGTGTGTGTGTGTGTGTGTGGGTAAACCTAAATAAACCTAAGTCTAATCTAATATAACATAAATCTAAATCTAACGTAAATTATGTTATATTAAAAACAAAGAACTAAACTAACAGGGATTATAAGAACCTTAAAACTGATTTAACACATAATTTTTCACATAACTCGGTAAGAGTTGGCATTCTCATCACTAAAGATGTAAGAGTTAACTTCCGGCGGTGACGCTGCCTCATCTCCATCCACATCTGACGACAGCAATTGGCCCTTTAGACCGTTCTTGCTCTTGTTACTAACTTTGAAGTTGCTGTTGAATGACTAGAGGTTGTCTAGATGGTCATATATTGTCGGGGATGTAGTGACTCTTGCCGCCCTGAAGATCCACTTTCTTCCCTATCTTCTGAAGACATTTCACCAGTACTTTTGGATCGACGGAGCCCACCATGAGTGAAGGCAGCAATACCCTATATTCCATTGAGGGCTTTCTTCACCCGCTTCATGCAGGCATCGCAGTCTATGGAGACCTAAATCTAATCTAATATAACGTAAATCTAAATCTAGCGTAAATAAACGTAAATCTAATCTAATTTAACTTAAATAAACATAAATCTAATTTAACGTAAGTCTACATCTAACCTAATCTTTAACGTCTTTTAGGATAGTTTCCTACGACGTTATAACTCTCTTCTTCTTGTGTGTGTGCGCGTGTGTGGATGTGTGTGCCAATAAAAAGAGATAAATGGTATAACCTTTTTATCACCCATGCCAAGTATGATAGATTGGTTATGCCATTTCCCTCTTGAATAATAGGTCTTGAGTTCAACTCCTCGTCGGCTAGATCTTTAGGTCTTTTAATTTTAATTAGTTTCCTACGACGTTAAATTAGTTTCTCTCTCTTTCTCTCTCAATGTGTGTGCGTTTTTTTGTTTATGCATGTTTTCTCTCTCTTTTCCTCTTTCAATGTGTGCGTTTTTTGTTTATGCATGTTCTCTCTCTCTTTTCCTCTCTCAATGTGTGCGTTTTTTGTTTATGCATGCTCTCTCTCTCTTTTCCTCTCTCAATGTGTGTGTGCATTCTTTGTTTATGTATGTGTGTGTGCGTTTTTGTTTATGTTTGTACTCTTTCTCTCTCTCTCTCTCTCTCTCTCTCTCTCTCTCTCTCTCTCAAAAACACTATGTGTGTGTGTGTGTGTGTGTGTGTGTGAGAGAGAGAGAGAGAGAGGGAGAGAGAAAGAGGGGAAGGGAACATGAGAGTGAGGAGAGGGAAGGAGCATACTTGGCTCTCCTTCCTCTCCTCATGTGTGTGTGTGTGTGTGTGTGTGGAGAAGAAAGAGAGAGAGAGAGAGAGAGAGGGAGAGCGTTACCTGCTCCTTGCTTGAGAGCACCGAAAAACTCAGATCTGAGATCTGAGCTTTTGGGCGCTCTCTGTTTTTTTTTTTAGCCCAGCCAGCGTCGCTATGAGCGTCGCAAATTTACTTGTAAATTTGCGACGCTCATAGCGACGCCGGGTTTTTTTTTTGAGCGTCGCTGTGTGAGCGTCGCTAATATGAATAGCCTCTTGTAGTGCTATTATATAAGTTACTTTTGATTTTTCTTTCCTTTTTCACAAAAGTTTTAGCCTTTATTAAATAAATAAGACTTATGCTAATCAATCACGATGTAGCATAAATAAGTAAGCTTTCTTTGTTGATCTTTCTTTTGACCTTAAATATTAAATATACATATTCTAAATTACATTATATATTTTAGTATTTTCTAATATATTTTTCATGTATGTATATTATTCCACCCTACCAAATATTTTATTCACTAGTTTTCATTTTCAAACCTCAACCCCTCTTTCAAATTTCAATAATACCTCCATTTAGAAGATTGCCAATCTTTTCAAAACTCTAGGTCATGTTTTCATACACATGAAGGAGCTTACACTTGAAGGCAATAGAGAAGTCCATTCAAAGGGGACCACCAAAAGACGGTGCAGCCACAACTAATACATTATTTGGCTGAACTTTTTTAAGTAAAGAAGAACCCCGAATCTGAAGGAGCGTTTAACATGAAAAATGTAGCTCGTGATCTCAACTTTTACCTCAATTTTTTTAGAATTTTTGGAGTTATGAACACGGAGATATGATTTTTGTAGTGGACCCCAGTTTTATCGTGTAATGGTGACACATGCCATCCCCAATTTTCTTCCCTCTAGAATGGCTATGGTTCTACAAGTCTTCAAGCTTGATTACAAGAGACAAGGCTCTTTTAATGAGGTCTTGGCAAGTCTAGAGTGATTCTATCAACATTTTTGGAGGATCCATCCTCATCAACAACTATCTACCTTTGACAATCTCTCTTGTAAATTTCTTACCTCTCTCTTCTCTCCCTAATAAGCTTATGTCTAACCAAAGCTAGACTATTGTAAATATCTCCTATCCTCTACATCCTACCCACATTCTCTCATCTTCTCTCTATATTGACTCTGGTATTTTAAATAATGAGGAGACAAGATGGGAGCCGCAGTCACATGCACCCCATTTTCCTAGTCACCAAAGTGGGACACTCACCTCAAATAGAAATATTGCTAAATCCTCCCCTCCTTCCCTATATAAGGAGTCCATGAGATCTCAGAAACACACACACACACACACACACACACACACACCTATCCATACACACTCTTGTGCTACATGCTTGTAGCCTGAACCCTAATCACATAATCACAACACCATCATCATCACCGTTCACCATGCACAAAAGATGAGCACCACACTTCCACACCACTTTTAATTAAGGGTTGAAGGCACAATTTCAAGAAGAAGAAGGGTGGACACACTCATGATATTCCTCGCCATCAACTCCCATCTCTCCATTATGCCTCCTACGATCTTGTCTCCTTCTCATTTTCCTGCCATACGCTACCTATTGTATTCATCTTTTGCAAGCAATCAACACACTCCATCTTGGTGCCATACTTTGTGTCGCTTTGGATACATCTCATTGTGAGTATGGTATATGATTGTTCCTTGCCTTTTTTTTTCTGCTTATGTAAATGTGTGCGGATTCGCCACCATACACACACTCTCTCTCTCTCCCTCTCATATTCCTATCATCTTGCTACTTCCATCTTGAGGTGTGCGGATTCGCCACCTCTTGTATGATAAGTGAGCATACTCGCAAGTTTTCCCTACCTCATTATCTTCCTTACTAACATGCACGAGTAGCAAGCCCATTCTCACTTATTCACCACTCCTCTCATCTTATTCTCCGACCACCCCATTCCAAATTTGGGCGTGGATCTTGAAATTGTTTTCCATGGCATGCTTCATTGTGTATATGTATGCGTCCTAGCTGCATATCTTGCTAGGTGGTGCCCCTATTGTGTATCCCCCATGATGAGGCCATTGTGCATAGTCTTGGTGTAGAGGCCACCGGGTCTATTTTTTCACTTCCGCCTCTCAACACCTACATTGATGGAGGTGCACAAATCTGTGTGATGAGAGAAGCTATGATGCTTCAGTTAGGGCTCGAGGTTGGTAGGCCTTCTCCATGCAAGGCAAAATGGCAAACAACACAAAAGTAAAATGTGTGTGTGTGGTAACTGCCGTGAAGATAAAAGCTTTCAACACTGAGGTAGAGGTAGATGTTTTGTAATGCCTAATAAGAGTGAGGGCTATCCACTAATCTTGGGAAGGCCATGGTTGATGGCCATGAAGGAAAAACAGGATTGCGGCACTGGCCTTCTACGCATGATCGGTAAGAAAGGGGAGACAATCTACTATGACATGAAGACTGGCAAGCAGAAGCAAATGAATCTAGAAACATCGGCAGATGAAACCACTAGCGAGTCTTACACTTTTGAGAAGGAGACCACATCCATCGACGAAAGTGACAATTCCATTGATGTGATGGGTATCATTATGAAGGATTCGCAAAGAGTAAGAACAACTGGTGATCCATCACCAGAAGGGCAACGCAATGAAGAGGAGAGCAAATCACCTGGCCTAGGAGAAAGTAGGTTCAAGGGTATGTTGCTCACGGAATTAACACTTGAGGAGAAAGATAGTCTTTTGCAAATGTTGATGGGATTTCTGAACCTGTTCATTGACAACTATGAAAGAATCATAGGCATTATAGTGGAGGAACATCATATTGAGCTAAAGGAAGGGGTACAACTAGTTGTGCAAAAGCTACGACGACTGGGGGTCATACAAGAAAAGGCACTCTTGGCCAAGGTAAGAAAACTGTTGGAGGCAGGATTCATCTCTCCTGTAGAAAACTCAAAATGGGTGTCACGCATAGTAGTGATGCCTAAAAAGAATGGTAAGTGGAGGGTTTGTGTTGACTACAAACTACTAAATGCAGCTACAAAGAAAGCTTGTCAATGGTCTTTTCCTATGAAAGATGGAAGTTGGCAATGAGAGAATGGGAGGCACTAGACTCTAATGTTGCTGCTAGAGAATCGATGGACCTGCAAATATGCCTCCATGACGATACATTGCACAACATTGCAGTGAATAATGACTGGCACCTCAGTCACCTTTGTGAGTATCTTAATCTCACATTGGCTGATAATATGGAGAGAACGCAGGGAGTAGGTGTTTTACGAGCATATGGAGAATACTGGCTGAGTTTACTAGCTGAGAATATGGAAAGGACGCAGGCAGTATGTGTTTTATGAGCAGAAAAAAGAGGCACACCAGAGTATGAGAGGACTTTCATGGATGGGAGAGGAGCTAATTTTCCAAGGTCACGTGCCTATGTCCCTCCTTAAAAGACAAAGTTGAGCTATTATAAATAAGGCTTTCCACCCAAAATGCTTGGTTCCAAGAGCTTCAAAGCGATCTGCAATAAGATAATGACAAGTTTGGAGAGCTCCCACCACCTTTGTAGTCATTGTGAGGCCTTTGAGCTTTGACACCAGCTATATGTCTTATATGAAACTAAGCAAGGGTTTTTGTAGCTATGCTGATTTTGGAATAGTTGCATTATTAACATTTTACTGATAATTGATGCGTGCGTGATCGGATCCTTACTCTTCAAAGTTTGCTTGTGAAGTTGACCAAAGACTACCTCATTAGCATAATCTTATTTGGCTTATGGTTTTCCTTGGATCAGTTCATGTTTGTCAATTGCCTGTTAATGATTGCACAGCTCTTGGCCATTGATTTTTCTTTCTTTAATTGAGAGAGTAAGTGAGTGAGAGGATTTCTTTCCTAGGGTTGATCTTCAAGCCTTGAGAAAGCCCCAAGAGATAGATGAAAGTGTCCCTCTCTTCAATCCAAATGCTAATGATGTAAGTATTGAAGGGATTTAGCATTTTATGTCCAATTTTGTGTCCAGATTATGCTGATTTTTATTTTTTGATGATGTGAAGGGAAAAAAGAGGAAAAAGGTTTATCAGGAAAGTTCAAAACACAAAAGAAAGGCAGTGTTGCCAGCACAAGGAGAGTTACACAGATTTTTGCTATGGAGTGTTAAGTGTGATGTGGCTCTTCTTTCATGTATTTTATAATGGGTGTTGAGTTCAGCATCTACATTGCCCACTCGGAGTGGGTACATAACTAAAATGAAAGAAAAATACACATTTTTTGTGTTCATCTTTTTGTATAAATATCTCAACTAGATCTGAAGGCTTATATGTAGCCCCGTTTCTTCTTTTTTTGACAAGAAACATATTGTGAAGTGCACATGAGCACCTTCTTATATTATGCCATCAGATTACAGACCAAGAAGACTACATGACAAGAACCCTATTGGCTTGTCTGGCCAAGCACCCACACACCATAATAACTATTGTATGAACACCCAAAATCACAAACCGAATCAAATGGAGCAAGACATCCAAAATTTGCATAGTCCCATGTTAAGGGTGCATAATATGGCCCCTTTATCCTATTGCTATTACCATCTCTTGCATTCTAGCGTACACACACACCCAAGACATGAAGCTCGAAGAGTCACTGAAGGTAGCTTCCGTTCACCCTCTAAGCCTCGAGCTCTCCAAATGAATTGGAGACATGGTTTGAAACATAGGAAGCATATGCATACGGACAAGGCTACAAACTCACCACAAATTTTTGATATTGCATTCTCACTTACACTACAAGCTAACAAATATTGTTAATTTTCTATTATGGTATAGGGATTAATTTACTATTATGGTATAGGTAGAGGCCTTTACTTTATCAAACTATGCAAACTTTGGCACATTTGCAAACGTTTGTGTAATACATCTTTCACTCATTTATTCTCTCATTCACCATTTAAATGGAGGCTCGCTGTGTGTAGATGCTCTTCATTGGTTTCAAAGGGGTTGCCTAGAACATACGTGACCTTGTATTCTAGCCAATGTGTACTTAATAGCCCCAAAAACCCACAAAGTCTAGTTCCATCTGATTATTTCCTTACAAGCTCGATCAAAAATCTATTAACTTGATCTTGCAAGAATTCTAATCGTTTGGAAAATCTTGTCTACTCTAATTTTTAGAATGTTGTCTCACGTGCACCAACTGTCAGTAGCATAATTGACCATGCAACAATGGAAAAATCTGTTTAGTAATAAGAAGGCTTGCATACTTTATAAAGATGTGGTCACCAAAGCATAGTTATCAACAAGATGTTATGCAACTATGTCAAAACTGGTATAGTTATAAAAGGCCTTGCATAGTTGAATATAAGACAAATATTTAATGGGTGAGTTGCATACATGAGGCACAATTATTTCAAAAAATAAATGAGAATTATGCATCGTGTGACCATTCCACAGCAAACTGGTGCACAGTTGTCAATGCAAGATGCATCTATTTCAAAAAGTAATTGAGAATTGTGCATCATGCGACCATCGCCTTTTTTGGGTGTAAGGGATATTTGTTTCGTATATTAATTACAAATGATTATAGATTATTTAATTGTGGATATGAATTGCAAACTGAGACTTATATACAAACATGTGAAAGGCATACATGTTACACCAAAATTTCTTGCCTATTTTTTATGGAGGATGAAAATAAAGCTGTTAATAATGTTTGCTAGTATGCAATTTTGACTATAATTAATGCTATCCTCTTCATGTAAATTCATTTTAGTATGTAGTGACATTGAGTAAGTCAATGAGAGTTTTATTTGACAGTTAGATTTGGAATTCTAAGATGTAACTTTGTTTATAAACATTAATGCGTGTTTCGTGCGATTTATTAATTTTAGTTTCTATCTCCCTTCCTTTGTTTCTCACCACACCTCTCTTGATCTCTTAGCTATGAGAAATTACAACCTATCTAGTACTTTTGTTGGCATTTTAGTAACAATGCTTTGGACCCAAAAAAGATGGGTGTTCAATTTTATAACCAAAGTATTCATGCAACACATCAAAAGAACACTAATGATGTATTGTCATGCTGGAAATGAAGAGTCTGGGAGCTTCATACAATAAGAGAACAATCAAAGAAGTTTGTGCAACATTTGTTAATCCAAAGATGCTTCAAATCTGAATCCATAGCCCAATTAGTTTTTATTTCATATACCTAATTTTAGGTTTTAAGGAAAATGCTCTCATTATGGGCTTCATAAGCTTATCCTTTTGTATCTTTGGAGTAGAGAGTGGCCATTACCAAGTCTAGACACAATTGAGTCAATATTATACTGAAGCACAAGATTTAATATGAACATAAGGCAACTTATTTATTCTTGAAAATATGGCTTCAGGAATACAAGCAAAGATGGTGAAGATGGAGTAGCTAAAGAGAACGTAGCACATGAAGTAGTATTAGTGAGTGTGCTAATACAAAATGATGGGAATATATAAAAGATAACATGGTAACAAATTCTCCTTTTGGAGTGGTGTTGTGAACATGAATTGTGACTCATGTGTAGGAAAGTGTCAAGACCCTAGATGTGATCATACACCAAAGAGAAGTAAGTCCAAAGCTTTGCAAAAAGCATTGAACTTATCACAAAGAAAATCCTTTATGAGAAGGTCACATGACTTGTCCTGCATAGGCACATACGCCAAATGAACCTCTCCTCTAAGGAGTTTATCATTGATATTATCATAATGCACCTTAATATGCTTTGTGCGAGTATGTAACATTGGGTTTCTCACAAGTGCCAAAGCAATCTAAGGTTAATGATGACAGTGGTCATAGATTTTTGTTCAATATGGAAGTCAATCATAAGGCATTCGAGGTCAACACACTCGATAGTAGTTGTGAAAACTGCCTCGCACTCAGCCTCACACTAGAAGTGGCCATTGTAGGCTGCTTCTTGCTTAATCAAGATATACATGAGCTACCAAGCATAAAATAAAAAACACTTGTGGACATTCGTGTTTGTCATAGAAACCATCCCAATTTTTTCGAGAAACCATGTAAAAATCGGGCGCAATGATCTTCCTTCGTAATTGAAAAAAATATTATGAATAGTACCACTTAAGTAGAAAAAGAGCTTCTTAAGTGTCTTTTAATGCGTATTCCCGAGGTAGGCATCAATTTGATCACTTTCCAGATTGCATACAAAATGTCTGGCATGAGAAATCATGCAACCAACAACATGTTTATAAAGATTCCATCAACATTATCTCAAACACCATGAATACTAATCTTCAAATCTTTGTTTGTAGGGTAAGCTATACCTTTGTGTTCAATGCCAAACCTTCACAAAATTGTCTCAATGTACTATCTAACACAAAGAAATACCTGGATCAACCTCATCCAATTGTGTGCCAAAATAATGATGCAAAAAACCCAATTGTGGCATTTTAAAAGGCGCATCTAAATCATCTTTAGAATGACCACTATGCCTCTCATTTGCTCAACTGAGAAACATGACATGGACATGGAGCACAATGATATGAAATTCATTATCAAGCACAACTGGACTATTTTTGAAAACCATGTGTAGCCAAGTAAACATAGATTTTTCATACCAAGCACGTGGAGCTTGCCTCAAAACAATAAAACCATGATGTTGTACATTTACTTCCTAACGCAAATCAAAATTTAAAAGTGCAATCTTTATGTCCAATTGGTGTCGAGTTTAAGCATTATGAGTTGCTAATGCAGAGTGTTCGGGAAAGCATTTTTCCTATAGTGGCCAAAATTGCTCCTTGTTAATATACACACCATAAATACTATTAAAATATTACAAATTTGTAGGATTTTTGAGCTATCGTTATGTATATTTTAAAGCTATTTTTTCTTCTTTTTACTTTAACATGAAATTGGCTAGTTGATTTTCATTCAGCCTATCACTTTATTCACAAGGTGCTTGAGGACAAGCAATTGCATCTTGCCAAGATTCATAGCAGTGAGAATCTCATTGACCTTCTAACAAAAAGCTTACCTTCAGAGAGGTTTTCACATTGTCGGGCACTCATGGGTGTTGGGTATTGACCATGACCATGATCTATAAATAAATACGCAAGAGGATGACCAAGGTGGATTTCTGCATGTGTTTGTGGGCATATAGATGCAAAGGGAACTTACATTTGTGCACTATTGAGCATGTGAGCACATTTGTGCATGAATGTGTGTGTTTATGTGCATTTGTATAAGCATATTTATTTGTGCACGTGTTTGTGGGAATATAGATGGGAATGAAACTTACAATGCATCTATAGCATACATGAGCTTGTGCCCGCATGCACACACACATCTTTGTGTGTGTGTGTGTGTGTGTGTATGTTTATGTGCATTTGTATTTGTGCATCTATTTGTGAGAATATAGATGGGAAGCAAAGTTACAATGCATCTATAGCACACATGAGCGCATGCGCGCACACACACACACACATCAAATCTCATGCTAGACATTGTGAAGGTATAGTGGAAAGCACTAATTTAAAGTAGGATAGCTTGGGAGGGCTATGTCTTGCAAATTTATAAGTTGATAGAGTGGGATGATTGGGGAACAATCTATAGCAAAGAAATGGACAAGGGGAAAAGCCGACGCTCTAAATCTTGCAAGTTAAACTGAAATTTACATTGGTATGCATGACGCCAGTCTGTGCATTGGTATGCACATTAATATACTGATGCTGCTAGGAGCACAAATAACTTGGGACTGCTAGTTAGGTGACCTCTTGTAGTGTGCTCTATTATTAAAAAACAAAGTAGCATATTTCTAGCACCCTTTATTCAAAAAGTATTGTCAATATATGATTCATTGACTGCATTGACCAACATTAAATTTTGGGGTATTCCTCTTTGTTTGTCTGTCTCTTTTTCACTTTGGAAATTTAGTTTCATCTTTTTGTTTGTCATATGGTTATAGACTCTCCTCAACCTGGAGATTTGATTGTTCAAGGGATAAATCAATCATACAATAACACTATTCTAGAATCTTAGGTTTGATTATATGCCAAAGAAAGGAGTGCAAGCCCAAAAAGTACCTCTCGTAAGTGCACAAGCATCCCACTGTCTAGACAAATCATGATAGCCATACTCTAAGGGAATTAAGTGAAAATAGTACTTTGGAATTATCATCGATTGGCAATATCCAAGAGGTAACGAAGATTTGAATAACTTAAATCCAACCCCTCTTAGATGTCAAATCCCCATCCAATAGTTTGCCATAGATAACCTTTTATGTAAGATAGGGTTATAAGAGGGGTTTTAAAGACTCTTTCCTCGTAGGTGCCATGTCCTTTTCTATAAGGAGTGGATCCCCCAAACCTCCACTATTTGACCCATTTGCACCAATCACACCAAAATGCTAAAGACTCGTTTATATTTCATATGTTGCATAATCTAGAAGAAAAATGTTTCTTCGCTATAATGGCACTAATGGGTATACCAAAATGTACAAAGAATTTCTAAAGAGAGAAGAATTGAAATTCACAAACAACACAATATTTGAGAATTTTGAGTTCACCTAAGGGGTTAAGATTTGACCATGTGGCTAAATCTTCACCAAACATTTGAAAGGGTGACCTAAAAGCATTGCCAATCACAATCTTAAGTAGATTTCCATCTTCATACATGGAATCAGTACTTGACCATATGTCAAATCGTAACCTTATTATGGATTCCCAAATTCAAATCTCTCTTAAAATCAATCCACCAACTCCCCAAAAGCCATACCAAGCCAAAACCTTGTATGTGTGTCTTTTATGTTTTATTTATATTTTGCATTAACAGACAGGTGCAATGTACAAAGAAAAGCACTATGGTGGGCCCAAGGTATTTTGAACCCGTGGAAGTTTATGTAACCTTATGACTATAAGGAAGAAAACATGCAAGGAAGTCCATTGTTTGATGCACCATCCTTGCACACATTCAATAAATAGTTTCCTTTTTTCACACATGTTTAAAAGGATTAAAAGATTCTCATATATCAAAGAATTTTTGGTGTTTCTAATCCTTCTAGCTAAACAAAGGTGGAAAAAGGAAAGTTTTCAATTGAACATTATTGAAGGAGGCTTTAGACACACTTAAGATGAAACAAGTAGTGAAAACGAACATATCCAACTCATATATACATATAAAAAGCTCCACTTGATAGCTTCCAAAAATTAGGGAATGGCTAGACCAACAATTTCCTAATAAATATCCCAGAAGTATACGATTCTCCAAAAAAACATAGAATTAGGAAGAAGTAGAAACAAGAAACAACAAGGAATTGAACGAGAATCTTTGCCTCATATACATACTCAAGACTTGAAAAAGTGTAAGTACGTCTACAAGATAAATCCAATTACTTCTTGTAGGTCCATAACTGATTTGGACCAGTGTGGGAACAACCCCCCTCCCCCCCACACACACACACACACACACACAGATAGATAGAGAGAGAGAGAGAGAGAGTATTTTCATTGTTGGATCAAAAGGCAATCACATCACAATGTGGTTTCAGATTTAGGGATCTCAGTATTGTACATGCTATAAAGTCCTTTAAGAACATATTATTATGCTACTCTTTAATGTAGTGGTTTCCTTTGAGAAGATTTAAGAGAAAAATGCTCATGTGAGTTTGTAAGAGGAGATCCAAGAACTGATGGGTGGAGTTAGTTAGGGAGGAAAATGATTGCAAACTCTAGAGGAGCAGACAAGGCTCGCATTGCGCTTAACATAGAGGTTGAAGGAAAACAAGAAAACCCATTTCAAAAAACACTACCATGTGGGAGGAGAAGTATACAAGTAGATAGAAGCTAGGGATTTCATTAACATGATCACAAACATGCAAACATGTTAATAACAGTGTGATCACGTTCTAAGGTAAGTGATCATGTTAAATACTCACATGACCTTTCTATTAGCATGAAAAAACCATCCAAACCGGTAAGCCCCTGACAGAGTGTCTTTTTCTAAAACAAAAGGCGAAATATTAAACTTTTTGACTAGGCAGATCCCTGGGGAGTGTATGCTTGTGACGGATACAATTAATTCTCCTTGTGAACTAGCCTAAGGTTATTTAGTTCTCACGGGTCCTAATATGGGGCTGGACATAATTCTTAATATAGCTACCACAACTTAAAAGATTAAAAACCTTAGCCTAAGAGAAAGATACGATGCTAAACAAATTGGGTCTCTCTAGGGTCACGCTCATTGCAACGAAACCATTGGTCCGTAAAGGGGCTGAATTTGGTTTTAGAAGATGAGCATATACTAAAAATGAGTTGTTAGTCAAGGGTTAAATGTCCTTTACTAGTGTACTACAAATATAAAGTTCCTTGAAGTCTTGGATTTCACACCATCATAGGCTTTGTTTGATGTATGTGGTTTGTCCCTGTAAAATATGAGAGTTACAATTCTTAATTGGGTGAAAGCAATTCTTATATAGTTAGTCAAATGTTTGAGGGGCACTACAGTCCTTGATTGGATTAAAGTAGTCCTCAAGTGTATAATTGCATTGAAGATTTTATAGATGTTATATTTTTATTATATTAGTTGTGTGAAATTGATTAAATTGGTTGATTCCCGATGTTGTCTTGCTTTAACCATTAATACATCGAACACTATTTTTAGATATTGCATACATAGTTTCTACTCAAGTTTTTATGTATGCATTATTTTCTTTTGCACAATTTAGACATGGTAAGAGAATTTAGTTTAAATTTTAATTCAAAGTTTTGTTTAATGCATATTGTCAAATAGAAAGTGAACGGTATATTGTGATAGATTGTTGCTACATGAGATTGAGATCATACATATTTTGTTTGTTATTGTAGTTAAAGTAATATTGTTACTATGCACAAGTTGATTATTCTTTTTTGCCCTATGTTTATCTATATTGTACATATACAAAATGACATTTTCTCAAACACTATTTTCGGTATATTTTGATATTATGATTATTGCATGTGAAATAAATCGAGCAATAGGAAGAGGATGGGGTCTAGGAGGGCCTCTTTACTTTCCATGAGATTATGGAAGTGATTAGCATTTTGACGAATAGGTTCATGCCATGTGTGTACAAGAATGGTGGGTGTGTAAGAGAGGTGTAACAGTGGTCAAAGGATGCACTTTTTCCCCCAAAAAAGAGGGAAATAATTTTATGATTTTTGTCCTTTCATAACTTCTACATACTATCTCCGATTTGAGCAAAGATTATAGATCCGTAATCTGCACGTCGAGCTCTTTCCATAGATATGTTACACGATATGGTTTTGCCCAATAGATTTTGAATTTCATTTTGAGGGGGAAAATTGAATTCAAATAGACTAGCCGTTTTTCCTCTTTGAATTCAAAAACTGCTCTTTAATTGCTTTCTTAATACTAGAGGTTTGACTCTCTTAAATTGCCAAATAAAGAGGCCCTCCTAGACCCCATTCTCTTCCTAATGAATAGTTAAATTTATCACTAAATAAAGACAATGTGATTTTTACGAATGCATAAATTTGATTTCTCTTTCAATGAGATTCTTATTTTATAATATATTAAAAAGTAAACAATTGTTTCTGCAACTGAACATATAGTTCTTATGACTTCAACCTTTTTTTCAATCAATGGAGAGAACGTGAGCACAAGTAATATGCAATCAAGAAAGAAATAAAAAAACCTCTAGCAAAGAGTGGGAGTTTACGAAAAACATATGCAATCGATATGTAGAGTGACAATGTAAAATTTGCATGATTACAAAATTGGGTAGGGCTCCATGATTAAGGAGCATTATTTGGGTGGCCAAAAAAGATCTATCATGTATGCATACATCATCAAGCACTCACAATTGCAAGCATTTGAGAAGAGAGTTTGAGAAGAAGGGTGACAAGAGACACCAGGTAGACAGGTTTGTTATGAATGCGTACCAAGAGCAGACATATATGAACTCCAATCATGTCAATCCTATGGTAACACCAATGAGAACTATAGAATAACATGCTCAAGGAGACACGATGCCTAACAATTTTTCTTCTAAGCGCGACAACAAGGTTAGCTCTGGGAAAATGCAACAAAGATCTTTGCAGTAAAGATTTGAAGCTCAGATGTTAAAAGAGGCATAACTTGTGCTTACAAAAGCAATTTTCTTCATTGAAATGCATTAGTCATGGTTAAGAACCATCATTGGAAACATGAATGGAAGAAAATTGGTGAATATGGTCCATGATTTTCAACCTCTTCATAGCACAAGAGATAGAATGATCTCTTAGAAAAATGTTATGTTGACATCAAAAAGTGCGTTTCCAATTTCATTCTTAGCAACTTATCACTCTCACGATGCAGAATTTTCAGTGATGGTCAGTATAATATTCAAAGAAGACCACTGATCAATATTATGTTGGTGTGTCCAAGAGGAAAGACGTTCATAAAAGCTATTGGCAATTCCAATGATAAATTAAAAGTGGTTCTTATATCGTTGGTGTGTTGACCACTGTAGTTAAAGAAATAGTGTTGAACATGTTGTTCAATTAGTCATGGACATAATTATAAAAATATTGAAAAAAAAAGAAAAAGATACTTTCCATACAGTTATCCCAATGATTGCAATACACATAGTTTAAAGTTGATGCTAAAGAATTGGTACACTAGTGAAGAAACCACGCGGTTTGCCAAATATTGACGTCATGCATCAAGTTGTAAAGTTTATCTTAAAACAACAAAGAGTCCTTGATATATACAGGATGCGCATGTCAATTATATTGAAATTATCTGCTGGCACTCAATTTTTCACTCATTGTTACACATTGGAGTCTCTGCTAAATAGTAACTGCTCTGTAATTGATATGTTTGATTGTACAACATTTGACGAATGATAGCTTAATAAGTGAAAGTGAAGGTTATGAGTTTAGGAGGATTTATAAATAGGCATGATTTGTGGATTCCAGAGTCAACATTAGACTTGGGAATTGAAGGCTCTTTGGAGATAGAGTTTTGGCCTAGTGTCTGAGAGGGGTGGGATTTCCCTGTTAACCTGCTAGGGAAAGCATTTGGTTCAACAGAAGGAGGACTCATTTCTTCTTCTTTTGAATTGGAGTCTGCTTCATCTACATCATAGTTGAAAGGGTCAAAAACATTAGCCAAGAGGGGGCTAAATGTGTTTCTATTTCTTGGTTGGTTGGCTCTATTATTTTTCCCTCCTTTAGCGCAATAGGTTGAAATCCTTCTTCCGTGTCTTTGGGGGTAGAGTCTTGGGACAGGTTTAATACCTAGACAGTCTCTAATAAAATGACATTGTTTAAGGCAATGAAAACAAGCATTGGGCAAATTTATGTAAGCAGCCCTTTGGAAATGTAAGGATTTCCCCAATGAGTCTCTCATGGTAATTTTAAATTTCAATTCATCGCTTATGTCAATTTCAATAAGGAGTTGAGGATCCCATTTAGGGTTTATATTGCCCCTATCTCTTTGCCCAATATAAAAATTCAATGGCCAGGTCTAGGAAATCAACCCATACAGGAACTTTAGGAGATTTGGGTCCTCTAGGGTGAAAATCATGAAATCAATTGAAAACTGACATACTAGTGTTTCGAATCAGCCATTGGTGATGCCCTACAACTTGAAGAGTTGAGTTGGGGTCTGAAAAGAAGAAAAGGTAGTAGTTGTTGGGAAAATATTGTACTTGGGGTAATATTTAGGTTTTTGTTGGTCCATTTTTGTGAGATCCAGCTCTTAAGGGCTTCAAGAGAGGGACAGGCACCATGAAAGAGACCAATAACAACACACTGCTGAAGCTGAGTGTGCCAAAGATCAAGGTCTTTAGCAAGAGTAGTGACAAAAGCTTCTTTGCTGACATGATCCCCTATTTTAGGGGTGTCTTCACCAGAAAATAGGTTGGGGGAACCTTCGTGTTGAACAAGCTCATGCCTAATTGTTTGACTTACGTGCAAAGGGGGAATGTGATGCATTTCAAATTGTTGCATTTTTTATTTATCAAAAATTCCAGTAAACTCAGAAGGAGAAGCAAAAAAATTAGGGGATTTACGTGAAGGGTCGAAGACATGGATAGGCGCATGCACAATAGTATTTTGATGAGTTAGGCTAGTTACTTGAGCATACGAGAGTTGGTGGGGGGCATTACCAGTGCTCGCATTGCATGTGGAAGAGGGGAAGGTTGACGGTATTGTAGAGACAAGGTTATATATGTTTTGAAAGAGAGAGTGATGCATGAACATGCATCACTATGGGGAAACATGCATAGATTGAGAACCACTGACAGGGTTAGGGTTAGGACTCGACATGGCTGAGACGAGGCCATTCTTCAAAGCTTCATGCAGTGCCATGGCTCAACCCTCCCCAAAAGAGGGAGAGGGGGGGGGGGACAGAAAGGGAAAATAGAATACGAGGCGAAGAAGAGTCGAGCATGGCACAAAGACAACAAGATTGAAAGTGACAGGTCCAGGCGTCCGTACTGTACATGCTCCTACTCTAGTCTTATCGCCTCGAGGCCGTTTTTTACTTTTATTTTTTGTGTGAAATCTTTTGTCACTCAAATGTGTTTCTAAGAGACCTCGAGTAAGAGTTGCCCATCCCATCAGAGGTCACAACATAGGTATCCTACGTGCTGCAAGAGAAAGAATCCCTATCTAGGCCTACTGGCAACAATCGGTAGTACAAGACTATGTGCCAATAACACAAAAATAGTTTCTTGACTAGCAATTAACTCGCATGTGTCACCGATTTCTAAGAGAGTGAGCAAAGACATGCAACTATTTGTTATTTTTGGTTTTTTAATAATGGTTTAGTGTGCAATGTCCTAGTATGCCGAACCCCTATAACCCGTACAATGTGACACTGAAGCCTTTAGAGCTTTAGCCCGTAGATGCGCTAGGTAGGATGGAGCTCTAAGTTTAGAGTGGCAAGGTTTCCATTGGGAGCATGAATATAGAAGGGACTCTAGCCACATGGAATGTGATTTAAGGACTCGTAGAGAGCATTATGATCGCAAGGATAGATACAATGGATCTATTGGCAGTGATGTCAAGATTGAAGCATAATGGATAAAGATGCTAGAAACCCTAGCTTTACAAAAGGCATCAAGAGATGTTCACTGTATACAAAGGTAGGGGTTCACATTTTCATGTATCAGACATGGATCATGGATGATTTGTGTAGTGTGCGATCAAAAGGAAGGGATTGTGAATGTATTGCAAATTATCACACGTATGATTGCTAATGCATGAGCTGTAGATGTGATCAACAAGACAAAGAGTCCATGCTAGAGAGGATGCATATAAAGGGATTTTAGCAATAGGGAAGGTGATGAAGGACTCGTATAGAGCATAATGATTGCAAGGATAGATACAATGTATATGCAAGAAGTGATGTTGATAATGAACGCAGAGACAAAAGTAGGATCGATCAAGATGATAGAAACCCTAGCTCTTCAAAAGGGCATTAACTATAGGAACTTTAGATATTCAGTGTTTACCAAGGTAGGGATTCACATAGCATGGATCGCAGCTACTTTGTGCAACATGCAATCAAAAGGAAGGGATTGGGTATGTAGCACAAATTTCCACAAGTTTGATTGATATTATATGAGCAATAGGCATGATCAAGATATGATATCAGTGTCTATTACTGTGCATATTGCTATCTGACCACGATCGCACTCTTTGCCACCGCTATTGCTGTTGTGCACGTAAATTTTTCTCTCTCTATTTTTCTTTGTTAATCTCTAGCAATAGTGGCGGTTTTGGACTTTTTCTCTTATAGTGAACTTGCATTTGTATCTAACAATTTATTATCCCTTGCTGCGTAGGGAGATTCTGATCCAACTAACCATATAGGAACATGTCCAAAGTTTCTTCTTAGCAACTTGTTATAGGTCTTCGTAGCAACCCTTCCATGTTGTGCATATTTCTAAGATTCCTACCTAATAATTTCCATTTGGTTAGTTTCATGGGACACATAATGTGACGGAAGCTAAGTAATTACCTCTTGGGACTTCAAAAAGCAATGTTTGAGGTATGTATACGTGTGTGTGCCATTAAGCTTTGGCCATTCTTTGTGCATCCTTGGCATGGTGCTACCAATTTCCTTGTGAACAACAATGAGTCCTTCAAATGTGAAAAATATGAGCTTAATCATGTAGTTTGAGAGAGTCCCCTTCATGGTGCTGAGGGACGAGAAGAAATTTAAGCTTTGCATATGTATACATGCTGATTTAAGGGTACATGCACTTCATTATGTGGTCTTTTTTATCATGCAATATTCTATCACTCTTGATTGTTTAGGTGATGGTGTGAGGGTTGTACTCTTCTAAATGTTACTAAATGGGACCTGTTTTGCATGGATTGACATGCTATGGATCAATGATACAATTGCTAATGAAAATTTGTTCAACGCTTGCTAAGGTATTAATTTTGCACTCAGTTTCATGCTACATCTTGCTACTCTTTACAAGAAATAGAAAATATGTTCATGTTGATGGTAAGGTAACAGTAGAGAGAAGATTGGAGAGACCAAGAAAAAATAAAGGCTTAGAAGGCATATCAGCCATACTTGTGTTTGTGGTCTATCTGCTTGCTCTCATTGTTATAAGTGAATGGAGAAATAAAAAATGCAACATCAATTCATGAAACTCACTTCTCATAGAGCTCAATTAGAGAGGAGAAGAGTTATGCAGTCATTCAAAATTTTCTTATTTCCTAGTCGAAATCTTCTTTTGTTCAGTTTCTCAATTATTGGGTTTTTTAATTTCATAGCTAGAATTTCCGAGGACTTTCCTTTCATGATTTTATTCTCCTTTGGTTCATCTCCAAGCTGGAAAAGATATGAGAGATTAAGCACCCTATTTACAAAGCTAGAATATGTCAAAAAAAATCTCCTCCTTACGTACTTTGCTGCATGAAGGCAAATCCGGATCTATCTTGTCTTTGATGCAGTAACAGACGCTTGCAAATTGGCCTTAATGTATTTTGGAGAGCCTGATATCTCAAGTCATGATGAGGAAGCGATTGGTCACCCTTGAAAGTAGCAATATGGCGACACCGGCAACAGGTGCACTTTCCTCTGGCAAGAGCTACCGCACCTTCAAACTCTGATTTGGCCTTTTCAAATTCTGATTTTATGAGAGTTTCTGGAGGATCATGGATGTACTTCTCATCACTGTCGAAGCGTGCTGGACTGTTTCGAACGTCCCCGCTCCAATCATACCATCTTACTTTGATTTGAAGGTTCGGCCGCGCGCCCTGTAGTGGCTCTAGCTCAGGGAGTGGCTCTTCTAAGGGCGGCAATGTAGTGAGCATGAGCACCCGCAGAGAAGGGAGCGCGCCACGTCCGATTGTGCCCAAGAAGGATCTCCAGCGTCGATTTGTATCTCTATCCCCAAGATAGAGCTCCTCTAGTAAGGGCAGCGATGCTACCATGCGCTCCCATGCTTCGACGCTCATCCTCTCCAAGCCTTCAGGCAGAGAAAGAGATCGGAGGTGGGGAAACGTCTGCATCCTTATGAACTTTGCGTCTTCATCATGCACGTTGTCCATGCAAAGTGTTTGCAGGCCATTGCAGTTCTGAGCAAGCAACTCCATAAGCGACCTGTCGTTGCCAGGGTCCACGATAAATACGTGTCTGAGACGGAGATGGCGAAGAGTGGCGCCTGGTCCTTCACGCAAGCCTGCTTCCAGTCCCTCCAGGCCTTCGAGATCACACCATTTGAGTGTCAAGGAAGTAAGCGAGTTGCCATGCCGCAGGCCCAGTCCAGAGAAAATAAAGGGGCCCTCTATAAAAAGCTCTCTCATCGCAGGGCAGTTGGCCAATATGGAGTCGATGCCAGTGTCTGTGACGGCGCTGCCATCAGAACTCGCCCGGATATCGAAGCGTCTTTTTTGAGCAAGATGAAAGGATTGCAGGAGAGGGCATCCGAGCGCTAGGGTGGCGAGGTGAGAGTCGGTGATTGGCTCACATCCTACAGCAAACTGCAGGTTGTGGAGATGTAGATGGGTGAGAGCAGGGCAAGCGAGTGTGAGGGCTGTCATCCAGAGGGGGTCCTTGAAGGAAACGCTTCTGAGGTGAAGGGCGGTGAGGCGAGCCAAGCTGCGAGGCTGCGGCAGGGCGAAGATGTGGGCAGAATGGACGTGAGGTGCGGCAATGAGGACTTGATCGGGCCTCCATGAGAAACCCTCGATGGTGACAGATGTGGCAAGTGGAAACTCAGAAAGAGCATCCAGCACCTCGACGGCCACATCCAGCCATAGCCGTCTCTGCTTGAATACGTGGAACATGGCCCGGGTGAATGTTTGAACCAGTACGATGTCCTTCGTGCTGACGGGGTGCAGGATATGAACGGCCGTCGTGGTCGGACGCAGCAGGCCGCAGGTGATCAGGTCGCTCCAGGCCCGACAGGTGAGGGCGAAGGCATGCCTTTCCTTGGACTGCAGCTTTGCAATCACGCGCAGCAGGCAACGCTCGGGCATCTCCTTCAGTTTCATATCGATCAGTCCAGCCAGCTCTTGTAGCTGTTCATTGCCGCTTGCGTTTTTCCTCATTATTCTCAGTTTTGTAATGGTTACCTTGCATTCTAGTTGCCCCCTCCTTCTACTCCTCTCCTTTGGAGTCGGCCACCTGGTGCTACATCAAGAGAAATAAATAGAGAATCTTTGACGATTAACTATTATTATAGAGGCAATCTTTGAAGTAGTACTTGGTTACTAATTTGAAAGGTTGCCACTTACATGACATCCAGTACCATCAACTTGCAATGGCTAAAATCGACACGCATAGTAGAAATTTCTTTTGATAGGCAATTTTACAAGCCCTCTTTTATAATGCGATCAGCTTACATAATTTGTTATATATAACGTAAATTTAAGGGTAAGATTCTAGCATGTCAAATGACACGAGGTTTTTATGAAGCACCAATTTTGATAGGCAAAATAGTGCTTGACAGAAAAAACAGGTGTCAATTTTAGGGCCTGATACCATGAGATCTTAAATGAAAGTTCCCAAGCCATGGGATTGACAATGGTCAACCACTTGTGTGAATTTTGAAAAGACAAACAATCCAAATAAAGTATCTTCACAACCCAACTCTTGACCTTTGGCCTATCCATGTGCTTGCTTGGGTTTCAGATGGAGACACACAGAGTGGATAACTCTTGAGTCTTCACTCACCTCCGGCCCAATGGGCCCTACCCATGTGCTCGCTTGGGTTTCGGACAGATGGAGACACATGGAATATACAACTTTCAAAGGAGTGAATCACTTTTATTTTTGTATTGGAGTGCACAAGTAACCATCAAGGGGATTTTCCTACAGATTTTATATATATCGTGTTACACAGTCCATGTCTTTGACATGAGGTAAGCTCACGCACCATGATTTCTCATGCATTAACATCCCCATCACTTGTATATGAGTCCAATCTATGGAAAAACAGTTTCTACTTTATCCTCTAAAAGACTTGTATTTTGGTAGATTTTTACCAACCTCTTGAGCATGCCTAGGACATGTTGTCCTATTCAAAGCTCCTTCCTTTGAGCCACACAAGATTTTGTTTACCCTCATAGCCATGCATGTAAAGTTATTCTAGAGCCACTTTGGAGAATCATCAACTATGAACCTAAGGAGTCTATGAAAGCGTTCCTACCTTCATCTCACTACAACACGTCGCAAAAAAATCGGCGCAAGTACCGGCAAGATAAGCTAAAGAGCGGGTGTATACAGATTAGCAAAACTATAAAAAGAACAAAACCACAAAATCAAAAGCTTGATCATGACAAGTTCTCAAAGCATAACCATAACGTCGACTCCCAAACCATAGGCACAACGGCATAGCCATAATTATAACCATAATCGGATTCTCAAACCATAACTATCACATGATTGCAATTTTATCACTGAATACCATAACCATAACTTGATTGCCAAACCATCATTGCAAAACCATAACCATAACTTGATTGCCAAACCATGACCAAAACCTCTATGTCATACCATAACCATAACCTTTGTGCCATACCATAATTGCGAAACAAATCATAATCACAAATGGAATCTCGGGGGGTTCACTATGTGTAACCATATCACGTGTGTTCAAGGCATGTTTGTAAAACCCCTTATCTGTGAATTTTTTAAGGAATAAAATGTACCCTTTTCTTTTAAACTCTGTAAGTTTTTTGCAAATTTGAAAAATAGTATCCCTTCTGTATATATATTTCTGTAAGTTTCAAGAACTTTAAATACCCTTCTGCTGAACTCACGTGATAGGTTACATTTTTCTTAGGTGACCTACCCGGGAATGGAATGCAAAACCATAAACATAAGCACTACAAAATTGTACATGCAAACAATCAGTAAGACATTGTATCAAGAAGACCACATATACAAAAAAGATCGTACAAAGAAGACTGTATGAAGATGACTGAGTAAAACTGTATCAGAAGACCATTATGGTAATGCCTCCCAGTTGACATCCTTTCCCTCATCCTGCAACAGCTGGGTCAATAGGGCCAGAAGTCCATGCTTGTACCGATACTTCTTCCCTTGGTGTGTCGGAAGGTGCTTCACTGCAACTTCCTACAAAATTATGGTTTAATCATAAGATAAATCTTCAAACTTCATATATATTTTTAAGAATGCAAAGCATACGTATAATACTTACAAACTCATATCAAAGTGGGTCATAGCTTCCAGTCCCAAGATGTGACGCTCCAGCAGACTCCGAACATGCTCTGGCTACATCTCTCTGCTGTTGAAATCTGTTTGGATTGTCTTGTGTCTCCCGTGCAATCCCCGCCCACTCCTCTACATCCAACCATGCCGCCTTTGGATTTCCTGCATTGTACCTGCCTCGCCCCTCTAACCGACGGTGTGATATTGTGACATTCGCCACATCCAGAATCCAGCCATTTGAGACTTCATCGTACCCGTCCGCTGGCCTTTGCTCTCTGCAAATGGCCTCGACGATGTAACTCTACCTTTCATCATCGAGATTATCCCAAACCTCCATCAAAGAGTGACCAAATTGAACTATATAGAGATGTCAAATCCTCTATCGCATGGCCTTTCCGACCCTATCTGCCACAACAGCCCCATCCTTGCTCTTGTACACCTTGCTAGGATCATGCTCGTATGATCCTCAAGGTATACGTGGTGTGCCAATCGGTGAACTGTCTACTAAAGAGAGTGGGGATGCTCTCTCGGTGGTGTGGACGCATCGGTAGAACCACTAACACAACAACCACCGCCTCCTCCAGAACGACGCCTACCTCGTCTCAAGGACGAACCACCCGTCAATGTATGGGGCACACTAGTCCTAGGTGTAGGGGGCACACTCGACTAAGGTGTGGGCCCAGTTGGTGTAGGGACCACACTAGTCCTAGGCGTAGGGTCGTTCGTAGTAGGTCTAGAGGAACAAAGGGTCATATTTGTGATAGAGGTCACTTCGTAGTAGGTCTAGAGGAACAAAGCGACCACAAAGCTCCATATTTGTGATAGTGCAGCCACAAAATTGAAACATACTTAAAGATATTAAAGTAATATTATCATGTGGAGCTCAAAAAGAAAGTTGTAAAAATATACATGCCAATAGCAACCCCTTGACATCTCCTCTTCCTCTTCAGTAAAAAATAATCCATTCCTCTTTGCCTTTGAGATTGTCGCATCTAACCACCGCTCAATTGGAAAGTCAGGCCATTTCTGAAGATGATCTGGAAAAGCAAGGTTTCTAGTGGCACAGTTGCAATTAAATTGCAGGCGATCTATCAAGCATTGTTGATTTTTTCCTTCATACCTCTCTAGCCACTTTTGCATGATGTCTGAGTTGAGAAGGAGAAATCTCATAACCTTTTCTCCCATTGTGATGTCCATCTTCCTAACAATGCCTTGTCCATGCGGCTTGTCCCTTGTCACCTTTACATTAACCTCAATAGTCCACATTCGGGGCATCTCTGGATCAACTGAGACCAAAAATTCACTGATGAGGACAACAGACTCTTGTACAAGCTATCCTTCGGCCATGCTACACTCGGGGCGAGCCCTTTGATGAATGAACCCCTTTAAAGTCTTCATAATCTCTCCAAGAAGAACATCCACCTACTATAGGCTAACCCAGAAACTACAACTTCATCGACCATATGCACAAGTACATGCATTTGGATGGTAAGAATGTTTGTTGGAAAGTACTTCTTCGCCATGCACACTGCTTCAATAGCATTTAAGCGTGCTGCATTAGTGCTGTCTTTTCTTATCTCTTTTGATCGATCCAACATACCAACTCATTGATTTTGTAGATTGTTCATCTAATTTTATCTATCAAAAAATCCTTTATGGAGTTGGGTAAGATAAACTATAAAATTTGTGCCAATTGTGGGGCTTAAGACCACTGAGATTGTCATCTCTCGTAAAAGCCGTTTTCAAACATCGCATGCACCCAATGGGAGTCTTGAATGAAGATATAGTCTTTTTCACTTGTTGCTCTTCTGTACAACTCAAAACCCATGGTCCTTTTGGTATAGCAAACTTCCCATTCGGTTTAAGTCGAGGCCACATCTCTGGCATTCGACCCACAGCCTATAGGTCATCTCTTTAGGCCTTGCTCTCCCTTATTCCAGTGATGGTTTTCCATATGATCTCCCCCACATTCTTGAAGATGTGCATTGGGTCAAGCAAATGATTACTTAGCAGGTCACTTCAGTACGTGAGTTTATGGAAAATAGAAAGTCTTTTTATTCCAGGTGGCATCCAATCTCCCCTCTCCAATCACAAGTTTTTCTAATCGCTCACTTTCATTGGATGCATGTCATGTTTGCATATGTTTGGTCCATGTAGCTCATGTTCTTCATACAAAAATATACCAATAATCTCGTCTTTATTGGTCAATGACTATATATTAAGGTTGTTGAAGTCTGTGTGCGCTTTTGAAGTCTGATTGGGTTATTTTAATTGGTTTATTAATTTCCATTTGGATTTTGAAGTACACAAGGCGCTTTTAAAGTTTGATTGCATTTTTTTAACTATTTGCCGCTAGCTCTAACAACCTCACATTCTCTATCCATGCTTGATCCCCGCACACCTTGGTCTAGAGGTGCACGGAGATTAGGACCACAGGGTCATGACTATATATTAGTGTTTTTGAAGTCTGTGTGCGCTTTTCAAACCTATAGCCTACACCTAGCCTATAACCCATAACCTAACCTAACCTAATCTATAGCGTAACCTATAACCAAATTAAACCTAATCTATAACCTCACCTATAACATAACGTAATCGAAGTCCGTTTGCGTTTTTTGAAGTCATTCTTGAAATCCGTTTGCGTTTTTGTTACTTTTTTCCGCTAGCTCTAACTTAATTTATAATCTAGCCTAACCTATAACCTAAACCTAACTTAACATAATATAACCTAACCTATAACCTAACCTAACCGAACTCCGTTTGCGTTTTTAGAAGTACACGAGTCATCTTCATTAAAGTCCATTTGCATTTTTTCTACTATTAACTTCTTGCAAGATCTGACCTAATCTATAATCTAACCTAGCCTATAACCTAAAGCTAACCTAACCTAACATAACCCTAAACCTAAACCTAACCTATAGGCTAGCCTAAACGAATTCCGTTTGTGTTTTTTGAAGTACACGAGTCATCTTCCAAGTCCGTTTGCATTTTTTTTACTATTAATTTGCCGCTAGCTCTAACCTAACCTATAATATAACCTAAACCTAACCTAAACTAACATAATCTATAACCTAGACCTAACCTATAACATATAACCTAACCTAACCGAAGTCCCTTTGTGTTTTTTGAAGTACACTAGTCATCTTCAAAGTTCGTTTGCATTTTCTCTACTATTAATTTATCGCTAGCTCTAACCTAACCTATAATCTAGCCTAACTTGTAACCTAAACCTAAACCTAACCTATAATCTAGCCTAGCCTATAATGTAACCTAAAACTAACCTATAACCTAACCTAATCAAAGTCCGTTTGCGTTTTTTGAAGTACACGAGTCATCTTCGAAGTCCGTTTGCATGCGTTTTTTCTACTATTAAATTTCCGCTAGCTCTAACCTTTCATAACCTATAACCTAAACCTAACCTATAACCTAATCTAGCATAACCTATGACCTAACCTATAACCTAACATAATCGAAGTCCGTTTGCATTTTTTCTACTATCTGTCGCTATCTCTAACCTAACATATAACTGACACAATCTTGCATGGTGAATGGTGTGTAATCTAATCCAACCATTGCTTTCAAGGTATTCTTTGATGGAACCTTGTTGGTGAGGAGTGATACCCTTATCCAGAGTGAGAGAGAGTCTTAGGGCAATTGACTCGGCAAAAAAATTGTAAGCTATATACTGACATCATGGTTATGGGCTGCCAATGTTTCATTTGGGAGCATTATATTTTTTTTGAACCAAACCAATAACCTAAACATTAGTTAACTTAACCTAACCTTTTACGCATATACAACCTATAACCTAACCTATTGCCTAAACCTAACTTATAATCTAGCTTACCTAGCCTATAACTTATAACTTAACCTAATCTATAACTTAAACCTAACCTAACCTATAAGCTAAGCTAACCTAACATATAAGCTAAACCTAATCAAACCTAACCTGTGACCTAACCTAGCCTAGCGTATAATTAACCTAACTTATAACCTATAACTTATTAACATATAACCTATACCCTAACCTAGCCTATAGCTTAAACTAAACCTAACCTAACCTTATGAAATATACATACATGGAATTCCATGTTTCTTGCCAATATATCAGCCTGATTTGTACATCATATTGTAATATATTTTGATCCTGCAAGACAAAGTCAACTACACGGCCACCCCATCCATATGTTTAGAATATCTGATGATTATCATTCTAGTCAAACAGCCTGCAAGACAAAGATCAACTACATGAGCACCCCCTTCCGTATGGTTAGAATATCTCATGATTATCTTCCTTTTTCTTGTAAAAAATGAAAATAACTCACTATTTTAGGTCTCTTATTAGTCAAGGGATAAGTAACCATAATTTTACTCCCATTTTCAAGGGTCTAAAATGCATATCCTTACAAAAATATTTTGATTAAAGTTTGGATAAATGGGAGTATCTAATTAGGAATAATTATACCACAGAGCAAGCAATCTAATTCTTAGGGTACTAGTATCCATATCCTGACAAAAACCGTTTGATTGAAGTCACGATAAATTCGAGTAGCTACATTATTTTTTAATATATTATTTATTTCCATCATAAAACTCAATTAACATTTCATATACATCAATACGACATTCTACATCTAATGGATAATACAATCATGCAGATCAAAAAATTGATCTTTGATCGTTAAAAATCGATATCTGAATGTTGTATCTCTGTGTGTCCACCCTTTGGCATGAGCCTCCACTACATCTACACGGAGAAGGATCCAGTTGTTACCTGCATCCATACAAAAACATTCCGTTAGAACTGGCTATGTTTCTGCGTGTTGCAGGCGTTGACACTAAGTCGAGTTGTCACACCTGTAGACCTAGTTTACATCTTACCCTTAGGATTAACCATTAAGTTAAGTCTTTTAAGTGAGATAAATTTTATGTTCAAAGAATCATGTGTATCCCATTATTCAATGAGTTTCTTCACAAAAATGTTAGTGCCTACTATCATATATGATGTAAATACCTATGTATTTCTGGGTTAAGTTGTAGACCACCTGACAAAAATTGGGTAGCATCTCCATTGTAATTTTATTAGTACTTCAAAAAAATCTGTTTATGCCATCTCTCCAAGAGACCCTCCACAAGAGGTTTTAGGATTCAGTAACAAAAACAATATGAATCTCAAGTATAAAAAAATAGCAGTATTCCACATGCTACTAGCTCATATACCCATCTTCATAAAAATTTGTTAGTATCTTGTTTGCGACTCAAAAAAGGAATTAAGACTACTACACTTTGCAAGCATTAACAATCCAATATAGCACATATGTTCAAATATGAATGAGAATCCTACAAGTATCCGAGTGGTTATGTGTGCATATACCAGTCATTAAAAATTATCTACTAGCTGAAGCTAGCTCCATGTGTTCATGATAGGAGTTAGCGTTTGCTTACCATCTTGGATCAGAGAAAGAAAGATCTCAGTATGTAAGTAGGTAAGGTAAAATACTAATATGGACCACTTAGATTGAATTCGGGTAGCATCTCATTTGAAATTTGAACAAATTTTCAAAATTTATAGTTAATGCCATCTCACAATGAGACCTTCCACAGGAGGTTTATGGCTTATCAGAGGTATTAGTTATCCATGAACCTTAGCAAGTATCAATGTACCTTACCCTTTGACATATATGCTTTTTTTAAGGAACTACCACAATTGGAGTAATTACCCAAGTTTTTTCTTAATGTTGGAAAGAAAAACTCAACCAATCATGAATATTTCATAACTTCTTCAATGCACTAAAAGAAAATGAATCAATCATATGAAGGGAACACAATCTACACTAAAAGTTCCACATCGTTCCCTAAAACGAACCAATGTTAGATAATCCAAAAATCTCATTAAAAGGTTTCCAAGAAAGTCAAAATTTAGTTAACTTTATGGTGATTATCATAATACTTTATGAGATGACAAACTCCTCACATGGCCACAACCCAAATACTGGGTAGCATATCCTCTTTAGAACGTACAAACTATTTTCAAAAAACTAAGGTGCCATCTTTCTCGAGATTCTCCAAGGGATGTAAAAGGCTAAGACATTTTGACAAACCCCTAGTACCATAGATGAGATAGGTATAGTTTTTATTTTTTTTATGAACAACATACTTCGATTTTCCTACATAACTCCCAAATTATAGAGCATTGAGCATTGAGCGAAAAAACCCTTCACATGTTATATCAGTAAACACTAGTTCGTTCAAAATTGATAATTTTGTTAATCCATTGGAGCTATGCTACAAAGGGAATCAACACCCCCTTTTGCCAATTTTGGCAAGAAACCCTCTAGAGATCTACGAAAGAAGAAGAAGAAGACAATTGTACTCATTTTTTTGGGAGAAACAACGCTCACCATTGTTCCTATCTGTCGATTCCCCCACCCCATTATCTTCTCTATTATCCTTTTCTCCTTGGTGTCGGTGCCAATGTGCGTGTGTGTCCCCTTGATCATGTTTAATGTGGTGGAGAGAGAGAGAGAGAGAGAGAGAGAGAGAGAGAGAGAGAGGTTGTACAATTGTGGCATGTGCAATTGAAGCAGTGTGCATGTTGTGTGAGTCTAGGTTCATTGAGGCATGTGTTTGTGCATTGGCGTACTGTGGCAAGTGCATGTAGGTAAAATTGTGTCATTTTAAATGTGTTTTTGAGAGGAGTGGGGTGTTATGAGTACCCTAGGCTATTGAGAGGAATTCAAGTGTGTTTTTGGGTGTGTTCCCATTCCCCCTCTCCACCATCAAGAATGTTATCAAGTAGGGGTAGTATGCAAGAAGTTGACATGCAAACAAATTTATGCTGAGGTTAGAACAGTAGTCATCTTGGAATTCTTTCTTTGTAGAAATACAATAGGATACTTCCAAATATTTGTGATAATGGGCTACGGTTCAAGGACATGTGTACATTGGTCAGTATGTATGCAAAGTGTTGTGTTTCTTGGATTGCTTCCAATTAAGGATGTTATTTCTTGAGTGCAATTATTGTAGGTATGTCAAGAATGGGTAGGACTCAGAGATATTAGTTGATGCAAAGTGAGGACTCCTCTCCGCTTGCATCTTGGTGAACATATGCACGTCCACATTATTAGTGAGTGGAAGTTATTTGGTCCACACATTTGCCAATGTAATGCACTTTTAAAGGCCTGATTGTTTTTTTTTGAGCTCCATGTCTATAATGTAGACTCTTAAAATGGAGAGGTCATATAACATAGTCAATAAGGGAAGGGCCAAAGAGCATTGACTAAGAGTGCATGCTTAGGGAACTTAGTGGTTAGTATGAATACAAGTTGTACTATATCTTGGACTAATTTCTCTCAAATTTTATTTTCTGGATGGCACAACAAGATTTTTTTTGACAACACAACATCTCATTGAAGAGCTACATGTTAAGGATGTTCTCTCTTTCATGACTCTTATCCTAGGTTGTGCCCAACATGGCTAAAGAAACTCTTGGTCATTTTTGTTGAGTGCAAAGTGAGAGCCTTTTAACAAATATGATTAACTATGCTTGCATCTTACTGACATGTGGCATTATACAAGGATTCGGAGAAGAGTGTTGTGTTGATGAATGGGCATTGACAACATTGTTCTACACTATTTTCATCATGCCAATGTGAATTACATTGAGCACTAGTGAGATTTTGGCTAAGATTAATGGGTTTTTGAGAGAGAGAGAGAGAGAGAGAGAGAGGGAGAGAGAGTCATAGTCAAATGCAAAGATTGAGAGCGTAACGAACATTTTTCATTCTTTAGTGTAAAACGGGTAGGGATTGGACCGTGTCTAAGTTCTAGCCAAGTGAAGAACAATTCTAGGAAAATATGTTTCTTATCTTTGTTCAAACCAAGTGGATAAGGAAGAGAAAATGTTTTTTTTTTGTTTAAACAAAGTGAATCCCACGGGGAAAGAGAGAGGTGAAGAGTGTTTCCATGATGTAGAATAGACCCTACAATGAGCTCACTTGTGGCATTAAATATGTGCACTACTTAGCCCAACATATATTTATTTGGCAGTTGAAAGGTTTGGTTAATGGGCATCTTAATGATCAATTAATTTAGAAAGGTTGCTATTTTTTCTTCCAATAGCACTTTATAGACTAATTTCTTTGTTTTCAAAGAAAAAACTAAAGTTTGAGCATCCCGTTTTGCACGTGCGCGCGCGCGCGCGCGCACACACACACACACACACACACACACACAGAGAGAGAGAGAGAGAGAGAGAGAGAGAGAGAGAGAGAGAAGCTTTTTGATAACATAGAAGGCCTTTTTCTAGCTACTTCAAGGGTAGGTGCTTGGAAATGCAATCAAAATACTACATACTAAGAAAATATTCAATTCATTATAGCTCATACATCAAATTTATTGTAGTTAAACACCCTATCTATATATCCTAAAAGCATTAGGTCATGCAAAGAGTGTTAGATTGTAGCTTCATCCTTCAAGAATGATATAAAATGAGTTAAACACACGGTGTCCTTCATGGGTTTCCCTTTTGAGATGGCTTATGCTCCCTCCTACATAAGATGTCACTATTAATAGTTAGACGGAGCACCCTATTGGTTCTTTGGAGCATGATGTAATCTGATAATGGATCATCAAAGCTAATATAGTTGGCACTACATATGGATGCATTATTGGAATTAGGGTTGCAGAGAAACGCACACAACTTGGAGAAGACGAAGGAAGCTCAAGGCACACAATAGAGAATGTGGTACTTAGTGTGCAATGGAAAGATAGATAGCCCTAGAGTGACGGGCATATATACAATGCTCGCGGGAAAGAACCTCCTAAAGAGGGAAAAAATGCCCCAACGGTCCTAGTGTGTTCACACACATCATTACCACATGTATATGGTAACAAATCCCGCCTAGAGTGATGCGGTGAACGAGAGCTGGCACATGAGTAAAAGAAGTGCCATGCTCTGAGAGCATGAACAGTCCACAAAAGGGAGTAAGCCCAAATCTTTGCAAAAAAGCTTCAAGCTTCTCACGAGACAATGCCTTAGTGAAACGATCTGCAAGGTTTTCTTGTGTTGGCACATAAGCCAAGCTGACCTCTCCTGCTGAGAGCCTCTCCCTAACATAGTGGTAATGAACCTCAATGTGCTTTGTACGAGCATGAAAAATTGGGTTCCTTGCAATTGCCAATGCGCTCTGACTGTCAGTGTACATAGTGTTGGTAGTGTCCTGTCCAACACCCAAATTAGCCATAAGGCGCCTGAGCCATACACACTCAACCGTAGCTGTGAAGACTGCCCTGTACTCAGCCTCACAACTCAAAGTGGCCAGAGTAGGTTGCTTCTTGATCAACCATGATATACATGAACTACCAAGCCTGAAAAAAAAACCACTTGTGGACACTCGCGTGTCAAAACAACCAACCCAATTTGAGTTTGAAAAAACATGTAAGTTTGGCGGCAATGATTCCCCCTTGGGACAAAACAAGCCAAGATGTAAAGTGCCACTAAGGTAGCGGAAAATACTCTTGACAGTCTACCAATGCTTAGACCCTGGGCTATGCATAAATCTACTGACCTGTGAGAGTGCAAACTGAATATCCGGCCTCGTGTTGCATACATAAATGAGGCATCCAACAACAGTTTGATAAAGAGTGACATCAGCAGGATCGCCAACATCATGTAGACTCAACTTCAAACCTGTTTCCATGGGAGTGGCAATAGGTTTGCAATCCTCAAGTCTAAACTTACATAGCAATGTCTCTATGTAGCTTTTCTGACACAAGGCAATACCACCATCACACTACTTAAACTCTACACCCAAGTAATGATGCAACAGCCCCAAATATTTCATCTTGAAAGTAGCATTCAAATCAGCCTTAAATTCAGCAATATGTCTCTCATTTGGTCCAGCGATCAACAAATCATCGACATACAAAACCACAATGAGAAGGAGGAATCCCAAACTCCGAGAAAACTTTTTCGAATGATAATAAAATCGAGCGATTTAATGAGAGGAAACCTTGCAAGCATAATGGATTCTATTAAGATTTTCCCTTTCAAGAAACATGAGGAGACAAGCATGCAGTAGTGGACGCAGCACTAACTTCTTGCCTACAGCCGACCTTCAATTTTGTATAGTGAAAAAAAATAAGCTTAATGGATTTTTTACACTCTCTCTCTCATTGTATAGTTAAAAAATATCCATGTGCCGATGTAGATTCTTTGAGAGAATTAACAGAAGAGCTTTAAAAAAGAAAACTGTATTCACTTTTACATTTAGCGCACACACAGAGTAAAATAAGAATCTATTTCCCTTTTGTTTTTTTGGCAAAACTCACTAACAGTGAGTGATATATTAAATCCAAAAAGAATTACAGAAAGCCCTCCTCACAACGAGCGAAGGCAACTACCACCGTCATGAAAAATCCACAACCATATACAAGTCCATAGATAGGAAGGTAACCATCATAGGAAGGTAACCATCACCTCGTCGGAGATGCCATTGGGGGGGTTGCTGACTGCTACCCAGAAACCACTGCACCTTCGACCAAAAGCATAAGCCAAGATCCAGCTCCAACCAGCCCGTCCTCAAGGAGAGCCTCATATGCCTCAATAGACCGTGCAAGCCGTAGGACATCTCCAAAGTCGAACCATAAGACAACATTGCATCAAGCCATAGAGGGGCCTCTCCCCGTTGAATGTGGCTCTCCATTTCCACAATGAGGGTCATCCTTGCTACGACTTGACTCCCACCTGAGCATTGCGAAGATTCTGGGCCATCAATTTTCTCTCCAAAGAGAGTGGGAAAGGATGGCTACTTCCTGGGAAAATATTGAGTGGAGGGGTGCAAAATAGGTGCAATCGAGGGAGGAGCAAATGGGCGTCCCCTCTAGACCAATCTCCTGATCCTCCAAATGAGCCATCTCCATGGCGTCACCATTACCTAAGCTGCTACGTTGTGTGGATTCCACTCCCTATCGGAGAGGCTCCCTGAGCATCCCTAGCCTAAGCACTCTCACAGACATAGCAAACATCAACTATGCACAGGTATCACAAAACCTCTTGTAGACTCACCTCACTTTCATTCACTACAAAAAAATTGAGTTGAAAAAAAAAGTCAAGCCTCCTAAAGGATGAAAAAGTTGGGTTTTTTTTTTTTTTTTTTAAAGCCAAGTCTCCTATGGATGAAAAGTTTTAGTTGAACTTTTTTATTAAAAAAATAGCCAAAGCCTCCTAAAGGATCTGCGTTGAAAAGGATCTGCGTCAACGCAGATCCTTTAGTAGGCTTTGGCTATTTTTTTAAAACTTCTTTTAAACTCAAAATTTTCATCTTAAAGAGGCTTGGCTATTTTTTATTTTTTATTTTTGAACTCAAACTTTTCATCCTTTAGGAGGCTTGGCTATTTTGTTTTCAACTCAAAATTTTTGTAGTGAATAGAAAGTGAGGTGTGAATGACTATATTATTGAGACGGGGTAGTGCAAGGTGAGGATTGCAAAGCTGCTCGTCGCTCTAGAACTAGCGAAGCCCCAAGGGTTGGGAGGGGGGGGCATAGGGGGCATTGTAGCACACACTAGCCAAAGGTTTAGAGATGGACGTGTTCTATGTACGGTCTACAATGTATGGTGCTGCATGGATCGGTATGGGCATGGAGTTGTATCTATTTGTTTGTTTATCTTTTATAAAATCACTCATATAATGTGAGTTTGGGAAAAAAAAGTGAGGTGTGCAAAAGGTTTTTTTCTAGTTTTATTTGGGAGAATCAATTGAGATTCCCACTTGATTCTTTTGTGAAAAGACACCCCCTCTTGAACCTCATGTTTGTGTCTTGACTGAGTATGCGATGTGGGAAAGCAAGTGCCTACATCGTACCACATAGGACAGTATGGGCCCATGCCGTACAAATATTCGCTCGAATTTTGGTTCGCTCGAAAAATGTCGCTCGGTGTATGGTAAGACTCAATGAGAAGTACATCACCCTCATGCTTTACATACAATGTGCTTTCTGTTGGACTGTTACGAAAGCCTTGTTTGACCAAATGAGTGTCAGCTTTCTCATACCAAGCACGAGGAGATTGCTTCAACCCATACAAAGCCTTCTTACATCTGCACACTTTGTCCTCTTGTCCTTTTATCACAAAACTGCGAGGTTGCGTTACATAAACTTCCTCAAATATGTCACCATTCAAGAAAGTAGTAACAATGTTCGATTGATGTACATCCCAACTAAAATGAGCTGCCAATGCACATAGAAAACGCATAGTAGTCATACAAAAAGTGAGATCAAAGGTCTCTTTATAATCTATGCCTTTTTGTTGTGCATAACCCTTTGCATCAAGTCAAGCTTTATGGCGATCAATCTCACCATCCGGCTTGAGTTTCAACTTGTAAAGCCACTTCGTACCAATGGCTTTTTTGCCAGGAGGCA
Organism: Adiantum capillus-veneris; assembly: GCF_014529385.1. NCBI lineage: Eukaryota > Viridiplantae > Streptophyta > Polypodiopsida > Polypodiales > Pteridaceae > Adiantum > Adiantum capillus-veneris. The sequence goes on from NC_140944.1 coordinate 118,960,154, forward strand.
AATCACATAAAGTCCATGTGTCATTTTCTATAAGTGCATCATACTCTGATTGCATTGCAGCCATCCAATTATCTAAATTTTGTGCTTCATCAAAAGATAGAGGTTCCTCGACATCATGTAAGCTAGACAGAGCCAAAGCATAACAATCTGATGCATAAGATGCATGGCGAGAGCCTGAACGAGTACAACTAGACAAAGGTGCATCCAATTTACTGTCACACAAAGTGTGCACCAGCCATTTTGGCATACCTCTAGCCTTCTCATTTTCAACCCTTTCCTCATCAAGTACATCATGTACATCTGCATCAGTAATAGGCTGATCTATAACATTTTCAAAAACCCCCATAGGCTGTACATTTGCCTCATTGGAACTTACATTCGTATTTCCCCCACTGACAAAGAGGCAACAAAGCGTCATAAATGTCCTGTGAGTTTACATTACTGTCTCTAGTACATGACAACAAGGGCTGAACAAAATCTTCCACAAACACTACCTTCCGTGAAACCAAAATACGTTTTGTTTACGGATGATACAGCCTGTAACCTCTGCTTTCAGCACTAAAACCAACAAAAATACATTTGACAGCCTTATCATCCAATTTCATGTGCTGTGTTTGTGGCACCAAAGCATATACCAAACAACCAAAAACACTCATGTGCTCAATAGAAGGTTTTCTATCATGCCATGCTTCATACGGAGTAATAGACTGCAAAGCTTTTGTAGGACACATGTTTAGTACATAAGTGGCACACATGATGGCCTCAAGCCAAAAAGAATGCGGCAAAGCTTGACTTTTGACCATACATCGTGCCATTTCCGTAAGTGACATGTTCTTCCTCTCAGCACCACCATTTTGTTAAGGTGTATAAAGCACTATACATTGGTGTTTTATCCCATGGCTAGCCAGAAATTCATTGAATTCATGAGACGTATACTCTCCCCCTCGCTCGGAACGGAGGGTGCCCATAGTACATTTTGAGACATTTTCAGCCATAGCCAAAAATTGTTTGAAGCAAATAAAAACTTTGGACTTTGCTTTAAGCGGAAATACCCATGCATGCCTGGAGTAATCATCAATGAAAGTCACGAAGTAAAGGTAATTGACCAAGGTCGGAGTTTGCATGCCCACAAACATCACTACAACCTACATGTGGCCCGAACTGAACCATCCTTTGGAAACTGTGAACGTTGCATATTACCCAAAATACAACCTTCACAAACATGTCTGAGAGGTGCTTCAAGAGGTGGCAAAGAAGCGACCATATCAAATTTTTTCAAATGCAGCAAACTAGAAAGATTTAGATAATCAAAACGTGCATGCCAAAGTTTTGCATTCTAAACAGCCCTTGAATTTGCGACAGCATTTGCAAAATTTTGTCCACACTTGTCATACAAAGTGAGCTTATACAGCCCACGGCACAAAAGGCCAGATGCAACAATTTGATCACCAAAACTGAGATAATGAATTGTACATTGGTCATCCACAAGTCCAAGTCTAGCAAGTGCGGATATTGACAAGAGATTCTTCTTGATCCCAGGTACATAAAGTGCATCAACAAGTGTGAAGGAACTACCATTTGAAGCAGTAAGCACAATCTTTCCAACTCCGTGAACCGGATAAGAGGCATTGTTGGCACAAGTGACTGAATTCCCATGAGGGACAGACTCGAGAGAGGTGAACAAATCACGATGTGAGATAATGTGCTTTGTAGCACCACTGTCGAAATACCACACATGTGAATCTGCAACAACTAACAAACATGCATCATGGACAGCAGGATTGTAAGTGCACTCTGCACTAAAAGCCCATTCTGCATTAACATCAGCAACACAGTCTCCTTTCACAGAAGACTCAACAATGGTTGCATCTGAAGTGGAACCAGCATTTGCAGTGGAACCATCCTCTTTGTTCTTAGCCTCTTTGGCCTTCAACTTAGGAGATGACTTGATCAAGTGATCATTAGCTTTACAATCATGGCAATGCATCTTATTTTTTCCCTTATCACTAGAATTGCCAGACAAAGTGCTGCCAGCAGAAGCATTAGAAACAGAAGTTTTTCCATTCGCAGCAGAACCATAAGAAGTGGCTGCATTGTTGTTACCACCCTTTCTTTGAGAAGCAATAAAAGCATGTTCAAGTGCAAGCTGTCCAGTCCTGTTTTTTCTAGAAAGTGACTCTTGCAATAGAAATGTGCATAATGCATCAAACTTGACAACTTCTAGATTTCCTTGGGTCATAAGTCTCCAAATACTAGCAAAAGTCTGGTAAGAATGTGGTAAGGCATCAAGAACAGTCTGCACAAGGGAACTGTCTGAAATGACTTCACCTGCAGAAATAAGTTGCTCATTGATATCCTTGACACTAGCAAGGAAAGTGTCCATATCATCTTCCTCATGCATAATCTTCGACTCCAACTCTTTACGCAGCAAAGCAATTTTAGCCTCATTGCGCCTTGCATAAAGACCATCCGAAATATCCCAAGCCTGTTTTGTAGATTTTGATGAACGGATGTGAGGAACAATGGTGCGCTTCTCAAAAAACGAAATCAATGCATGAGCCTGCGCATCCTTTACATCCCAAAGAGCTTGTTCTGTCGTAGGCAAAACAACTCTAATAGCAGCAATCCTTGTAGCAAGACCTGCAACATCCTCAACATCACCTACATCCTCAGAACTAGTATGTACATCAATGCCCTGCACAACTCGTACGTACATCAATGCCCTGCACAATATTCAAGACGCCCTTTGACACAAGAGCGTGTTGCATCATATAAGCCCACATAGGGTAATTGTCCCCATCCAACCTGTTTTCAGCAGCAAACATCTTGAAGACATCTGTGTTGTTGTCAGCCATGGTAAATGCTGCACTTGATGTGAAAAATGCCCGAAAATAGGAGAAATGGAGTGGAAAGAACACGTGTTATATAGCACGAACCGAAGAAGACTGTAAGGCACCTCTTATGCAGAAAACGGCACTGACAAAAAATTTGCACAAATTGACGAAACTGCTTGTGCATACCTGCCTGTAGTGGAAATGGAGGCCAAAATGAGCCCAAAATATTTGTCGACCTGCGAACCGCACGCCAAACCTCATTGTTATCGGAGAAAGTGAGCAGGCATATGCTGGAGCAATTGCGACTAAGCCGAGGAGGACATAACTTGCTCTGATACCAATTGTTGGAATTAGGATTGCAGAGAAACGCACACAGCTTGGAGAAGACGAAGGAAGCTAAAGAACACAATAGAGAGTGTGTTACTTAGTGTGCAATGGAAAGATAGATAGCCCTAGAGTGATGGGCATATATACAATTCTCGGGGGAAAAAAACTCCTAAAGAGGGAAAAAATGCCCCGGCAGTCCTAGTGTGTTCACACACATCACTACCACATGTATATGGTAACATGCATAAAGAGTGTTTTCACCTTGGGGTGAGGAGAGGGAGAAGAAGGTTACCAATATTGGGCCTTTGCCTCCTTTTCACCGCATAAACTGCAGGTCACATACTAGTACTATATATAATGGAGCTTAAAAATCTCAAGGAAGGAGAAGGCATCCATGTGTCATATATTGGTTGGCTTCAAAGAAAACCTTATAAAACTTCTAATCTAAATTGCAAAAGCAAAGGGGAAGAATATTGAAAATGAAAAAGTGAAAGGTAACATTGTAGGAAATTAAAAGACTTTTGACAAAGGAATAAAACTTTCTACTTTACATAAAGTAAATGTACCAATTTAAGTGCACATAACAACATAACAGAAAAGAAAAGGACAAATTTTGTGAAGATTTTTTCATTTAATGAAAATTTGATTTTTGAAGATATATTTGTCTTTGTCTTTTCAAGGGGCTTTTTTGAAGACCAATATTGATATATTTCAAAAAAAAATTGTGAGTTTATGTTTCAAAGTTTAAACTATAAAGAGATACTTCTATATCCTTTCTTAAAGTTCTTCAAAAGTTGTTGAACATTGGGCACTTGTGATTCTATCCCCCCTACCCCAATTCGTTGATTACTATAGTGAATTGGTATATATATGTGCACGCACATGACAAAGACACTAGTAGAAACTAAAACATTGAGTTTTTTTTTTACAAAGAGAGGGGGACTTGCTTGCTTACAACAAAGCTAGGCCATCCATGGGCGAGCTGTAGATATGGCTCAAGCATGTCAAGAGAGAGAGAGAGAGAGAGAGAGAGAGAGAGAGAGAGAGAGAGTTGGAAAAGAGAGGATATTTGTGGAGTTTTCATTTTCCCTATTTGGAAAGACCACATGCCCTTGTGTAAATCACCTTTTGAGATGGTAGATAGGCCACTATCAGCATGTGTGTGTGTGTGTGTGTGTGTGTGTGAGAGAGAGAGAGAGAGAGAGAGAGAAGAGAAGAGCACGGATCAACAAGAATAAGAGAGTAGAGAGAGTTTTTGTGTATGTCTTTGTGTGTGTGTGTGTGTATGAGAGAGAGAGAGAGAGAGAGAGAGAGAGAGAGAGAGAGAGATCATAGAGGATCAATTAAAGTGTAATAGGGGGGAGAGAAAGAGAGAGGTTTATTTCTGACAATAGCTCATGATGAAGTATCCTCAAGTTTTTGATAAAAGATTATGAACGGGGTTTTCCTTGCAATGAAATAGTGGGTTGACTACACACACACATAGATAGATAGATATAGAGGGGGAGAGAGAACAAAAAGACGGACTCTACCTTCAATAAATCACGGACATTTTTCCTTAGAAGAAAATTTTGATCACCATTATACTACATATGGGAAATAGAGAGATTCTTAGCTCTCTCTCTCTCTCTCTCTCTCTCTCTCTCTCTGTCCGACTCTCCAAGAAGAGGCTGATTTGTATTACTTGAAAAAAACTCTAAGAATTCCCAAATGGTGATGATTCTAAGAGTCATGAAGAAACAACCTTGAACTACTATGAGAACTGAGTACAACTGGCCACATTGGAAAATTGAAAAAACCAAAAACCAACTGAAAAAGATCTCTTAAAGGATTAATATTTTCCCATGGTAAACTAAATGCAGAGAGGATGACAACCTCCTCAAAAATATAGACATGTCCACCAAAAGCACGCTCTCCAAACTCCCTCTCTTTCTTACTCATACACACACACACACACACACATATGTGTATATATACATACATACATACATATACGTGTGTGTGTATGTATGTATATATATATATATATATATATATATATATATATATATGTGTGTGTGTGTGTGTGTGTGTGTGTGTATATATATACGTATATATATCTATATATGTATATGTATATGTGTCTATATATATATATATATATATGTGTGTGTGTGTGTGTGTGTGTATATATATATATATATGTGTATATATATGTGTATATATATATATATCTGTATATATATATGTGTGTATATATATGTGTATATATATATATGTATATATATGTGTATATATATATATATGTATATATATATATATATAGCTAGAAACTCTACCACATTGGAAATTCTCTATTGGGTGTGTGTGTGTGTGTGTGTGTGTGTGTGTGTGTGTGTGTGTGTATGAAAGAGAAAGAGATGTAGGGAGATGTACACACACAGACATCATAGAATTTCTAATGTGGTAGAAAAAAACCCAAGGGAGCTTAGGGATCAATCTGAAGAGTCAAATGATAATAATAAAGCATTTTCTTGGCTAATCGAATAGCAAAATCTTGGAAATTATGATTGAAATATTATTTAATATGCAAGTCTACAAATACTCATATATTATACACCATGTATACTAGGGTTATGCATCCTATATATAGATCCTAAAACAATCATGCCATGCCACTAGTAGAAAAGGTATCATCTCTAATCTTTTGGCAAACCAATGAATATCAAAGAATAACCAGTTCAAATGAGAAACATAGGAACTTAAAGTAGCCAAAAATTACTTTATGTTTCAAAAAGGTTATAAGGATAAACACATTGACATGAATGGATTTTAATTGGATTGTCTTTTGAGATGGTTTAGATGTCATCTCCTCCATTTTCTGATATGGGATGTCACTATTGATAGTCAAGTATAGTTTCCTTATCATAGCTTTGGAGGATGATCTTATTTAATAATGAAGCATCCAAGAATATATTTGGCACTACCTTATTGATGCATAGAAAATGTTTGCACATGTTGCCACCTGGCGGGGAAGGTGAGGCAGGGGAGTGTCACAAAGTTAAGCCTTGCTTCTAATTAGACACAACAATGTGTGGGCACATACTAGTTCATGATATAGAATCTTGAGAAGACAAGCGTGTAGAGGAGAAGAGCTCTAAGAGTAGCCTATCCACACAAGAATCTGACCACAAATTGACATGGAACTCCTCTTGTGGACCTACACCAGGAAAGAAGCTAAAATTTGGAAGAGACTCGCTTTATGGTTCAAAAGAAGGGGCTTTGAGAGGGCGTTGAGGTTACTTACAGCACACTCAAACTAGGTCACCCTTATCATCCCATGTTCCCACCTTTTGGCAGCCCATGTTCACCTCTTAGTGCCTTGAGTTCCACGTTTTCCCATTAGCCCCTTTTTTACTGCTAAAGGCATGATTGTGTGGCCTTGACTTAGGTAAATGTGAAGGCAGCTGAAGCAACCAAGAATTAGAAGAAGGTAGCCATCCAAACTTCATTATGTGGGGTCATCCATGCTAAAGCTTAAGGTAGCCATTAGAATAAAGCATTCTCTATATTCTAGGATAATGATTACTTGCAAAAGATTTAGTTTTTTTTTTTGTTCATATGATAGTAGTCAATCTCTAGTGTTATGTCTCATTGTCTTTGTCTCCTTTGTAGTGAGCATTTATGTCAATTTCTTTGTTATCAAGATTTTTTTCAGTTCATACTTGTGAAATGTAGTCAAGTCTAAGTCGATCAAGACATCACCAAGACCTCACACTTAACCATTGTCAAGATTGAAGTTAACCACAAACTCCTCTTGGTTAACACAGTTTTGCATTTCAAGCCCACATCTCATTCTCGACATTTACTCTTTGAGGCTAGATTTATATCTCTCTTTTGGAGGCATTCAAAACCTTCTCTAATGTCGCTATTTGTAAAATCACATTGGAATTTAAAACTAATTTCTTAGGCAATCTTGAAGTCAATTTCTAATAGGGGCATGAATGCGTTGCTTTGCCCACTTTTCATTCCTTTGGCTAACTCCTGAGCACATTTCTAGACTTAGCTTTCAAGGCCTATTTTAATATCTTTTGGTTTTGAAAAAAACATAAACTTTAGAATGAATTTCTTTAAAAAAATTGAAGGTAGCATCACCCTTCTAGCACTCTAAGCCATAACTGCACCTTCTCTACCACTCCCTTCCATTATTGTTTATCTCTCTCTAGAATGCACCTTCTCTACCACTCCCTTTCATTATTTTTTATCTCTCTCTAGAATGGCGGATACTAGTGGGAAAAAATCAATTTATATAGATTAAAAGCTAAACTTTGATTGTCTTGCCCTTGACTTCATAGTCATCCTTAACTATGCTATATACAAGAGGAAATGAACTAGGGGTCAATTTTTAGCACTAAACATCATCCCATGATAAATGACGAATCTACTCTATAGTAGTTAGGAGATAATTCATAGTCATCCTTAACTATGCTATATACAAGAGGAAATGAACTAGGGGTCAATTTTTAGCACTAAACATCATCCCATGATAAATGACCAATCTACTCTATAGTAGTTAGGAGATAATTTGCCACAAGTATGTCATGGAAATGTACCATGAATGCCACAAGTATGTAACCTAGTTGTATGCATATATGTAAACTTTAAAAGGTAAATGAAGAACATTACAATTGTTGGAAATATAGTTTTAGGAGCTGGTGGAGAAGATGTAGGAGAAGCTCAAGGGTACACAACACAAGAAGTAGTATTATTGAATGTGCCAGTACAAAGATAACTCTACACTTGATTGATGGGTATGTATAGAGCTGGTTGGGGGGGGGGGGACCTCCTAGAAGGAGAAAAAGTTCCCCGATAATCTTCTTTTTCTTTTTCAAAACTCACAATGGTGAGTAAATTATATTCAAAAAATCATAGAATTACAAAATACTACCATGCTCATCACGAGCCATGACATCTTCGAATGATCAAGGATACATCGGCTGATAGGGGAGCCACCCCAAAAATATTGTATGGGTCCTCATCAATACCCTTTCAGGTCCATCATAGCGGCATGCAAGGTCATGTTCCACTCATCAGAGTCTATGTGTTTTCTCAATGGGGCGATGATAGCCCCCTTGATTTCTTGGATTATCTCCGTGAACTTAGCAGCTTGTATGGTTCTCTCAAAAATCAGACAGTTCCTTGCCTTCCACACATGTTTAAAGTAGCACAATTTGAGTTGCAATGAGCAAAGCATGGCTCTTAAACACCTTCCCTCCTAAGAAGAGATTGTTCTTGAAAAATCCAATTTTCCAGGTTTTTTGGACCCCATTTGGAGATCTTTCATGCAAGGCCATCTATTGCTGGGCATTCCTTAAAAAGGTGGGGGAGATCTTCACAAGTTACTATGCATTGTACACATCTATCCAAACCAATCCCCCTTATGCATATCTTCACCCTGGTTGAAGGGCTCCCCATAACACCTTCGATAAGAAGACCTTCATTCCATGGGGCCATTTTGGGTGCCAAATGTTCCACACTACTATCTCCCAACTTGACTCTTACCACTACTTGCTCCACTGCTTGTTCAGCAAGGAGAACTAGTACTTTGAAAACATAAGCAAGAGGTACACTTCCATAGTTTGTGGTTTAAGGAAGTGGATGTTCTTGGGCCACTGCCATGCCTTCCACTCAAACTTGGACTCACAGTTCGGTAGACACCACCTGTTATGCCGTTCTAGGGCTCTACTAAGTAGTGATCTTTTAGTCCCTCTGAGGCTAAGCTAGAGGGCAAGTTGCTCCGCTCATTTCTAGTCATTACTGTTGTGATCCCAAAGTTGGCCTATATGTTTGACGCCTTTGTTATTAATCTTTCTTTCTACTACCCTCCAAAAATGGGTCAAAAGGATGCTTCTAGCCTGAGATATCCAAAAGGAAGAGTCACTAGCGAGTTATAGAGTTGTGAAAATACCTTGACATCTCTACCCATTCCAAGGATTTAGTTTCTCTATTACACTTGTGATCGAGCTCATTTGTCATTCCCCCCAAGTTTTAGTATGGCCCATCGAAAAGCATGTAGCTTGTCATGCACCTTGAGCCCTTTCCACTGACCACCATGCGAGCACGGCTTGAAATTATCCATCATATCCTTAGCCATAATAGCCCAAGCCTGATCTTACTTTATGATTGCGAGAAAAAATTTGGCACATTGGGCCTCTACATGGGTTCTAGGGTTAAGAATCCCGAGACCGCCTTGCTCCATAGGTCTTGCAATAATCTCCCATCTGGCCCATTTCCAGGGTGTTGACTCTTTAGTGTTGTTCTTCCGTAGAAATTTCTTCATTGGTTTCAAAAACAAAATTCTAGTTTCTTTGGCTATCTTAACACTAGGTTGGTAACCTAACAGGACATAAAAGTGTCCTTTCAGGGTTTTGAAAAAAACCTCCAAAATCATAGTAGATCCACTCATTTTGTAAAATCCTTTCATGAGGTTATAGTTCAAGGCCTACTACACATGGAAAAAATAAGAAACTTGTAAAATTTCTCATCTTTTGGTCACACCAAGCCTCCAAAGTTGATGGACCAGTACATTTTCATCAAAACAATCATTTTTTATGTTTTGTTGCATAAAAATAAGATTAGGGATTTTTGTAGGACTTGAGATAAATTCCCTAGTTAACTTCAATGGGTTGTTGATCAGAACACATGATTGCATCTCACTCACTATTTTTTGTTTTGCCAAAAGAAATAGGTACAAAAAAGTTGAATTTTTACCATTCTTCAAACCTATCATCAAAGTTTCTATAGCCACGCTCAATACAAATAATATATGCATGTTTTCTTAGTTCCCTATTGTCCTTTAGGTTCATAAGGAGCCATGGAGCATGTCAAAAGAATAATACATCTCTTAACAAGGGGAATCTTGGGGACAAAGATGAAGTGCTAAATACAGCAAACATGAAAAAACTGGGTTCAACATTATGAGTTGTAGAATCCCATAGAAACTATCCAATATCTAGCCAAATTTGATCCTTATGACTAGATATGGTTACTACCTACAAAATGCATGTAGTTTTCACAAGAAACTAACAATATTGAAAACGCTATACTTGATATACTAGAATGTTTCGTTTTCTTCTATAATTGAAAAAATCAACCATCGTTGTCTACTATGCAAAATAGGGTATTAGGTGCCCCAAAACTCAAGGAATATTAGCTTTATGTTACAATATGCGACATAGAAAATCAAAACTGCATTTGGATATCATGAAAGCCACCAAAAAAATCATAGAAGAGCTAAAATTGGCTAAAAAACAGGATTTGACAATTTTTGTAATTTGGTCATAACTTACAACTTTAACATTTATTTCTCCCTAGAAGCATCATGACATTTGAGGAATACTAAAGATAGTTCTCTAGCATTCTAAACCTCACAAACATGAATTCTAGAGTGGTATAGTTGCAAAAAGTTGAAAAAAGCCAAAAATAGGACCCGTTTTTTCACACAATTTAGGTTGTGAAATGTTGTGCAAGGACAAGGTTAAAGATGGAATTGATATTCCAAAAAAATGTCAAGTTTTTTTCAGCTCATGAGACAACTTTCTAGATAGATAGCACCTCAAAATCCATTTTGAAACTCTTGACATAATTCAAGGAAAATGGTCACTTAATAGGACATAAAAGTGTCCCAGGACATAAAAGTGTTCCATTACCAACCTAGTGTTAAGAAAAGGAACATAAAAAGCTATATAAGGAAGCATAAATGACTTGATTACCTTCACTCTACTTGAAAAAGGGCAGAGCACATACTTCCATCTCTGTATCTTGTTTTTTATCTTCTCCACCATAACCCAAGAAAATATTTGCTTGGGAGTTATGTCCACCCCTAGAGGGGCTCCCAGGTGTTGAAAAATACTCCCTATAGATACTATCTCCCCAGTCCATAATGACGGATCAAACGAGTCGTTCTCAAAGAGAGAGAGAGAGAGAGAGAGAGAGAGAGAGAGAGAGAGAGAGAGAGAGAGAGAGAGAGAGAGAGAGAGATCTTGATTTTTCAATGCTAGATTTGGACCCTGATGCTAAGTCATACGTTTGTACAATTTCAAGAGCCTTCCTAATAACCTAGGGGAATGCTTTGAGAAAGAGAAGAGAGTCATCTACAAAAAGCTTTGCCAAAAGTTGGTCGTTGTAGAGTCAAGCCTTGAATCTCCCCTTTAGCAGTATTGTCTTCAAGCCTAGCCATCACCTCACGCTAGAAGAGAGCTCATTCTCTTGCATGCTTTCCAAAGAGCTCACGTCCTAGGCTATGTACCCTAGTCACTTGGCCTCCTTCCGCCTAGGTGGAAGAAATTAGCACCACGTGGCATTCTCTGGTTCAATGCACCCTTAGGGGTCCATATTTTACCCCAAAAAAGCTCATTGACATCACTTCTTTCCCCACCTTTTGAATGCATGCCATATCCTGCTCAGTGGCCCAATGACCTGAGTAAAACTTCCACCTGACCGTCTTGGCCCTTGGCTTTAATTCCCCTCGTGCTTGCCGAACTTCAATTTTCTCGAGCCCGCGTTCCGAGGGGACAAATATTTTTTAAAAAATCATCTACAAACACTTCCCCTTCAGCTGCTCCAGGCTTCCCCAGGCTATAGCTCGACACTCAAGACTCAGAATCACAAGCAGTGACTTCTTGCTGACTCCACTCGACATGCTCTTTCTGCTTGAACCCTTTCGAGGCCTAAAAAACACCAAACGGTACATCCCCCGATGCAGGCAAGTGCGCATAGACCCGGCCCCTCGAAAATCTTCAACTGATCATAACTTGCTAGCTCGAGCTCCGATTTGCAATCCAAGAAGATAGGCATGCTCCATAATTAGAGCTCTACACATCTATCTGGTGAAATCTATCTAGGCCATCGGTCCCCAGTTGCCCTGCCCTTCGGGGATCTACTAAACCTTCTACCTTTGACCTTTCGTATCTTGAGCATTGGGGCTCCGTTTGATGATTCCTCTGGACTGACTTCTAGAGCTTACTAAACACTCATTCCATAGCACTGACTTAGCATTTTGGGCACCTTGATCTCTTATCCCATCTGGACCATCCTTCAGCTCTTTTAGACTAAAAGCCGCTTTAGACATACATTCCCACTACCCTTTGGCTGCCCAGGACCTTGGTACCTACCCTAGCCTTCTGCATTGTACCTGCCTATTGCCTTTGCTTGGCATAGGCCACTTTACTGCTCGGGGACCAACTTTGGGTGCACCAACATCCGTCGCTATGACCCACTAACAGACACACCTCCTGATATTTATTCCCTCCCTATAGGGACGGTAGTTTTGATTTCTTTTTGCACATTATTGGCATAAATATCCCATGCCCTACGCCTATGTGAATTTGCATCGTTTCAAAGATTGCTCAAATATTTGAGGGTTAGGCGTCTAAAGAGTGGGTCTTCAAAGAGGTGAACCCCCATAGATGGTATCTCTTTAAATCCTTGGGGACATCGATCTTCTCCTTTGGTTTTTTTCAATTTGATTCTTAATGGTAGGTGATCTGATATACAATGAGAAGTTAACACCTTCATTTCAAGCCATGAGGGCAGCCAATCAGCTTGATGAGGCTTAGACATTTTGACCTTTCAGATCCAATTTTAGTATGTTTGATGCCCGAATTTTTTCCTTTCTCTTATCTACCATATTGTGAAGTATCCCACCATAAGCCATTCCCCTTCAATACGGAAGTCTTTTAGTTGCTCCCAAAGCTGGCTCTTTCCTCAGTCAAACAAGGTCCATATATGCTCCCAAAGCCTTGCTCTTTCCTTTGCCAAACAAGGTCCATATATACTAATGAAAGTGATATGTTGATCCCCCCATTTTACCTTAACTCCTAGATCTCTCCTTGATGGATGATTGAACACCACTTTAGGCTCTAGATCTCTATCCACTATCGGAAGAATGCCACTCAATCCATTAGTACTTTCTCCGTAGAAGACTAGTCTTCTCCCCAAAGCTTGCCTTCTTTTGCTTGCAAAATCCAAGTGATGCTCTTAGATAGCCCAATAGTTTATACCATTTCCTTTTTCTGACTTATTTCCATAAAAGGGAGCTCTTTCGTTGGGTCTTGATCCCCTTCACATTCCATGAATGGATTACAAACTCTTCCATTATTGAGAAAGGGGCACAAACTCCTCCACCTCCTGTTCTTCCGTGCTCTCTTTCCTACTGTTCTCCACCATAAGAACTATCATCTTCACCTCGATAACATTGAGGTTTTCTAAGTTGGCATCCTGAAGCACCTCAAAAATATTGTGATATAGGAAGGGGGTTTTGGAGATGTCTAGTGGGACTTCCTTGAGCCGCCCTACCGCCCGTGCTTGGGATTGAAATGCTTGCAATATATTTTAGATGCTTGGTGCCATCCTTCTCCTTTCTTACCAAGTATGGGTGATTGAACAATCCTCTGAACCAAGGGGGATGATGGATTGTTTTGGGTAGTGGATGTGAAACGGTATCCGAGGGTGGCCTTACTGTTGCTTTCATGGAATTTTGCAGTTTTCTCTATGGTCCTTGTGGCTACCTTGTTAGACTTAACCTACCCATCTTCTTGTGTCTTCTGGACATCCTTTTGCGGAGTCTCCTCTTTTAACCATTTGGTCTGTGATAGTTTGACATTTTCACCAGCTATTGGGCCGGCCTCGGGCCGTTATGGAAGCAACAGAGCATGATCTAGCAAAGTGCCCAAACTTGTTACACTTAAAGCACCCCCCAAATAAGGTGCCAAAGTTCAAAGGAGTAACCTTGAGACCATGAGAAATCTACTTTGGAAACTGAATTATACCAAACCAAAGAACAGCTTACTCAAAGACTAACTCGAAAGGTTCAGTCTTGGTCAACAAAGTCATTGAAACTTTGGATGTGATCTTGAAAGCTTATGATGCTAGGCTAAAGCCCAATCAAACTCAAGAGTCTAGATGGATAATATATCCTCATCCAGGGTATGAAAAAGAGAGGTTGCAAATGTGCAAGGAGCTCATTCACGCGGCCCAAGCTCTTATGGGACCACATGTTCCAGATGCTTCAAAAACAGAGGTGCTAGCTTGTGAAAAAAATCCAAGAATTGAAAAGTCATGGTATTGTAAATAGAGACCAAGAAGAGACAAAAGTTGAGACACCTTTAGATACAAGGGAACTAGCCAATACCATTAATGGGGTCGGATCACAAGCACTGATGCCTATTTCAGAGGTAGAAGAACTGTGGCCACAATCATTATGGGAATCGATTAGAAACCAAAAAGATGGTAGTGCTACTTTACAATCAGCACCTATCCCTGAGATAAACATGGATCACAAATTTTTCTCAGGGGATATAAGATCTCTATATGGCAATGTCGGGTCTATCACATCCGAAGAGAGTAAACCACACTCTCTACAAACTTTGTCATCTTTCATAGGAGAACTCGAAAAAAAATCTAAGGTTGAAATGGTACCTTCTCAATGGAAAGCCACACCAAATGATGGATACCAAGAGCTTGCATTAATTGATGTCTTCTCCTATACAATGCACACTTTATCTCTCAGAGCTACTAAAGATTAGACCTCATATATGGGGCCAAATGGGCAAAAACTTGGAAAACATGGGGTTGAAAATCCCTTCACATGACCAACTTGGAGACAAAAACATGGATGACACCTCACCTAAGAAACCACAGACAAAGCCAACACCAGTAAATAAGGTGGGTGACTACTGTGAAGGAGAAGAAGGAAACACCACCTTACCACTTGAGTACAAAGGAGTAAATACGGTTTCTATAGTAGACAGTGGGGCACGAATCTCCATTGCAACCAAAGATATATGGAAAAAATGGGAAAATCCTGCTCTTACAAAAACTCGAATGAAACTGCAGTTAGCGGATGAATACGTGGAGAAATCAATAGAAATATTAAAACAAATCTTTGTATCCTCGTGTGGCATTGAGTATGAGTACACCTTTGCCATAATGAATTTTAACAAGTGCAGCAACTTTGACATCATATTAGGCAGACCATTCATGCATCAACTCAAAATGGTACAAGACTGGGGCTATGACTATATCTACTTGAGACACAAAGAGGTCACAAAAAAATCAGTGTCAAAGATCATAGTTATAGAAATGTAGAGTGGACCTCGAGAGAAGAACTAAACTTTACTACGGATCAAGAAGATGAGATACCAGCCGAGCTGTAAGATAAAGCACACATTTGGATGTACAGAGCTCCTGAGTGTAAATTTGAAGAAGGAGGATTGTATTCTTGATCGACTTGTGGAGGACACATGCTATATTCTAGAACCTTTTCTTGAAGAAATGTTCGAACCCTTTGGATGGGATCGAATACTCGTGACTCTTGATGTCTGTGTAAATGAGGTTACCAACACTAAATTTTGCTATGAAGATGGATATGATATAACTCCCTTGTTTACGATAAAGGTGTTGAAGGAAGCTAATGAAGTTTGTGAGTGTGAAAGTAGAAATGGTGAGATAGATAGCTACACCATGGAGCATGAGGCAAAGTGAAAATGAAGGAAGCAGAGAAACGACAAGAATATGTCATCATTGGCGTACCTGAAGAATCGATAAGAGATTCTCAAAGAAGTCAACTCCAAAAAAGGTGCAAATGAAAGCAGATGAAGTAAAAAAGTTTCCAAGTTCAACATCAAATGTTCAGAAAATGGAAGATCAAAAGAAGAATAGGGACAAGGAAGAAGATCGATTGTCTCCTCCTACAATTATCAAATTCAGCATATGCAGAGAAATAGGACACAAAAGCGCATGTTCAACTGTAATATATCCAAAAGAAACAAAGAATCTAATGTCTTATGATACATGGATAATGATGGGAAAGCTGCCAATCAACGAACTATATAAGATCGTGTACACAAGTTCAAAAATGCCAATTCCTAGCTTTGCCATGGCCGAGGCCGTACTCAAGTTGAGTACCAAGGAGTACAGGGATACTTTCCACATAGTTGCCTCCCATCATATCAAAGAGAGTCTGATCTTGACAAAAGGCTAGAGGAACATCTTCTTTCAATCACAAGAAAACTTTTCAGCAACAACACCATTAAAAATCCCAAAAGCACCTCAAGTCAATGCAAGAAACAAGCAATCAAGCATAGTAAAAAAGGTAAAGCTAAGGTAAAATTTGAAGTATTTCAACCTCGCAAGACAAATTTACCTTCAACGAGCCTCCATCAAACTTCCCGTGAAACCTCTACATCAATAGCAAAACCATTGGTTTTGCAATGCAAACAAAAATAAAAATTCTATCAACCAAAGTTTCCATCACAAAAAAACATACAAAAGAAGTTGAAGAATGTAACCAAGTATTGGTATCCAATGAGCACATTAAAGTCAAAGACCCAATTTGGACACTTTTGACTATAAATTCCATGCCATTATGCAAAACTAGCTTGATATTTCCACCACCCGGTATCTCAAGATCATGCGCATCATCAACCTTCATTGTATCATGAGCATGTACATAGAAAACCATTCTCTGTACTTGTCACATAGAATCTGGCTCCAAAGTCTATGATCTAATTCTTATCAAAGCTAGCATCTTCTGCAACAACGGCATTTGGAATAAGATTTGTTATAAATATTAGAGCATTTGAGACAAAAAAAAACAACAACATTACCACCACGATCTCTTTTGTAAAAAATTCACTAAATTTGTGTAGAATTTTGTTGATTAATAATTAACTGAAGAGATTTTATAACACCTTTTGGACATCTTTTTCATACCTTTAGCCAACTTTTTGTATGTATACTCTTAAGATTTTCACATGAAATATTTATTTCCCTTGAAGAGGACCTATGTTAAACTTTCATTAAAAGATGAAAGTTCTTTCACACAAATTATGTGAGGCAATATGCACCACTCTTGCATTGTATTGCAAAGGGTTTTTCGATTCTCAGCTATCAAGAGAAACAATGGGACTCAATTACTAGTCAACGTGTCCAGACGTGGACTTGACATTTGGTTTGAGCTCACATTCAGACTTTGGATCTCTCACAATCATAATGCAAGATGAAGTTCCGGGCCTTCAAGTATGAAAAAGAGATGCATGGATTAATGTAGTACTTATACCAAACTCATTTATTGTCCTCCTGGGTGACCAAGTTGAGGTAAATATTAATTATGATTGTAAAACAAAACAAATTATATGCCAAAATGTTTCTAGAAAACTTGCTATGGAGCTTAATAGTCAAGCTTTCATGTCTGCAAAGACTGACACCATTCTTTCTTGTTTAAGATATTGACAAATGGATGCTACAAAAGTGTTGAGCATCGAGTCATGACAAATACGATAAAACCACAAATGTCTATTGCTTGTTTCTATGCTTCAAATGAGCATGAACATGTCGAACCCCTCAATCAATTTGTGACTCCAAGGCCTCCCACCATGTACAAGGAAACAAAAATTTGGTGACTATCTTAAGCATGGATTCAATAGAGGGCTAAATGGTAAGTCAAATCTAGAGTTTAATAGATGAAGACTTATTTCATTTCCATAGCTCTTCACCGAAATGGTTGTATAAATATGGAGCTATAACATATAGATGTAGTAAATCATTATGCAAATAAAAAAGAATTTACAATGCTTATTTCACTTTACAAATCCTTCAAACCGCTGTATTATGTGACAAGTACAAGATTTGAAGGAAACACCTACAAAACTTAGGGGAAACCATGCACAAGATATTCCTCTCAAGCTATCCTATATGAATATTTACTGGTCTTTCAAAGAACTATGGATTGGGAAAATTTCATTCATATGTTTCAACTCATGATGATCTTTTCTCTCTTCATAGAGAAATTGATGATTAATCTGGTGTGCCTAATACCTTTCAATCATAAAAGAGAGAGTTCCTTTTAAAGAAAAGAACTCCCCTCAAAGGATATGAACCGGCGAAGGATATGCGTCGGCACATATCCTTTGAGGGAGTCCTTTTTTTAAAAAGAAACTCTCTCTTTTATGGTTAAAAGGTATTCCTTAAAAGAGGAAATCATAAAAGAGAGAGTTTCCTTTTACTCCCCTCGAAGGATTTGTGGTGGTGCATATCCTTTGAGGGGAATTCTTTAAAAACAAGTGAAAGGGTCACGACGGCTTTCAAAAACAATAAGAAAGTGATAAAATTGTTTAAATTGGTATCAATGTTTGGGAAAGGATTGCATCAGCTTAGTCTTGAGCCGGTTGAAAATCGAGACTAGCTAGCTGCAAACCATGGTAAACAAAAGAAAAACGGATGAAATATGTGAGAAAGTCATCCAAACATTTTGCAAATCTTAGAATTTCTGCTAGTATTTTTAGTTGTTGTCTTTGTGATGAGGAAACTCAATCAGCAGTTTCATAATAAAAGAGACTTTCTTGAATGTTACACTAATTGGAATCAAAATATAAAATGCAAGAAATGTAAAGCCATGTGAAGTTGTGAAATGAAAGGTGAAATAAAAAGAACTAATTAATATATGTGTGTGTGTAGAATTTATTAGAATTATGCAAGGTGAAGCTTCACTTTAGCATTCTAAAACAATAGAATGCAAAAAAAACATATGTGTGTAAATTTACTAAAATTATGCAAGGTGAAACTTCACTTTAGTATTCTAAAACAATAGAATGCAAGAAAAGTAAAGACAGGATGTGAAATGAAAGGTAAGTCTCCATTATGCACTTGAACCTATGAAAGTCCACCTAACCTAGCCCAACACTAAGGGTTTCTTTTAGAAAGCAAAAAAAAAGAAACTCTCTCTATTATAATGGAGTGAAGACTAAAGTCACTATACTTTTTTTTTTTTATAGCAAAACTCACAATTGTGAGTGAATTATATTGATCAACCCAAAAAATTACAAGGTCTTTCCATACTTGTGTTGAGCCACGATGTCATCTAGGGACCATAATTACATCAGCTATTAGGGGAGCCACCCCTACCAACCCGCCCTTATCCTTGATACACAAGGTTCATAATCATGTTCTTATGAGATCTTTCAATTACCGATGGCAAAGATTTTCCCCCTAGGCTTGCCATCTGCTAACAACAAGACACAAGTAGTCCTAGACCAATCCTCTAAGCGTTGCTTGTACCCGAGTGTCCATATTAGCACTTTTCTTTCTTGTATAATTTATGCGAAGCTTGCCACCTCTAAACCTCCTTCGAACACACGATGGTTACTTGTCTGTCATACATTATGCAAAAAGAAGTACCTAACGATTTGAGTGCTGATGAGGAGGACAGGACTACCTGAATTCTTCCCTCCAAGAATTATATCAGTTTTGAAAAAACCAAATTTCCATGTTCTTTAGACCCACTTGTATATTCTCCCTACGAGGCCTTGGATAGTTGGGAAATCCATAAATAGGTTGGCCAGATCTTCACTAGCCAACCTGCACCCCTAGCATCGATCTGACCCAATTCCTCTCTCCTGAATCTTCAACCCTGTCGGAAGAGCACCCCAAGTTACCTGCCAAAGTCACTGGACTATTAAAAACAAGGTGAAGAGACACAAAGGCCTGCTTGAATGGTTTATATATTAGAAAAGGCTCCACTTAATTAATAATGTGAAAAGTGCACATTACACAATATTATTTGAGAGCAAAATTATATATATATATATATATATAATAAAATAAAAGCAATAAAATTAAAAAACACATTAAAAACTAAAATAAAAAATATATTAATGCTTTCATTAAAAGATAGATTTAATAAGCATAAAAAAGATTAAATCAATTCAATAATTTAATAAAATGAATCTTTGTGAATTCTTTAAATAATAAGGTCAGGAGGCACGAAGGCCTACTAAGTTAAGGGGAGATGAGGGAGAGTAAGTTTAAATGCAAACCCATAATCACATGGAACTTTTATTGTGTTTTAATATAAAATTGTATGATCTATTACACATATATAATCACAAGTAGTTTATTTATTACAAAAAACCCCACTTAAATAATGTGAAATGTCACATTGCAAATCAACTTTTTGTAAATAAAATAAAATGAGAAAGGAGTAAAATAAAAAACAATAAAATTTGAATTTGAAGTACAAAAAATATTGTAGTGACTTTTTTAAAGGAGATATAAATATAATAAACATAAAATTTAGTAAAACAATATACTGAAATGAATTTTTTTGAACTTTTTAAATGAAAGAACTTTTTCTCAATACCTCGTATCATAGGATCAAACTCCTATGAATACACTTGTTAATCCAAAAAGGTGAATACAGCTTCGAGAAATAGCATTCAAGAGATTATGATGTCTTTCTATTCACTAGATTTCAAGGCCTTTTTGGACAGTTGTCAAGCAAGAACGACCTTCACCCATAGTCCACTAAGGCCTTTAACAAGCAAAAACTCTCTCTCTCTCTCTCTCTCTCTCTCTCTCTCTCTCTCTCTCTCTCTCTCTCTAGGGAATGCAAGATTATGGTTGGACCTACTCGGTCCACTTTCATAAAACGCAATTAATTTATGCCGTATATTCATATTGAATCTATGTTTCAAAGGAAAAGAAGACACTTCAGCTGTCGCCATCAACCCCCGTCTCAAATCATTCGTGTTGTTACCCTGCATGCCTTTCCATCCTCCACACATTGGCAAACACCATCGCCAAACCTCATGGTAGGTTTGCACTCATCTATTTGTTGCAATCCAAAACCCCCTAGTCGTACACATTGGGAATCTCTTGTCCCTATCCTTTGTTGCCTCTGAAATGCACACAAATTTCTCACATATTCATTTAAGGAGAGTCTGGGGACCCCTCACCCTCTCGTGCATCTTTCGCCTGACACATCGCAAGGCTCGGAGAGCTGCAACCTGGGTAGCGCAACACTGAGACAAGGAAGAATAGGGATTCGCCTTAGGGTTACACTTGTTCATTGCATGTACTCATCATGGCCATTCCTCCTCCTCATTGCGCTTGCCCTCTTCTTCATTATCGTAGGACCTATTCCCCCTCTCCTCATCATGGCACGTGCTGCTTTTTGTGTGTAATGCATGCATTCACACACCACAAGAAAACACGCACGCTCATCAAACCACGAGATAGATAGATAGATAGATAGATAGAGAGAGAGAGAGAGAGAGAGAGAGAGAGAGAGAGAGAGAGATGAAACGATCCATGTTGCCGTGTTGAGCACCATAAGACAAGACTTTGGCAAGGAACATCATCACCGTCGTGGGTTCGCACCCCCCCCCCCGGCAGGCTTGCCCAATGCCATCCCTCCCTTTGCACGCTGCAGTTCGGTGAATCCCATTGGCATTGCAAGGCAGCAACGCGGACATTCTCCTGCAATCCTTTGTGCACAATCCTGTACAAAAATCTCCTATTTTGTCTCCCTCTCCGCACCTTCTCCGTTTACATCATCTAACATCTCTCTCTCTCTCTCTCTCTCTCTCTCTCTCTCTCTCTCTCTCTCTCTCTCTCTCTCTCTCTCTCTCTCTCTCTCTCTCTCTCTCTCTCTCTCTCTCTCTCACACACACACACACACACACACACACACACCCTCACCCTCCCCTCCACCTGCCATTAAAGCTTTGTTGAGAACCTCAAGAGCGATTGGCACTAAAAAAAACTCCTTGTCCCCCCCCCCCCTCTCTATCTCTCCCCCCCTCGCCCCGCCCCCCCTTTTCCCTCAAAGATGTAAATGCATCTACTGAGATTCATATTAATCAATCCCAAACTCAAAATTGGCACGGCCTATTGGGTCTAAATAGACTCAACCCATTAATTTGTTATCGAGATTCTTGGAATCTCCCAAATTTGAAAGCAAAAGACATAGGAAGCCCTATTCATGCATGCTCTCTCTTAATTCACAAAAGACGCTCTCTACACAGACACAGTGAATCACTAAGAATCTCCATCATGGGATCTGCACATGTCCTCCTCGACTTGCCATCATCTCCTCTATGGACCCATTACTGGATTTTCCTATGCATGCTACTTTCTCTCTCTGTTGGTTTCACAACAGCCCTTCGCACCTCTTCTTGCACGTCACCTTCTTCTTGCAGTAAGGGCACAACACCTCACCTAGCTTGAAGTTGTTGCTTCTTGTGTTGTACGAGAATTTTTTTTGCTTGTTGTTGCAGACAGATCATTGTTACCCCCTGCACTCCTTATCGCGATCATCTCTAGCAACCTGCACTTTCTCGAAGCCGCAAATGACACACACACACACACACACACACACACACACACACACACAAGGTGAGAGTTTTCTTGTGCTCCCCTAAAAATCAACACATACGAAAGCTAATGTGCTCCCTTGTAACCGCCGTCGAGCAGACACAATGCACTGCAAGCTTGTCAAATATCATCACGATGAAGGAGAAAGAAATCTTGAAGTGTCCACCCTCGCACCGTGGACGCACATTGACTTTGTGTGTCTCTTCATCCTCCACGCGCCACTCTAGTAACTCGAGTGGAAATTCCCAAACTACCCCCAATATTTTGTCATAAATTCCCAAAATGCCAAATCTCTCCAAAGATTTTTTTTTTTGTAGCTTTTTATAAAGATTGATTATTTATCAATACAAGATGCTAGAATTAGAAATTGAGTCGGTTGTGAAGGCTATGGAGATGAGTTACTATTTTAGACATAATTGTCTTTTTTTGCCAAGTGATTTGCGACAAATTACATGATAAGCATATGAATTGTCAAAAAGGAATAAAAATTAAAAAATCTTGAACAATCCAATCAAAATAGACACATGGGTATTTTGGAAATTTTGAAAATTTGAAGAGAATTTTCATGAATTAGAGGAGCATTTTTGTAATTTTCCCTAAAAGAATATCTCTCCCTCTTTTTCTCTCTCTGTCTTTGGCCTCCCACTTGTCATCTCTCTCTCTCCCTCTCTCTCTCTCTCTCTCTCTCTCTCTCTCTCTCTCTCTTCCCACCTCCACGTGCTAAGATCCTTGTCTTAATCAAAATTTCTTTTGATGTCAAAGAGGGTATCTTCAAAGATACCCTCTATTGAAGATACCCTCTAATTCAACCCAAAAGTAAAGACAGGACCTACTAGCTCCATATTCATTTCTTAAGGCAGAATGTTGCGATATTTCTCTACTCCTTCTCCCAGATCAGATGCACAAACCAACCAAAGGCACCACCATCGTAGGAGAGTTTTTTTTTCTTCAATGTGTATTAAAAAAAAAACCCTTCAAAGGGTCTTTGCCGATGCAACCGACGTAGCCCTTCGAGGGAGATTTTCTTAATTATACAATGAGAGATAGATAGATAGATAGAGAGAGAGAGAGAGAGAGAGAGAGAGAGAGAGAGAGATAGAAGAAGCTAAAGGGAATGATTGCATCTCTTTCCAACAAAAATTTTGTGAGAAATTTTGATTGTCACCCTGTCTTTAACCAATAGTAGCGCGCAACTAGCAAGGCCTCATCGTGTCTTAAGTAAAATAACAATCTCACCCTGCTTCTCTAATAAGGCCACACATCGTTAAGAGTTGGATGGAAACAATTTCCGTCACCTAATCATCACAGGTTTTCTAGAAGCAAGCTTAGAGAGAGAGAGAGAGACAGAGAGAGAGAGAGAGAGAGAGAGATCATCGTAGCATTCATAGCATGGTCCTATAGGTGGTGGAGAAGCTTGTGGATCCCCCATTGGTTGTCTTGTTCTAGGAGGATATCCCCTAGTTTTGTAGTTCTAGTTTTCCATGAACATAAGCATATTTTCATCAACCAAGTAGTGGTTTTTTGTTGGCTAAGCTATGTATGAGGTCTTTGGCATCTCTTCCAGGACGATCCATGGAATTTTTCCCTCCAAATCATATGCATTTCTATTAAACCCTTTCTCATAGGTATTGTCTAAATCTTCTCGATACAAAACTACCTGGACCATACTCTAATAAGAAGGTGCTTCTCCGGGTTGAGAAATCCTTACCATGGCCCTATTTTCCTAGGGTAAAGGAGGTTGATGCCCCAACAGAGGTTGAGGTTTTTCATGCCCTTGGATTGCGTTATTTGGCCATACTTAGTATCTTGGAGGGGGTGGAACTGCTGCCCTCCATGTGGTCCATATTGTCTCTCTATAACATAGTTTCTATTATAGAAACATTTGTGGGTTTCATGGTTTGTCCATTTTTTCTCAGTAGCACACCACTTCTATACACGTGGTACACTACTCATGGCCTCTGTTGAAGGTTGCACCATTAAGTTGGATGATCTCCTCCACAAGTGTCACATGTTTGGGTGGGCGGTTGTCGTGTGTTTGGGTTCATCCTATTTCCTTGGTTCATCCTTCTGATCACTGGTGCTACTCATCCCCTGGTTTGTGTCTTCTGTCACCTCTCCATATGCCTTGCAATTGTGTACCAGATACAACGCCTCTTTCATGACTGGCTCAAAAGTAACACATGCCTTTATGTGCAAGTATTTTCTGAGCGTGTCATTTCACAATCCTTCTATGAAAAAGACTAATAGCCTCTCATCCCGAGGTAGTTCTCTAGCAGGGCATCTTTCTATGTATTGCTTGAGACGAAGCGAGGCTTCCTTCACCTTTTCCTTTTCGTTTTCCTTCTCCTTTTGTCTAAATGCATAGATTTGGGAGACAATATTATGCTTAATTCCTCTCTTTGAGAATTTATCAGCAAACTCTGAGAGAAATTGCTCAATACTTGGGAATTCCAAGCTATTTAAAGGTTGAAACCAGGTCAAAACAATTCCTTCTAAAGTCAACCCAAAACCTTCATACTGAGTATGGAAATCAGTAACCTGTTCCGCCCTTAGGAATTGTTTGAAGATCGAAACATGGGCATACAAATCTCTCGATCCAGTATACTTTTTGGGTACACATTTTGCCACTTGAGATGGTCGCATGCGTCTGGACCCCGCAACCATCCTCACCACCCCTGGTCCTCTTAGTGTGGTCTCTCTAGGTTCATAATCTCCCCTTGGCACTATAATTGGTATCCTATCCGCTATACGTTCACCAAGTCGATCTTGTGTAACGATCTTTTATAATAGTCGGAGGGATTCTAGTTTTGTAAGTCATGTCAGGTACCGCAGTGCCTCTGTGTGTGTTTATAGAAGCCCTAGATCCTGTTGATCCCATAGGCCTTGTGTTTGGAAATCGTTCATGTCCAAAACAATCTTCCACTCTCGTTCTCACTAGACTTACATGCTCAGTTTCTGATCGCGGGTGAGTAATCGTGGTTTTCACTTCTTTTGGATTTACATAATATTGGTGGAGTGGTCCCCCAAAATATGTATATCATTCTAAATGTTTTGCCATACTTGTCCATTATGACCACCAAAATACTTCTCCCCTCCGTGTAAGTAAAAACGTATATTTTTTTGTTGTTAGCCAGTTCCTTAATGCAGGGTCCATCACATCTATAATAGAGTGTTTGTTCTCCATTATTGAATTTATATAAACCCACATAAGTGTTGTATGTATTAAGCTACTCTGTCTCATTGATGCATCTAAGAACCGCATTTTGCTTATCCATTCTGGGTGGTTCATCTACTAGCTCTTCATCCATCTTGTCCTTGGTGCCAATCATCCCCCGTTTGTCCAC
The DNA here is from genome assembly GCF_014529385.1 of Adiantum capillus-veneris. Lineage (NCBI taxonomy): Eukaryota > Viridiplantae > Streptophyta > Polypodiopsida > Polypodiales > Pteridaceae > Adiantum > Adiantum capillus-veneris. The sequence continues at coordinate 118,985,850 of NC_140944.1, forward strand.
AATAAAGGGGTTGTGAACCACTAGGTACATCATTTCCTCTCTTTCAAAACATCCATACCCATCATAATCCACATCTACAAGGTCTCTAAACTCACTTGGCTTATTTTCCAACTTAGCACAGTAGCGGTCCCATCCTTATACATTTTGGACTTAAGCACATTTTCAAATTGAAACTTCAAGTACAACAATTTTACTTGAGATGTAGGTTGAGAAGGACCTGCCCCCATGGAAGTTGTTTCCTTAGGTTTCAACTTGTTGGAGTCCTTAGTCATTAGGCGGTATGATCTTTCTCACGACGTGTCAGAAAAGCTTTCCTCTACAATGGGTTCTAAAGGATGCATCGGTCTTTGATTCATGCTACCTTCAGTTGAGTGATTGCTCACTTCGTCTATGATACTGGGATTCCTATTGTGGTACAATATTCTTGATTGCAAATTCACGAAGAATGGGTATTGCAAAATCCAAACCTGTTCTCTTGATATTGACCTCAGAAAATATTAATGATGTTTGCTATTACACTTTTTTGAGGTCAGTACCAAGAGAATAAGGGAAGGAAAACTCTGTTTGTTGCACCTGTTCGCTTGGTACTGACCTCAAAAAATATTAATGATGTTTACTATTACACTTTTCACAAGGTCAGTACCAAGCAAATAAGGGAAGGCAAACTCTATTTGTTGCACCCGTTCGCTTGGTACTGACATCATCTTTATTAATGATGTTTTCTTTCATACTTTTTTGAGGTCAGTACCAAGCGAGTAGAGGTAATACAACCGTATTTGGTGCAATTCTTCGCTTCGTGCTGACCCTAGAAATCTTAAGTCCCTTGTGTAGCAATTGACATGTCGTTTTTTGTTATGCTATTGGTAGAGATTCCTCGTGCAAAGGCCACACCTAGAAGGGAAACAGGTGACTCTTTGAATGTTCAAGCAAGAAGACGCCGATATGAGGCGCATAGAGATGTACTGCAAGAGCTGCGAAGGATCAAACGACACATGCAATCGGCCATTCCACCTCTTCCTTTCTAGCGAGTAGTGCGAGAGATTTGCAAGCATTGGAGAGTGGGCATGCATGGGCTAGCAGTGCACTTCTCTTCCTGCATGAAATTTCAAAAGAATACCGTGTTGAGTTCTTCAGTGATGGATATATCCTGGCTGCCCATGCACACTGCATTACTATCATGCCACATAATTTTGACACTCTTCGGAGGTTGCACTTCCGCCTACAACGGGTTGCTTGAGCCAGTACCTATTCGGGATAGTAGAACCATGGATATTTTGAATATCCCTTCTCTCCATCCTCATGCACAACAGATAGAGCCTTCTAGAGCTAGATTAAACAACAGAGGGACACGATCACGGTGTTGGGAAACAAGAAAACTGAAACACCTCTATAGCAACTTCACCCAAGAGCGTTGAAAGAGCACTACAACAACACCAAAATATTTGTAAAATCCCTTTGAAACACCACAAGTCCAACAAGAGTAGTCCCCTTGGGAATTTACTGGCCGTCGCCAACCCAAGAGACTATGTCACATAGGAGCAAAACCCTGCCAAGGCATGGATTTATAGCACACACCGACAAATGCATATGAATACAAGGGTCTCCCCTTTCACCATTGATCATCAAAAACTGACAACTTCAATATCAATTCCACAATTCATACATACATGCCCTCCCAATCTACCTGAACACAATTTGCCACTAGGCTGCCATAGCCATAACCTTGCAGAGAACTAGTCGTAACGTGAAGAGCACAAATCCAATTGGAGCACTTTAAAGATTGAGAGAAAGATTGACAAATTACTAGCAAGAAAGCTGAAGATGACCAAATTTGAATCTACACGCCGCTACATGAAAAATTGATGTGAACAGAGAGCTGTCCCGGTACGACTACACGTAGAGTAGTCAAGGTGGGGGCAAAAACTGCAATAGAAACCATCAAGGAGGCACAACGAGCTCAAACCTGCAATTTTTTGGAGTTTGGCTGAACTTTTTCAAGTTTGTACATGATTTTAAGTAATATACAAGTCTCCGTTCAAAAAACTCACTCACGGTCACTTACAGCAGCGCGACAGCTGTCACTAGACTAGCGACTTGTAGTGCATGTACATGTGCTTGCTAAAGAAAGCTAAAAAACTCACTCACGGTCACTTACAGCAGCACGATAGCTGTCACTAGACTAGCGACTTGTAGTGCATGTACATGTGCTTGCTAAAGAAAGCTAAAAACCCCACAAAAAGAAAGCCCACACACACTTTTGACATTGTACGTCATGTCCGTATGTAAAAATTTACAAAAAAACGGGGTGTCAAAAATGCACTCAACATAGTTTGCCAAACCCCCAGTCTGCTAGAGCATTCATGCTCAACAGTAGCAAAAGATTTCATGTCCGCCCGGATCAAAAGGCCATACAACATAAGCACAAAATGAATAAAGAAACACCAACCATATCAATTGTGTCACTCCTAATATCAAAGCATAAACCATATGTAGAATCCAAATCCTGTTTAGGCATAAAGTACTCTCAACAGATACCATACAGAGAAAGCCTTTCACGGCTACAACATCCAAAGAAGCCTTTAACATATCCTCCAAAAAGTTTTCAACTTTTACCTCAACCATTTTTATATCCTCATGCGTATACATTTCATTCTCCCCACTCTTCATTAAGCCTCTATCCAATTCAACCATATCATGCTTGATAGGTAAGCCATCTTCCATATATACCTTAGGCTCCTTAATAAGAGGATCAAACAAGGTAGAATCAACCATATTCACATGAGATATAAAAAGATCATCTCCATTATTTTTCACATACTCTAATCTCTCAATATTCTCTTCATCATCAGTTAAGGCATGGCTACCCACATCATCATACAAATCATCAAGTTTCTCATTGATAGGCCTTCATCAACAACACAAGTAGTATACCTAGTTGCTTCATCACCCTTTTGCATACAATAAACCAAAGCATATACTCAAGAGCCCTCATCATGCACATCACCCTCTTTGTCATTTTTATCTTCCTTGACCTCCATCCTGTGATCCTCGACTACCTCATCTACAAGAGAAGAACTCATAGCAATAACATTCGTATCAGAAGCATACTCATCCTCATTGTAACATATATGAGAAGCATTAGCCATGTGACTTGGACATTCAAAATGATCATCTCCTTGCATTTGAGACTCATTCATGCCCATGGTAGCCTTCTTGCCTACATCCACCTTAGTAGCATCATCATCTTTGATTGGAAGGTTGACATCAAAGCGCTTAAACAACAAAGATGGCATACATTGAGCATTCTTCTTGATCTCATTGTGTATATGACATTCTTCTTTCACATGCTCAAGAGAATGAGAAACATGGAAGTCATCATTGCATATGCTGTCCATATCTATGTCTAAAACATAAGATACATTTGGCTTCACATCTTCTTGCAATCCAAGCTCTTGCATTCTCTCTAACTTCCATTCCTTATGCTTTGCAATCCGTACTGCATCCTCAAATGTAAGTGGCCTTTCAAGCTCAATCTTTAACTTTAAATCAGCCCTCAAACTTTGCATAAACATACACTTTTTGAGCATAAGAGGAGGAACATCACTTCCCAAAGAGACACACCATCTTCTCCACAAAGCATTGAACTCCTCGACAAAGGCATCTACACTTTGACCATCACATTGCACAAGTCCTTCAATGGACTGGCATACATCCGTTGGGTCCTCTACCTTCTTGAACTTCTCAAGAAAATCCTTCTTTAATGCATCATAAGTCATCACCACTCATACTCATCATACCATGTCCTTGCACCGTCTTTCAAGCAAAAGAACAAAATCTTCAGCATAACCATTGGATCTTCCTTATTTTCCGTCAAACAAGATAATTCCATCTTTTCAATGAATGCATCAGCATCCTCACCAACATGGCCATAGAACCTTGGAAACTTTGTACCATAGCCATACAAGCTATCAATTGAAGGTCACTTGAAGAAGATCCTCGAAGGGGACACCAAAACACTGTTGGGAAACAAGAAAACTTAAACACCTCTATAGCGATGTCACCCAAGAGTGTTGAAAGAGCACTATACCAACACCAAAATATTTGGAAAATCCCTTTGAAACACCACAAGTCCAACAAGAGTAGTCTCCTTGGGAATTTTAATGGCCGTCGCCCACCCAAGAGACTATGTCACATAGGAGCAAAACCTTGCCAAGGCAAGGATTTACAGCACACACCGACCAATGCATATGAAGACAAGTGCCTCCTCCCCTTTCACATTGATCATCACAAACTCACAACTTCAACATCAATTCCAAAATTCATACATACATGCCCTCTGTTTTGAGGTGATAACAACATACAAGTGCCCACCTAGACAAGGCGCCCGTTGGGTCAGCCGGCCAAAGTTTTTGATGTGGTCACATTATTTTTCCGATGTTTAATACATCAAACCCTATAAAAGCCTAATGACAATTGTCTATGTCAAGTCTAAATCAAAGATGTAATTTTTTCAATGATGTATGTAAAGGTCCATGAGAAGTTGGCCGCCGGCCACTAGTTTAGAAAGCCCTAGGTATATAATACAGTAAGGTTAGTGGGAAAGGGGAGATTATTTTTTGAAGATACGTGACTATTGCTGTACGCACGGGGAGAGACCTCTTGGCTCCAACTTGTAATCATCGCTATTGTGGCTACGGTAATCCAAATTGAGTTTTGTTTATTGCGTTGTGTTCTTCTTACTCTGCTCTTTTATGCAAGTCTAAGCATTCAAGATTCGGTGTAGGTATCAAACGCAACCGTTGTGGCCTTAAATCGCTGTTTTAAGTGTTTATATGCGTATTTTATGTTGTTTTGACCCTGGAAGAGGCTTTAGGGACCCAAAAACGACCCTTTAGGATCATCCGTTTACTGTTTTTGCGTAGTTTGGGATGAACGATTGCGATCCGTGTACCCATCCAGAATGTTTTGATAGTGATAGGATATGCTCCTGATAGTCCCCTGTAGCTTCCCTTCAAGTTTCGTGCGAATCCGATATGATTTGCATGGGAAACAGGCATGATGACTGTAGAGCTGTTTAGAAGGACATAGGCAAATTACTTGGCTTTAGTGCGTTTGATTTGCTTGTAGAGTTAGTAGTTGTATCTCTTCAAGTTCACTTCATTAGGATTGACATCCTAAAGAGTTTCCATGCCTCATCCGAGTCGCTTCCCTGGTATTGATATTTATGTCGATGCCTGAAGGCTATGCTATGGACGTCCGTCGCGGCGACCCGCAAACACTGGCACCGCTATCGGGGAATGAATCTTAGGTGATGAGTGAGTGAGTGCGTATTCATAGTTTTCTTATTGTTCCAAAAGATAATTTCCATTCCATTTACATTTCATTGAAGCATCTAGACAGGGGTTTAGTGCTTAGTGGAGTCTAGGGTTGGTGGACTGACTAGATCTACTCTTGAGAGATATAGGGAGTTGTGAGTGAGGTCGCTTTAAGCATTTTTTCTCTTCAAAATTATTTGTATTGATTGAGTACTGATCCATCGTCCATTTTTTATCATGTTTGTTTTGTTTGATTCATTTACTTATGTTCTTTCATTTCCGTACTTAGGAGTAGGATAAGTAAATCACATTCCAGTTAGATTTGGGACAAAAGATAGAGTCAAAAACACCAAAAAACCATAACTTTGGCAAAAGGGCCATAAGACTCTGAAATTTTTTTCTCTTCAAAATTCTTTGTATTGATTGAGTACTGATCCATCATCCGTTTTTTATCATGTTTGTTTTGTTTGATTCATTTTCTTATGTTCTTTCATTTCCGTACTTAGGAGTAGGATAAGTAAATCACATTCCAGTCAGATTTGGGACAAAAGATAGAGTCAAAAACACCAAAAAACCATAACTTTGGCAAAAGGGCCATAAGACTCTGAAATTAGAAAATCTGACCAAACAGAGCTAAAACTGATTCAAATCACAAAGTGGTAGCACCAAACACTGGGAAATACTTGTCAGAGAGAGCCTGTAAAATTTCATCAGATTTGGCTCTGGTACTAATATCGCAGTCGGTGTACCTCAGTGTCAGAATTGTACAAGATTTGACATGTGCCTTCCTGATAAGATTCTAAACAAGTTTGTCTAAAGCAACCACACCCAAAAACATCAAAAGTCAAGGAAATCAGGACACTTGGGTAAAACTAGCCTGAAAGACCTAGAAACTGTAAAATCTTGACTTTTGGTGATCCAAATGCAAAAAGACATGGGGGATAGCCTTAAAACATCAGTGTCTACAAGCATGCCAAATTTGGTTGAATGTGGGTTCAGAACTACGATTGCGATCGGTGTACCTAGACCTTAGATTTGTACCGGATTTGATGAGTAGACTCTTCAAGGGTATACAAATAGAAAAGTCTAAAGGACCTAGGGTCAAAAAACACAAAAAACTGGTCAAAACCACTGAATACAGATCCAAGTCAAAAACTGCTAAACTGGCATAGAAATTGACTTTCAGTAGACCAAAACACATCAAAACTGGGAAGAAACCATGTAGAGGGATAGCATGTGCATAGGACAAGCCTAGGTATCTCTCAAATCCCAAATCAAACATCAAAATCAATCAAACCTGATAAAATTGAAAATCAGGCACTTCAGACCAAGAAACTGTAAATTCTTGACTTTTTTGACTCCAAATACAAAAGTGTCTGGCGGGTAGTCTTAACACTAGGTTGGTAATGGGACACTTTTATGTCCTGGGACACTTTTATGTCCTCTTAAGTGACCATTTTCCTTGAATTATGTCAAGAGTTTCAAAATGGATTTTGAGGTGCTATCTATCTAGAAATTTGTCTCATGAGCTGAAAAAAACTTGACATTTTTTTGGAATATCAATTCCATCTTTAACCTTGTCCTTGCACAACATTTCACAACCTAAACTGTGTGAAAAAACGGGTCCTGTTTTTGGCTTTTTTCAACTTTTTGCAACTATACCACTCTAGAATCCATGTTTGTGAGGTCTATAATGCTAGAGAACTATCTTTAGTAGTCCTCAACATGTCCTGATGCTTCTAGGGAGAAATAAATGTTAAAGTTGTAAGTTATGACCAAATTACAAAAATTGTCAAATCCTGTTTTTTAGCCAATTTTAGCTCTTCTATGATTTTTTTAATGGCTTTCATGATATCCAAATGTAGTTTTGATTTTCTATGTCCCATATTGTAACATAAAGCTAATATTCCTTGAGTTTTGGGGCACCTAATACCCTATTTTGCATAGTAGACAACGATGGTTGATTTTTTCAATTATAGAAGAAAACGAAACATTCTAGTATATCAAGTATAGCGTTTTCAATATTGTTAGTTTCTTGTGAAAACTACATGCATTTTGTAGGTAGTAACCATATCTAGTCATAAGGATCAAATTTGGCTAGATATTGGATAGTTTCTATGGGATTCTACAACTCATAATGTTGAACCCAGTTTTTTCATGTTTGCTGTATTTAGCACTTCATCTTTGTCCCCAAGATTCCCCTTGGTAAGAGATGTATTATTCTTTTGACATGCTCCATGGCTCCTTATGAACCTAAAGGACAATAGGGAACTAAGAAAACATGCATATATTATTTGTATTGAGCGTGGCTATAGAAACTTTGATGATAGGTTTGAAGAATGGTAAAAATTCAACTTTTTTGTACCTATTTCTTTTGGCAAAACAAAAAATAGTGAGTGAGATGCAATCATGTGTTCTGATCAACAACCCATTGAAGTTAACTAGGGAATTTATCTCAAGTCCTACAAAAATCCCTAATCTTATTTTTATGCAACAAAACATAAAAAATGATTGTTTTGATGAAAATGTACTGGTCCATCAACTTTGGAGGCTTGGTGTGACCAAAAGATGAGAAATTTTACAAGTCTCTTATTTTTTCCATGTGTCGTAGGCCTTGAGCTATAACCTCATGAAAGGATTTTACAAAATGAGTGGATCTACTATGGTTTTGGAGGTTTTTTTCAAAACCCTGAAAGGACTCTTTATGTCCTGTTAGGTTACCAACCTAGTGTTAAAATAGCCTAGTGAACAAGCTGGTGAAGTTTCATCCAATTTGGGCTCCAAACTACGATCGCGATCGGTGTACCTCAATCCCAGATTTGACCCACACATACACCTAGGTTATATAAGATACCAGGAGATGTCAAAATTCCAAAAAAAGTCACCAAAATAGCCAAAAACAGCAGACAGTCATAAAACCACTGCAGCAGACCAAGATCTAGTAAAAACTTGACTTTTCTTGTCCAAATTCAAAAATATTTGAGGAGTAGACTGTACACATCATTGTCTACCATATCCACAAGTTTCACTTGAAAAGGAGCTAGAATTACGATCGCGATCGGTGTACCCCAGTGACATTTTGAGTTGAGACTTGGTGAGTAGGTAGCTGACATCTAGTGCAACATATTTTCCAAAAGGAGCAAGGTCAAAACAAAAGAAAGTGGTCAAAAGTCCCAGTTACACAAGCAGGCCAATAACCACAAAACCACCTGGGATTTGGGTTTTCATTGGTCAAAACACCTCCAAATTCAAAAATACAAAGACACTTGGTATCAAGACATCAAGGGCTAGCTACTGTGCAAAAATCTTCCAAATTTGTGGCATGGGATCAACGATCGCGATCGGTGTACCTCTACATAGTGAGGGTATTTGACTTCATAAGTTTGTAGATCTACTTAAGTACATCCCAAAAGTCCCAGTTACACAAGCAGGCCAATAACCACAAAACCACCTGGGATTTGGGTTTTCATTGGTCAAAACACCTCCAAATTCAAAAATACAAAGACACTTGGTATCAAGACATCAAGGGCTAGCTACTGTGCAAAAATCTTCCAAATTTGTGGCATGGGATCAACGATCGCGATCGGTGTACCTCTACATAGTGAGGGTATTTGACTTCATAAGTTTGTAGATCTACTTAAGTACATCCCAAATCTCAAGTTTGAGTGAAAATTACCCTCTGGAAGCCAATATACAAGCACAAAATCTCTTTGTGTCCTGCTCCTGAAATTGTTTTGAGTGTTGTTTCAAGTGCAGTTTACCAAAACTGCTCTAACTTTTGACACACAACTCCAAACTGAGTCTCCTATAGCTAGGAAGAAATCTTGTGAGATAAGGAAACTGGAGAGTGAAATTTGATAGGATTCCCATTTACAAACTTTTAGGGTACCCAAAACCAGTATCCAAAGGTTAGTGGGGCACCAAAGCCTGACTTTTTAGAGACTTGACCAGAAGCAAAAAGGGATTGTGTGCACTAAGCCAAGGTGTTCTTATCAAGGACCATCTTGAGAGTATTGAGTGAGGCTTAAACATGACAACTCATCCATCATTAGGGTTTTCCACTCAACTCAAAGCCATGCCACCTACACAAACAGCCAGAAATACTGCAACACCTATAACAAGAGGGTTGAGACAAGACCGTGAGGCTTATCAATCATATCAAGCCAAACCTCAAGGCATGGCTCATGGATATTTGTCAAGTGATCATGTAGCTCACTGGAAGCCAAACCAATCAACTAAAATGCGTGAGTTTGGAAGAGAAAAAGTGAAAATTGCTGGAGACTTAACGGAGAATCATCCTCTAATCAGCAAACCCAACGTGAGGTTCATCAAAACCAATGAAGCCACGAGAGTTCTAATGGATTACACTTATGATGGCCTTTATAGGTTACCTATTGGGGATCAAAACAACTTCTATAGATGTTTAAATTCCATCATTGAAGAGTTGACAGACTACAAGAAGCTCTATGCCTTCACATACACAGATAACCAGGGAGTGCAAGTTCTAATGGTAGATAAGTATGGACGAGAGTAAAAACTTATCAGCCCAATTGAGCTAGAAAAATATACATACGTGGGTACTCCAATCTCTACTTACTACTTTCAACCGAGTGTAAGCGTACCAGGGTTTTTTGAGACTGATTTGCAAGAAACTAACATTGAAACTATGGAATCAAATGGACCTCAAACATCCAAAATAGCTATTCACGGGAGTGTAGCTCCTACCTCATTGAGTGGAACCAAGAGACCACCAATTAGACTTACAAATCCATCAACATTTCCAAAACATGTCTCAAAGGGGATTCCACCAGGATTTTCTCCAAGATGAGAAGAAGGAACAGGGGATGTCTTTGTGAGAGACCCTAACACGCTAAGATACATGGTTGAACCAGAACCAATGAGACCATATCAATTGGCCAAATGTGTCAAGAAGAAGTATGATGGATTAAGGGATCCATAGGTACATGCATCCTTGTTCAAACAAGTGTTAAGAGCCGAACAAGTATTTTATTTTCATACACAATATGAGGGATTTGTCTTAACCTTGGAAGGGATAGCATTGAATTGGTTCCAACTGTTGGACAAAAATTCCTTCTCAAACGTTGAACAACTGTTGTAAGAATTTGTTGTGGAGTTCTCTAAAAGGGGAATCAAGCATAACACAGTGTCCCAAATCTATGCATTCAAGCAAAAAGAAGATGATAGAGTGAAGGAAGCATCGCTACGCTTTAAACAATATATAGAGAGATTTCTGGAACGCGAGTTACCATAGGATGAAAGATTATCAATTCTCTTCATAGAGGGTTTGAAAAATGAAACTCTCAAGAAAGATTTGCACTTAAAAGGATGTACTTCCTTTGAACAAGTCACGAAAGAAGCGTTATACCTAGTTGACAATTGTAAAGCCTATGGCGAGGAAATTGGTGATACAAAGATCACTATGGATAATGCTGCTTTAGCATCTAGTGAAACCAACACAAGGCGAGTGGTCATGTATCAATTAATGACCAACCTAGATGATCTAGCAGCACAAGTAGCACAACGAATAAATTGGTGTGCCATTGAGCAAAAATGGACCAATCATGAGATGAGTGAGTGCTACTATAATCAAACCTACACGAGGGGGATACTATTTGGACATCAAATAGAAAAACAAATGCCATTACCAAATCATCCATTATTTCAAAACAGGGTTGTATCAAGGGCTTTACAAAGAGCTGAGGTATCGCAACCTAGGCTAGGGCAAGAACCTATGAGAGAACTCTATTCATTGAATGAGGACACTCTGATGTTCATAGCCAATTAAGAGCGTAGACCAGAGACCATTCTAGCTAAGCAATAACAACCATCAATTGTTCCACCAGTGACTCAACAAGATGGACCATGCTACAAGTGTGGAGGTAATCATTGGGCCAAGAATTGCTCTCGTGTAGAGATAATTGGATATTGTTTGGAGTGTGCCATTACACACATTGTTCCTAATTGTGCAAAACACCCAAACAAACAGGGAAAACAACAATGAATGTTGTGGTAGTGTTACCTTCTCATCTGAGGCAAAACCCATAATTCCTGTGAAGGTAGTGACTAGAGCCCAAGCAAAAGAAAATGTTGAGGACCAAGCTAATGAGGAAAAAGATCAACAATCCAAACAAGGGGAAACAACTAGTGTGTCAGTGAGGACTCAGAGAAAATCCGGAAAGCCAAAAGAGACAGAATTAAATAAAAAACGATTACAAATCAAACTGCACTACAAACAGAATTACAAGAGACGAAGGAATAGTTAAAACAAGAACGGAAAAACAAAACGGTGGTGAGCGATAAGAAACCAAGGAAGGAGTCTTCCAGAGGATCCATGTTGGTAGACAAAGTCCTAGAGTCATTAGATGTTGCACCCGAAGCATATGAGGCTAGATTGAAACCCAACCAAACCCTAGAGCAACGAGGGATGAAATATCTTCATGATGAGGTAGAGACTGAGAGGTTGAAAATGTGTAAGAAATTGGTAAAAAATGCAGAGGCAATGATGGAGCCTGAAGCACCAATTCAACCTCCAGAAACAAAACCAAAAAGTGTTGGATTTGAAATGCCTAAGGCAAAGGTTGCTGAAACATTAACTCAAAGAAACATTGAGCTAGAATCACAAAAGGATGTGCAAGCAAAGACTGCAACACACGAAACAACCAACCTAGAAATTCAACTAGATGATCAAGTAGTGGCCAACACCACTAATGATGCAAGGTCAAGATCACAATTTATGGCACCTATCCCAGAGATAGATGAGCCATGGCCAAATGAATTGTGGGAAGCAATTATAAGTGCAAAAGATGGAAGTGTGACTGTCCAATCTGCACCCATAATTGAGGTCAATACAGGGCATGAAGTCTATTAGGGAGACATTCAATCTCTAAATGGAGATGCAGGGACGGAAGTTTCAATTGAAAGCAAACCAGAGTCCTTGAAGACCTTACCCTCATAGATAGGAGAACATGAGGCAGACTCAGAGACTAGAGCGCTGCCATCTCAGAGGAAAGCCATATCCAAGATGATGGATACAAAGAGTATGCAAGACTTGATGTCAGCTCCAATACAGTGCACCATTACTCTATCTGAACTGCTTAAGATTAGACCACATGTATGGGATGAAGTAGGCAACAATTTGGGGAAGATGGGATTAAAGATACCTCTTCAAGATCTACCCTCAAATGAACAATCAAACAAAACTCAACAAGAAAGTGCAAATGCTGAACCTGTGCCAATAAACAAGGTGGGGGAATATTGCAAAGGAGAAGAAGGAAACACCACCTTACCTATGGAATACAAAGGAGTTAAAACATTGGCTATACTTGATTGTGGGGTTGAAGTAGCCATAACCACAAAACACATTTGGGAAAAATGGGGTAGACCAACGCTTAGGAAAACTAGAATGAAGCTGCAACTTGCAGATGGATACACGAAAAAACCTCTGGGTATCCTAAAGCAAATTATTGTGACTTCTTGTGGAATTGAATATGAACATACATTTGCAATAGTAGATTTTGGAAAAAATAACAATTTTGATATCATTTTAGGAAGACCTTTCATGTGTCAACTTAAGATGGTTCAAGATTGGGGCTATGACTATATCTACTTGAGACATAAAAAGATCACCACAAAAATAAGCATAAAAGACCATAGCTATAGAGATGTGAATAGAACTCCTTTAGAAGAAATTGACTCTACTATAGTCAATGGGAAAGAGATATCTACGTGGCTACAAACCAAACAAGAACTTTGGATGTGTGGTGCTTTGAAGTGTGGAAGCTCAGTGAAGGAGGATTGCATCCTAGAAAGATCAATGGACAATGAAGCTTACATACCGGAACCCTTTCCAGAGAAATTATTTGAACCATTTGGATGGACTCAAATATTGGCAACCTTGGATGTGTGTGTAAATGAGCTAAGTCCAACCAAGTTTTGTGATGAAGGAGGCTGCAACTTAGTTTCATGTTTTATGTTGAAAGTGCTAAGAAATGCTAATGAGATTTGTGAGAATGAAAATAGAGGGACAAATAGCTATGTCATGGAGGATGCTACACAAACACAAACTAGGAGAGCAATACGACCATGTGGAGATGTCATCATTGACATACTTGAAGAGTCAACAACATCTACTCCAAAGAAACTATCTTCAAATGATGCAGAGTTGAAAGTATAGGAAGAATCAGATGCGCAAAGCTCCACATCAACAGATGTTCTACAAACTCAAGATCAAAGGAAGAATGAGGAAGAATCCAAAGATGAAAAATATCCCACATTGATCAAATCCAATTTATGCTGACAAATAGGGCTCAAGGTTACATGTTCGGCCGCAATTGATCCTTATGCTACTAAGAATATAATGTCATATGGCACTTGGATAATGATGGGAAAGATGACAATTAAAGAAGTGGAGGAAAGAGTATACACCAGTGCCAAAACACCAATCCCAAGTTTTGGCATAGCGGAGGCAATACTCAAGTTGAGTAATGGGGAGTTCAATGACAACTTCAACATAGTTGACTCACATCACATCAAAGAAAGTCTAGTCCTAACAAAGAGTTGGAAGAATACCTTCTTCGGGAAACAACAAAAAGCATCAACAACAACAACAAAGATGGTCCAAGAGACATCAACAAAACAGACAACCATCTACAGCAAAAAAAGCTAAGGCCAAACTAAACTTTGAAGAAGATCATCCTTGCAAGTCAGTTTTACCTTTGACAAGCCCACATCAAAGCTCAAGCAAAGCCTCTACGTCAAGAATGAAAGCTTCAACAATGCAATGGATCCCTAAACAAAAGGTTTTGCAACCTAAATCTCCATCGCAGTAAAGTCTCCAAAAGAATCAAACAAATGTCAAGCAGGTGTTGGTATCCAAGGAACACATTAAAGTCAAAGATCCAATTTGGATACACTCTCAAGAACAATCTCAACAACAAAATGCGACAGGGTGGGTGGCCTCAAACGATGTTTGGGCCAAAAAGCCCAAGGTAACAGCATGGAACTTCTCACCCTTACAAAGAACAAGCCGAGCATTCAACGCAAGACAACCAACTCAACTCGGAGAAAGAAGAAGCAAAAGAAAAGAGCTTCAAAGAAGCAAACAATACAACAAATATGGGTACCAAAGTCAGAGATTTATCAAGCTACCCAACAAGTCCAAATGAATAGAAAGAATAGAATGGTTCCCGTCAAGCTACTTGAAGCACAAGGATTCTATGAAGGTAACATCCAAATATGGTTAACCAAAGTAGTTGCTCAACCTAGAGCCACTAAGACCAACCAGGTAGCAAAGGACCCCACACAAAGACAATCAACAACAACAAAGAGCCGATGGAGAATAAGCACAACCAAGGGAGAAACAACCTCAAAATAGATCCCTCCTCTTCTACTACAAAAGTAAGGCTTTTACAATGGTAATAGCCAAATATGGATACAAAATCCTAGTGTCCATCAAGTCAAGGGAGAAACTCATGAATCAAGAACAAAGTGGGTCCCAAAACCACTGTTGAAAACTCAGGCTCCTCACAAAGAAGAAAAAGTAAAGGTACAACAATGCAGCCTCTTTACGGAACATCCCATGCAACAAAAAAAGCTAGAGGAGTCAAAGTATGCCAACTTACTTGAAAAGATGATGGCATCCAAAGACCAAAGCAATGATAGAGGCCTTAATCTCAAGAACTTATGGCATTGGGTTTTAGGCCATGAACAGGTAAGTCCAAGTCGCCATTAAAAATACATGGCATTGATAGCCGTTTTTTGGCTTTCCATAGTGGCCATAGTAAGCTACCTCACCCTATCAAATCACTCAAACACTATGGCTATCCCTACCATTTCACTATATATAGGCGTATGTGAGTTAGGGAACTTTCCCCATATTTTCTTTAAAACCCTCAGCTAGCTAGTCACTGGGCTAGTTGAGCCAAAAAAATAAAAAAAATAAAAATTATAAGTATATTATGGCCCATTTGTGTGTAAATATTTCATTGTATATAGGGCCTAAATAAAAGGATTTTTCATAAATATTGTGGTATTTATTTAAAAATTTCTACCTATGGTGTGTTATTTATGCTATGTACATTGACTCACCATTACCATATTTTTTCTTATCATTTTGCATACTCTTTATTCCATATAAAAATAATTTCATGCAAGCTTCTCTTATTTTTGGTGTAACTCCATCCCAACAAAAATCCAAAAAAACTAGTTCTATTTATGTGTATATTTTTTTCACTATTGTGATTTTTTCCTTCCTACATATATTCTCTATTACTCTCATAAATTAGACCACAAAAAATATTCATCTTTTTATGGTAGACTTATACTGAGAGATTTATTTTGACCCCTTTATATTTTTCCACCTATATTATTTATATTTGACATGTACATATTTTTTAGACCCCTCAATATTCGATTTTCTTAGTTGTACTATTCACTTATATCATGATCTCAACAATACCTTCAATTATAGACCTACCAAATAAGATCAAGGGTAGGTGGCATGCATACATGCACTATGGAGGGCTCACTCTTGGAGGTATTCAAAAGAATCATCCAAAGAAGGACCCCACAAGGACCTTGTGCAGTGGAAAAAAACGGTCGGTTTTGCTGAATTTTTAAAGTTCACTTGCTCTCCGAATTTGAAAAGGTGTTACAAACAAAAGTTGTAGCTCGTGGGCTGAACTTTTGCCTCCAATTTTTTCATATTTTTTTGAGCTACGAGCTGTGAGCTATGATTTTATTAGTGGACCCCAGTTTTCCCATGTTATGCAGCCACACTCTCTCTTCCACTTTATCATTTTCCTCTTTCACACACACTTCTCCACTCATCATCCCCACCTCTCTCACCCCTCCTCTCTGCACCCTACTCACCTTCTCCTCAACCTTGAAGAATAAGAGAAACCATGGTGAACTCATACCTCCCACACACAATTCCATTCCAAAATTGACCACCTAGTCTCATTTTTCCTCCTCCAAATTACCCATATCTTTCAAAAAACCACAAAATTCAGCCTCTTCTCTTAAAAGACAGCATCATGGTGGTTGATTACTCAGCTTCAATTACCTTGTCTCTCAAGGAAGGTCAAGAGTGGAGAAAAAATGTACCGTCAAAGCTAGTGGACCGTCAACAAGCGTCAAAATTGGCCCTACTCAAGACACTTGGAGCATCAACCTTGTAAGAAATCCACCTTTTCTTACCTCTTAAGATTTTTTCTTCCTTATTTGTATCCTACATGGATACTCCCAGTGTAAATATCCAATTCCATTTGTAAATTAATACTAACTCTACTAACACTAACCCACTATGAAAAGTCCTATCACCTCCATTTCTCTCCACTCTCTTTCCCCACCAACTTCTTGATAATTCCAAGCAAAAGAAATTAGATAAATTGCTGAAAATCTAACCCAACCATGGTTAGAGGAGTAACCCTAGCCTTCAAAATTGCTATAAAAGGAGGGTGTAGCTAGCACAAAAAGGGGGGGAGCCATAAGCAAGAGCACTATGCTATAGCTTGAGAAGCCAAGCTCAACCTCTCTAGAAGGAGCTCTTGAGTGGAAGCTCATTGTCTTATGCATGTGCATGTGTTGTAATAGGAGATTAGCAAGGGAACTCTATGCCATTGTAAGAGAGAGAGTGATCACTCAATTGAGAGTAGGAAATCTATCATTTCTCCTACTAGTGTAAGCCCAACATTTGCTGAATCAAGGAGGGTGGATTTGGACTAAGCTTGGATACTTTGTCTCTCTTCCCACATGAAGTAATGGACAACAATGATGTGTAAGTGTCTTGGTGTTTTTTTTGTTAAGTTCTTGATAGCTTGTCTCTAGTGTTGTCATCAATTTAGCCATAAATCCCACATACTGTAAGAGGGTGACAGGGTGGAGAGGACTCCCCTGGCCTTAAGACAGTGAGTGGGGTGGCTTTTCTTGTGATGTGTTGTGATGTGTTGTCATCAATTTAGCCATAAATCCCACATACTGTAAGAGGGCGACAGGGTGGAGAGGACTCCCCTGGCCTTAAGACAGTGAGTGGGGTGGCTTTTCTTGTGATGGTGTAATTTACTCAAGCTATGTTGAACAAATACTAATATCACTTTGATTGGTCATGACAGATTTGTAAGAAGGTATTAGTGCAACAAACACCCCCTCCCCCTTCTCTCTCTTTCTTACATATATAATTGTGTTTGGTTGATCATTGTCGATACGTTTCAAAGCAGCCCGAGCACTATCTCTCTCTCTCTCTCTCTCTCTCTCTCTCTCTCTCTCTCTCTCTCTCTCTCTCTCTCTCTCTCTCTCTCTCTCTCTCTCTCTCTGTGTGTGTGTGTGTGTGTGTCTCTCGCTCTCTCTCTTTACGCGTCCTAGTTCGCATCCAAAACTAGGTGGTGCCCCAAATTTGTGTAGGGTTAGGTTGCGGGTTTGTGTGTGTGTTTGTTGTTTTTCCAACCCCAACCCAATTGAGCAGCACGGGAGCCTTGAAGGGTGTCTAGAGGTTGCTCTTCTTGTTGCCCGCCCCGGACCGCCTCAGCATAAAAGTCAAGAGTCGGGTAGCTGAGCCACTAAATGAGCAAGGCATTAGTCCCAAAGCTTCCAGTAATATTCTCTGTGGTCTAAGAGTCTTAGCTATTCTAGGTACTGCTCAAGGTGGATCATTTGAGCATATTTATGTTGTGTCACTCATGCTGGTATAAGTGAGCATAAGAGTCCAAGTCTATGTATTTTAAGTTTGGTAAAGTGAAGAAGAGAGTCCAAACGACACTCACGCACTATGCATAGTGAGTAATGAGTGGAGAAGCTTCAACATCAAAAACCCTTCTTGGAAATGTGGAAGCTATTGAGATGTACTTGGATATCACATGTGCTACATTTGTTCCTTGAAGCACCCAATAACTCATTTTTCACACCGCATGATTTTCTTGAAAGAACTCTTGTGTGCATATAGAGTGTCCCATAATTGGCACTTGCATTACGCACTCTTACTTTATTTGTCCCAACCACTCACCTTGCATAAGAAGGTACTCAACTTTCAAGTGTTCAACCCCAATAAGAGCGTATACCAAAGGCATTTTTTCCCACTGGGTTTTTCCCTTTGGTCATTCAGGTTCTAGACCCTAATTTAGAAACACCCATCACTATTCGATTGTATATATTCCTTCCATCAAATGAAATCAATAAAGAATTTGTTACACGATCTTCAAAGAGATAAAGTGGGGCCAAGTTGTTCTCAACTATGCTTCGACAAGAGCAGCTCTTATCTTCAAAGGTACCAACAAAGCTCTATTGACAAAGTGGCAAAGAAAATCAAATTGGAGATGCCAGTGCACACATGTCAAAGTCTCAAACATTTTGAGATACGAGCTCCAATAAAAATTAAACTGCATCAGGAGGCAAAGTATCCAAAGAAGCAGGTATCATTGACCAACTGCACAAATGGAAAGGTAAAGCAGGATGTGCAACAACATGCACAAATGCCTCGTCCACAACATCCAATCACAAAGAACACATGTTCATCAATCAAAGGCAAATGGGCACCCCATTTGAACAAGCAAAACATGCCAAATATAACTCAATCAAGGAAGGCGGGAGTCTCATCAACAAGAAGACCAGACTACAAATGGTCGTGTCAAATGACGACACGATCTAGGAAGGGGGGAGTGTTTGGAGGTGATAACAACATACAAGTGTCCACCTAGCCAAAGCGCCTGTTCGGTCAGCCGGCCAAAGTTTTGATGTGGTCACATTATTTTTTTTAAGTTCAATACATCAAACCCTGTAAAAGCCCAATGACAATCGTCTATGTCAATTCTAAGTCAAAGATGTAATTTTTTCAATGATGTATGTAAAGGTCCATGAGACGTTGGCCGCCGTCCACTTTCGAAAGCCCTAGGTATATAATACACTAAGGTTAGTGGGAAAGGGGAGATTATTTTTTGAAGATAAGTGACTATTGTTGTACACACAGGGAGCGACCTCTTGGCTCCAACTTGTAATCATCGCTATTGTGGCTACGGTAATCCAAATTCAGTTTTGTTTATTGCATTGTGTTCTTCTTACTCTGCTCTTTCATTCAAGTGTAAGCATTCAAGATTCGGTGTAGGTATGAAACGCAACCGTTGTAGCCTTAAATCGTTGTTTTGAGTGTTTATATGCGTATTTTATGTTGTTTTGACCCTAGGAGAGGCTTTAAGGACCCAAAAATGACCCTTTAGGATCATCCGTTTACTGTTTTTGCATAATTTGGGACGAACGATCGCGATCCATGTACCCATCCAGAATGCTGTGACAGTGATAGGATATGCTCCTGATAGTCCCCTATAGATTCCCTTCAAGTTTTGTGCAAATCCGATATGATTTGCATGGTAAACAGGCGTGATGATTGTAGAGCTTTGTAGAAGGACATAGGCAGACTACTTGGCTTTAGTGCATTTGATTTCCTTGTAGAGTTAGTAGTTGCATCTCTTCGAGTTCACTTCATTAGGATTGACACCCTAGTGAGTTTTCATGCCTGATCTGAGTCGCTTCCCTAGTATTGATATTTATGTTGATGCCTGAAGGCTATGCTATGGACGTCCATCGCGGCGACCCGCAAACACCCTCCCAATCTTCTTGAACACAATTTACCACTAGGCAAATTGTAACCTGAAGAGCACAACTCCAATTGCGGCACTTTAAAACTTGAGAGAAAGATTGAAAAATTACTGGCGAGAAAGCTGAAGATGACCAAATTTGAATCTACACACCGCTACATGAAAAATTGATGCGAACAGAGAGCTATCCCGGTACGACTACACGTAGAGTAGGCAAGGCGGAGGCAAAATCTGCAACAGAAACCATCAAGGAGGCACAACTAGCTCAAACCTGTAATTTTCTGGAGTTTGGATGAACTGTTTTAAGTTTGTATATGATTTTAAGTAATATACAAGTCTCCCTTCAAACACCTCACTCACGGGAACTTACAGCAGCCCGACAGTTGTCACTAGACTAGCGACTTGCAGTGCATGTACATGTGCTTGCTAAAGCAAGCTAAAAACCCCACAAAACGAAAGCCCACACACACTTTTGACATCAGGCTTCATGTTCGTATGTAAAAATTTACAAAAAAATGGGGTGTTAGAAATGCGCCCAACAACGAGTCGAGAGGAATGACACAGATGGGCAAGCTGAGCCACTTGATGAGGGGCATGAGCAGGCCAGGGTGGACCCTGAGGTGGTCATTGAAGAAACAAATACAATTATGGAGGAACCCGTTATGAAGCAAAATGTGCAAGGCATGGAGGATCCGGACACTGTGCCTGTAAGGGAGGATCCTATTACTGTAAGGGAGGAGCATGTGCCTCTTAGGGAGGAGCCTATGCCATTAAGGGAGGAGAATGAGGTAGCCACGGATAAAGCTTAAGAAAGGCAAGGGAAAGGCTCTGCTTCATAAGGGCCATCCAATGAGGAGCCTTTATCACAGGAGCTGATTATCATAGAGCAAATCAACAAAGAGAACAAAGAGGAGTTGCAAGTTCTGATTAAAGCAGCACCTCTGCATGCACATATATTGTTGCTTGGAAGGTCAAAGGAGGCCTGCATTTTCAACCTCGATCAACAAGACTTCCTCTCCATTTGCAATTTCTCCAAGTCCAATGCAATGGATGCGGTCGTCAACATTGCTTTGTGGTACTTCTCAAGCTCTTTATAAGTCACACTTGTTTCATTAAATGGCTCACTTTCACTAATACATGGGTCAATACCAAGCAAATCAGTGGCTTATAGAATTGGATAGTGATACCACTCGCTCAGTATTGACCCATGTCTTTGTGGCAGTTATCAACATTGCTATGTGTTACGTCTCAAGTTTTTCTTGATAAGTCACGCTTGGTTCATTAGATGGGTCGCTACCTCTAAGACATGGGTTAATACCAAGACAGTCAGTGGCTTATGGAATTCAATAGTTGCCCCAGTCACTTGGTATTGACTTATGGGTTTGTGGCAGTGACAAGCCGCTAAAATATCTTAAGTCTAATCTCTGCCATTGATTCATGTTAGGCACGCTATCTCGCTTATGCACGCTGAGGTTCAGAACAAAATATACGTAATAGATCAGCTGATGTTGCCTATGCTACAGAACAATGAAGTTTCCTTTTTGGCTGCGATGGGCTGGTTTAGCATAGTTAATTTTGATCTAGCACGTTTTTTGGTCACTACATACAATCAATCGCGAGTTTCTTCTTGCCTTGTAAAAAGCATGTTGTATTTAGGACCTTTCTCCTCATCTTTGATGGTTTTGGTGTAGTGATTATTGGCGTCTATTGTTATGACATTGAAGATAAGATTGTCTACTACGCAAACTCCGAGCAAAGCAGGTTGTTTCATTGTTGTGTAAAAACGTAAGGCACATTTGGGTACATTTGGAAGTAGTATCTCTTTGTAATACTGAATCAAGTGGTTACGTATGTAGTGCCCCGAAAAAACTTGTATGCTGTGTAGAGCATGTTTTCTTAAAACATGATCTAGGGACTACCATCCAGCACGAATGGGTCATCGTGCCCACGCAGGTTGATGACTATAGTTGTGGCTGGCAAACTTGTTTGAATGCCTTGTTGCTCCTCAATCAAATTTTGGATGTACCAAATGTAAGTAATCGTGTTGTTACATTGTTTGTTTGTTGCAATGTTTGTATTAAAAGAAGCAACATCTTTACTTACTTTCCTATTATCATGCTGCTATAGGAACTTAAATTACATAACTCCACCCCCAATGATGCACGATATCTTTTTGTAATGGCCATCCAACATGTTACAAGAGAGGAAGGGGCGAGAGCTGAGAAGTTCAAACAGGCTCCCATTGACAAAATGTTGCAGCGCTACAATCAGACTCAAGAGGAGGTTCAAAATATGCAAGAAGCAATAAATCAATATTATGTGGACACCGTAGAAGTAGAGGAATGGGCTACACGTCAGCGGCAAGAGAAAGAACGTAGGGAAGCTTCACAGGTGCAAGATGCATGGGAAGCCATGGAAGAGGCCCATGATTTCAAACGACACGAAAGAATACCTCAGACCAGTATCCCCTGAGGCAGAAGTAGCAGCAACTGGGAAAGAGGGCAGGGGAGCAATGGCAGCAACCAGGGGAGAGGGCAGGGGACCAGTGGCAACAACTGGGGGAGAGGACAGGGGACCGGTGGCACCAACCGAGGGAGAGGAGAGGGAGCAGTAGTAGGGGAAGGGAGAAATAACTTGTATACATCTTGACAGAAACAACACAATTTGTAAAGTTTTGAGACAATGAAAAGTGTACATTTTTTAAACATTGTTTGAGCGGCACAAATGTCTTTTTATTAGTCATTTTGAAGAGTACACCATGGTTTGCATGGCATCAGAGCTCATTGCGTGCACAAGGTATGTGATCTAGCTTCCGGTGGAAGCAATAAAGTGAAGTGTATTTGAGAGTGACTCCTTGCACAATGTTGTTTTCTCCTTGCATCTTGGAATTTGAGAAGAAGAAAGAATTAGATTCTATGTCTTAATGTATTAAAAAAGACAATCAGAATTCATCCATTTAGTAAGCACCTTTCTATTGTTGAGACTGAATGCATACTATTTCGATAAAAGTGAAAGTTCTTCACATGTAAGGTCTACCCTCAGTTGTGCTTGACATTGACTCCATCACAGTAAGTAGGCTGTTTCAAAAGTAGATCTCCATTGATAAAAGGTTTGTTCTCGAGGCT
Organism: Adiantum capillus-veneris; assembly: GCF_014529385.1. NCBI lineage: Eukaryota > Viridiplantae > Streptophyta > Polypodiopsida > Polypodiales > Pteridaceae > Adiantum > Adiantum capillus-veneris. Next base: position 119,008,893 of record NC_140944.1, read on the forward strand.
CGACTCGGTATCTTGGTCAAGTGGATAAAGTACTTTCCCACTAAGAAGATGATATCTAAAATAGTAAACGACACTATGAAATTTTGAGAGCTTCTAATGAGCTTGCAAATTATGGACTTCTTTTGCAAAATACAATTTTTTCCCTATGACTATTTCCTATCCCATTTATCATCTAAAAAGTCCAAACAGCTCTCGGACTTGCAAATGAAGATTGTTGCGATAGTTCTTATTTGCTCATCAAAGAAGAAATCTACAGACACTGCAAGAGGCATAAATAGTGTGAGCCAAACTATTTTTGTGGCCATTGAATACTTGAGGGACTTTTGTATATCGTGAAACAACCTATTCCTAAAGCTTTCACTAGTTTGCGAAGCTGGTAGAGACCAATCCTTGTTTTAAAAGGATGGAAGTGACAAAGGAGCTACAGGACGCCAACCAAAGGAAGTTCTCGGTTCCGAATATGACATATCATAAAAGAATATTCCATTATCTGCAAGCTCCTTGTGTTGTCTTCCTCCGTACATTTCCTCACCAATAATTGCATGGAAAGCATCAGAAATCCCAAATATGCTCTAAACTGGTTGCCAATCTGTCCTATTCGATGATAAATATCTGAAACATACCAAAGATGATATCCACCACTTAACCCTCAAGTATAATCATGCACTAAGTGAGATGCTCAAAATAACTTACAGTTGGGTCGATGCAGTAGAAAACTTGGAGGAGATGTTTGCAACCTTAAGTCTGCATGTTGGAAAGCATGTTGTATGAGGACCTCTTTCACCCACTTGCTTTGTGCACACACTTTAAACTCTTTAACTTGTCCCTTGAAAGCCTCCATGAAATCATTGCATTGCCTCCTCTTCCTCCTCCTAGTTCGCAGTAGAACCCAACTTCCGATAGTTATTCGAGATGGTATCCATTCTTGATTATCTATAGTATAACTGTTAAAAATGCTAACAGAGTCAACTGTACTAGTGTTAGGCCTTCGAGAAGTAGTCATGGTGTGCACTAGAATACACAGAAACGTTAGCGCAAATATGAAAAAGGAAAGAAGTTTTGAGAGGGAAGTAGAGCTACTCAAAGTCATATTTGGGCGAGAACCTAGATAGAGTCTTCAATGAAAGTTCTGAAATTTGACGGTACAGGGTTAGTATGACTTATGGCATTTATGCCTTGAAAGCGTGGAATTGGCAATTTGATGAACAAAAATAATGTTCTCCCTTTTTTCTAAAAAAGCTTGGCTCCAAAATGTCGATTCTCAAGGTAATGTTAGCCTCTTCCTCATTGGTTGAGCGCCACTCTCTCTCTAGAACCGAAAGGCCCAAAAGTGAATCCAACTTTCTCCTAATGGCTCTAGGATAACTAATTGTAGCCAAGTGAGTGTCTCTTTCATCTTCCTCATTCATTAAGGTTGGTTCTCCCATGATTTCATAAGCTCTAGCTCTTCTCTCAAAGGTTCATTGAGGCCTTGACAAAAACGGGCAAGTTGTTACTCCATGGTCATCTGGGGAGCATAGCATCATAAAGACATAAAATTGGTGTAGTACTCCTCTAGTGGAAGCCCTAGCTGGCGTAGACCAAAGAATTTGTCCATCTTGATAGCCTGATGTGCAAGAGGGAGATAGTGTTCTTTAATTGCGTTCTTCATTTTCTCCCAAGACGGACCACTCGTGGGATTATCTCGGCAATGTTGCTTCCACCAAAGTTTGTCATCTCCACTGAGACGGAACATACCCAACATTTTTTGGTTTTCCTGAGCAATTCCTGCAGTTTTAAAATAGTCATCCATAGATTCTAACCATGCTTTGGCATCCTGCTTTAAATTGAGTCCCTGTCCCTTGAAGGTAGGGAGTTGGACTTGCTTTAGTAGTAATTTTTTCTCTTGAATAATAGTGTAAAGGCTATTTACGCGAGTATTTCCCTAAGATTGAATTAGTGGAATTTAGTACCATATGAAATATCTCTTACTTATGATTTTAACTTATCTCATACTCAAAACCTTTGCACACAAGATGAATACAATTACCAAACCATAAACAAAACGTCTTATAACTTATGTATGAGAACCATAGTATGTACAAGAGTTAATACAGTCCATGAAGATCCTACTATGTACAAGGGAAACCACAATACTATCCTAGAATCTTGTGGACTTTGGGTGGATCAGATAAAGGATCAAAATATACAGCATCTTTGGGTCCTCTAAAATTCGGGCCTACACCTATGGGCCTAATTCTACCTTGGTAGATTTCACTAGACACCTGATCAAACAACCATTGATTTTGTGATACTTGGACATCGTCCATTACAAGGGTTTTCTCTAGATTCTGCGTCCCAATGAGAAAGTATACTTCAATCACTTGAAGATCTTTGGCCCATTTGAGTCTCTTCATATTTAGTTCTAAACCTTCTAACTCTCCCACATTAATGAAGAAATTCCACCAGATCCTGACCACTTGATCCTCCAAGTGGGAGGAGAAAATCTCTTATCTATCCATTTCATCACGCTATTTTGCATTGAATAGTGTTGGGATAGGCAAGCCCTTGTAAATCAAATGTTGAAATCCATGAATTTGTGGGTACGCCTGATATAAATCTTCTTGCAAATATGGGGATAATTTTCTCTCTTTATTTCTCTCCCTCTTTTCATTTAAATACCTCTTTAATTGAATTTGTCAAAGATTACTTATTTCAACCTAACACCTTAAACTTTTCCCTAGGTCCAAGACTTTAATCAACACACGCTCTGATACCACTTGTGAGATTCCCGACCCGCCTATACCAAGATCGGAATGGGATCCTTGGCAGGTCTCTAGGCCTAATAAAAATAAGAGTCTCTAAACAAGAAAAATCTAGGGAATAGACCTTTACCATTGAAAATGGCTTGGGTCTAGAGCCTTAGACTAAGACCTAGTCCTGCCTTGCAACGGAAACAGGACAACCTTTTTGAAATCTCTAAAACTATTTCGGCCCTATAACTTCCACAAGTTGGGCTAAGGTATTCTCAACCAACGCTTTCTTCCGCCCAACATATGTGAGGGCATAGCCGCTGGTGGACTCGACTCCCAAGTGAAGAAGTATTAAGAGAGTAATTTAGAGTATAAGTAAGTTTAATCTTCTTAATTAATTGGATTAATTAAGAAAATATAGGTAAATTAGCATAATTTTACTAATTAAAAAGGGCTAAGCTAATTATCATGGAATAATCAACTAGACTTTTTGCTCTCTAGTTATTTTTTAGTAGAGTTCTCTCTAAGTAAGAGAAAATGGCCACGACTTCGAGTCTCTCTCAAATTGTGAAGCAAGGGGTCATATTTATAGGTTTCTGGGCACTCACAGGCTGGAAATGGCAGTAACTTGCATCCCAAGGCAGCCCTACAACTCCAAAAGCACCTCTTGCTGCTAATTCCATCTTGGCCAATTTCATTACTGCCCCACACAACCCCCCCAGATACACAAAATTGATTTTTTGCTATTATCTAACCCTTTTCATGATTAATTTTGGAAATGTCTGTAATTATATGTAAATATCTAGGGATTTTATGATAAAAGTCTTTACAGTAATGATTACCAAAACCTTACAATTTATTTTATTAATTTAATCCACAGTGTAAACTTCTAGGGGTCATAACTATGCTAGGTTTTATCGGAATTCAGTTATGAACATTTCTAGCCCGGGGTTTGTTGTGCTTAAGATTCCTAAAATACCATTTTTTATTGCTTCTGAGATAGTGTTTTTACCTGATTTCCTGACCAATGCTTTCTCCTAAAGCTTGAGAAGGTGGACACCTTACAAAGGGAGCCTAAAGAGTGGTAGAGAGCCGCAACCGAGAGAGCCCACATGGAAAATTTACAAGCACGGGTGGTGGAGACATAGAAGAAGGCGATAGAGGATAGAGCTCGAGCCACCCAGCAAGAAGTAGCTCTAAGCCTTCTAAAACTCCTCAGAGATCAAAACAATGTGCAAAGAATAAGAAGGACAAGCTCACACCCAAAAAGGCTTCTAGGAGGAGAGGAGGACAAAGTACAAAAATGACCCTCCTCTATGGGCCACACAGCTAGCTCCTCCACAACCACCAATAGCACAGAAGAAACAGAGATGGAGGCCAGGAACACTTTTTTTGAGGGAGATTTGAAAATATCACAAGAGCACTGAGCCGAATATACCAGAAGTGGCCTTCTCTCGGGTGGTGAGAGAGATAATGGACAAATATAGTGATTCCGTGACCCGCATACAATCTGCAGCTTTCTTGGCCCTAGAAGACACCATTGAGGACATTTTAGTGCAGCTGTTCCAGTTTGGTGTTTCTTGTATGGGGCATGCAAAGCAAGTAACCCTAAAAACAATGACTTAGCTCTAGTAATCAATTTGCAAAATGAAGAGTGCCTGCTTAAAAAATAGCTTATCCCATGTAACGTTGTGAGCGGGATGAAAACACACACAACACCTCTATAATGACCCGACACACACTCTTGGGATGATACACACACACACACACACTATGGGGCACCACTCGGCTTACACAACCCACCTGGCCGAGATAGGGAACACACCGATGGAGTGAGACGAGAGAGACTACCCATTTACCCACTCCACACAGAGAGACACACACACACACACCCAAAAAACTCAGCTCAAAAGAGGAGAATTTCTGAGGTTTAGATACAATTGAGCTTGGGTCAACAAGCTTGGGTCAACACCAATGGGGCAAATAGCTCACACAATATGGGTAAAATATGCCAGATACAATCACAAATTGGAGCAGAGGCTTCGCTCATAGGAGAAACTTACACAGCCAAAATAGCAAAAAAAAAAGAGGAATTTGGCAAAATCGACAGCACCATTGCATTCGGAACGACCCAAAACCCCAGTCTACAATGTCAAAGTGCTCAAATCCAACCTCGGATGAGCAGTTTATGGCCAAAACAGGCTCCAAAAACAGCAAAAACACAGTTGCGGCTGTTCCTCCTCTTCTCTCCACGTTTTCTCTGGTTTTATCTCAGGTTTTTCAATTCCCACACTTACTTTATTACTTGGGCACCTTTGGCCTTTTAGTTGACCTCAAACGGACCCGGAACAGGCCAAAAAGTGGCCTCACAGTGCATAGTTGTCACCCTGCTGCATCCATCCGCACACTTGGCACTCAACTTTTTCCAATAATGCATCCCAAAACCACATGAATTGGCCCCCAAATATAGTCCTCATGATGACCTTTCTGCATAATTATTACAAGAAAACACCCACGTTGTGTCCGTACTTATGCACGTGCAAGTATTGACCCCATTCGACCTCCTAACGCCACTTGATGCCATCTGACGCACCTGCTTACCTCATGTAGTCGGCCCGCGGATAGCTTCCTTGAGAATTTTTATGTGCTACCAACTCCTCATTATTATAGAAAAAACACACTGGTACTCGTGATAGTGAAAATCGATGCACTATGTACATGCTGCCCTACCTGTACACATGTGGGCCCCACGTAACCACTTGGCTCTGGAAAATGGGCAATCCTTTATTCAATGGACCATGCATGTGTATATACATATGCACAATCCCTTGTTTCAAAAAACTCCTCACATAATTTGCCCATCCCCTAGCCCGCTAGATCATTCATGATCAGCAAAAAGAGATATGAGACTCGCCGCGTCACAAGTCTCCTCATCCCTCACCAACATTACTTGCTCCATAGACAGCTTATCTTACTTAACCTGGCATGATATAATTTAAGACACAATCCATTTACCCTTGACTTATGTAGGATTCCATCTAGGTTAGCCAGCTGATATGTACCATTCGGGAAACACCCGACCACCTTGAAAGGGCCTTCCCACTTCTTTTGGAAGGTGTTGTCCAAATTACTTTTGTAGCGCAAAACCAAGTCATGCTTCTTGATACCCTTACTTTTGACCTTTTCATGTATCTTTGCTAAAGCGTTATCTTGCATCTACCCATAATGTTCCAATGTGCTCATCCTATCCAGTTGAACCTCTTGTAACTGTAAGAGCCTCTCTTTTGAATGCATCACTAGGCGGCCCAAGCAGCTTCTCTAACATCTTGACTGCAGGCAACTTCACTTCCATAGGCAATAGTGCTTCCTTTCCATATAACAGATGAAATGGAGTAAACCCTGTACCTGTCTTCACCGAAGTACGGTAAGCCGATAATGCACTAGGCAATTCCAAATCTGCTGCTCTGTCACTCTTGAAAGAATTTGTGCCAACTCACCATTGAATCTTTAATTTAATCCATTACATTGTGGGTAATAAGGAGTGGTATGCTGGTGCCTAATCTTTGCATAAAAAGTCTAGTAGTTTAGCTCTAAATCCTGGCCCCTTATCCGAAAGTAGCTCCAGTGGCACCCCTAACTTGCAACATATTTCATCCTACACAAATTATGCCACATCCTTTGTAGTGATTTGTTTTACTGCTATAGCCTCTTCCCATCTAGAGAGATAGTCCACTGCAATCAAAATATAGCTTTTACCCCTACTTGTGATAGGTAATGGGCCTATGGCATCAATCCCCCACTTTTCAAACACATCAAATGCCATAATGGTTTTTCGTAGCTCTGGCTTCAACACTCTCTTTCCAAATGCTTAACACCTATTGCAAGACCTACACCAATGGTGAACATCCTTGTGAAAACTAGGCCATACATACCCCTCTTGCAAGATCTTATGCAAGGTGATCTTTAGACCAAAATGGCCACCGCATGCGCCTTCATGATTCTCTTCCAACACTCTATAAAGCTCCTCCCACCAAGGTACAGTCTAAACACGAGATCAGACCCTTTCATGTATAAGACATCACCAATCAATTTGTACGTGTATGCTCTACGCACAAAACCATACTTCTTAGACTTCTGAATGTCCTTTGGAATGATTCTTGTTAACAAAAACTCGTCTTCTTGAGCCAAACTTTCACGACCATGATAAGAGGTAAATTCGTTCTCAACACAAACAACTTTCCAATCATGCTTTGAGCCTCTTCATGTGCCTATCCATTTAGAGCACGTTCAATGTGTCTGATGCTCCATGCTTCGAACTTTTTTAATAGGCCTTTAATTCTGAAACACATTTCCTTCAATGAGGTGTTCTTGCTCTTCCACACACACAACACTTGCTTCACAACTAACAAGGCATCACCTTTTATGCTCAACCTTCTAATTCAATGCTTCAAAAAAATGTGTAATCTAGCTTCCAAAGTAGCATATTCAGCCTCATTGTTACTATGTGCATCCAATTTGAACCCTCTCTTGCATACTAGCTTCCCTTCTGGATCATAAAGTGATATACCTCCTGAAGCAGTATCATGGCTGTTTTTGTATGAACCATCAAAGAACAACACATGTGCATTGCTGATCTGTGGCACTTCTTCAACTACCTTTCTCACCACCTCTTCCTTAACAAGGAGGAGATTCTTCTTATAGGTCAACAAATCAGCTAGGGTAGCTCTTGTACTGTCTTCCACTAAAAAAGAGAACTCGAATTCTTGCAACTCAATTACCCATTTCTTGACCACATTTGACATGTTAGTGCCATTAATTAATTGTGGCAAAAAGGCGTAACTCATCAAGAAAACAAAAGGTTGGGGTATCAAGTAATGACGAAATCGTCGACAAGCAAATATTACACCGGCCATCACTAGCTCTAGTTCCGAGAATTTTCTCTCTGCTACCAGCTTCACTCGCCTTGCACAATACACTGGCCTCATATAATGGCTGCCCTTCCCCTTTTGCAATAGCATGGCTCCAATGGAATCATCCTCTACTGATGGATTTACATAAAACACTTGCTCCCAATCAAGAGCCTGCATGGCTGACAACCCCCCTAACACCTCTTTCACCTCTTGAAACACTTCTTCACACTTGTCATCCCATTGTAATGGATCATGCTTTGCCACTTGTTGTAATGGATAAAGGAGCTGCAAAGACAATGGAATAAACCGTGCCATGTACTTCACTATGTGTATAAATGTTGCCAATTGCTTTGTACTCATAGGTGATGGAAGAAGAATAATAGACTTAACCTTATCTGGATCAGCCTCAATGCCATTTTTTGACACCATATGGCCCAATAACGTCACCCTTGGTTGTGCTAAATGACATTTCTTGGTATTTAGTAGTCCTCCACATTCATCATATCGAGCCAATACCATTTGCATCTTCTCATGGTGTTCATCCCTACTGCTGTAGACACAGAAGTCGTCCATAAAAGCTTTAACACAACTACCAATAAATGGTGCCAATACCCAATTTTCTCTCTCATGATAAAAGGATGGCCCATTTGTCAAGGCAAGTGGCAATACCGTGTAACAATAACAACCCCATGGCGTAATGAAAGTTGTCTTTGTTTGGTCTTTAAGAGCAATCTTCTAGTGAAAATAGCCTGAAAAACCATCACACACACTGTACCTCTCATAACCTACCATTGAATCCAAGATCTGATCGATGAATGGAAGAGGATATGGGTTCTTCTTAGTGGCTGCGTTTATGGGTTTAAAATCTACACAAATCCTCCACTTTCCATCCTTCTTTGGACTGACTACTACTAGACTCACCCATTCTGTGGTCTCCACTGGAACTATGAGCCCTGCCTTCAATAACTTTTCCATCTCTTCCTGCAAGGATTCCATCTGCTCTTGACCCATCCTTCTTAGCCATTGCTGCACTAGCTTAGCACCTTCTTTCAGCTCTATAAGCATCTCTTCGCCCTTGAACCCTCTGATCTCTTCATATGAAGTATTGAACAAATCAGGAAAACTAGCCAGCATGTGCAAATATATCTCCTTATCCATAGTTGAGAGGTCTCCACTGATCATTTGTGTCATCAATTCCTACTTCTTTCACAATTCAACCTTGGTTTGCATCAGCCCTTCAATTACTTCATAAGGCCCTTCACTTTCATCTTCAACCTCATTTGCAAATGCAAGTAAACCAGACTCCTGGATTTCTTTGTCCATCAAAAGTAATGCAACATCAACATCGTCATCACTACTGGTAGTACTATCACTGTCCTCATCAGACACTGTGGAATAGTCTTCATCACTAGACTCATCCTCATCTTCATAAAGATCCTCCAATCGTTTCCTTGTGTCCATATTATATAGCTTCTTGGCACCTATCTTTCCATAGAGGCTAGTAGTACCATGTCAACAATCTTGAACAGCTCCCACTGCACGTAACCATAGTCTGCCCAGTATAATAGGATATGCTCCCAACCCCGCTGGCATCACATGAAAATCAACCACCGCCTTTGCATCATATGCCTCCACTTCTAAGCTTTTTACAACACCCAAAAATTTTACTTTTTGATTGTTGGCCAATCTGATCCGAAAGCCTGACACCCCAGTCACTGTAAGACCCATCTTCTCAACACATGAGTGTGTTATGACATATATTTGGGCTCCGCCATCAACATAGCCTTGTCCCAAATTTTTCTTTTATGCCACACATCTACTATTGGACAAATGTCTGGTAGCTCATCCATTGCCAACACCTTTACTGAACCTCTCTCTGGCTCTTTCTCCATTGGGCTAACCATCCTCTTCCACTATCTCTTTAGCTTAGGCACCATCTCTATAAGCTTCCCAAAAGTAGCATGTGGCTTCCTGCTTTTCAGATCCTCTTTCAATTCATAGCTTAATTGGCCATCCCCTAGTGGAAAATCTGAAACATGAAACTTGCCTTGACATCCTCGCCTTCATGTCTCTTTCCCTTCTTCTTACTAGGACCTGGGGCACTTCTTCCTTCCTTGTCCTCTATGGTCCTCTTCCCAATAGGCATCACTAAAGTATCCTCTAGCTTTCATGCCTTTTCCAAGGTAACTACACTTATCACTTTTGTCTTTCCCTTTTCCTCTTGGGTTAATCCACTGGCTCCTTCCTCTCCCTTAATTTCAATGCCATAATCATTTGACCTAGTTAGCACCTGTCTTGGCAATGGATACATGTCTCCTCCCATCCTTGCTGGATTATCACATTGCGGGCTGATGTGTCCCAACTCTCTGCAATTATAACATGTGGGTGTCTACCTCCAGAACCTACCATTGCTTTGTCCAACCCCATCCCTAGGTCTTTATTCACCTCCTGGCTGATTTGCAAACCTCCCTTAACCTCGATTATTTTCCACTTGACCTAGCATGTTTAGGCTGAGATTCTTCATTAAATCTACCACTTGACTCATGTCTTGCCTTAGCCCATCATCTTGCACTACTGTAGTGACCACTACTGGTATAACCTGAGGAGTAATAGTAACCACTGGTTCATGATGAACCCCTTGCATGCAACCTTGTTAAGAGTCCATAGGCTCAAACTCAGACCTCCTGGGCAAAGATTCCACCCCTAGCTGGCTCATTTTCCTCAGCTTCCACTCTTTGTTCCTTGCTGCCTCTAGTGCATCTTCATATGTCCTAGGCTTATTTAGCTCCACTCTCCAACGTATATTCTCCCAAAGACCAGCCAAGAATCTGTCCTTCTTCATCATGTCAGGTGGAGGTACTGTGGTGCTAAGGCCTTGCACATCCTCTCCCATGCCAATGAAAACTTACGCATGTACGCATCTACTGGCTCACCTTCCTTTTGCACTAAACCTTGTACTTCTTGCCACACTTTGTGAGGATCTTCTGTTTTCACAAAATCCACTTCCAATCCATGCCTTAGATTGTCCCAACTCAATGTTACAGGTGGATCAGCCACACGCAACTCCTCTTCAAATGCTTTGGAACAAACTCGTGCATTACTCTTCAAACAGATTTGGAGAAGACGTAACATCTACGCCGGGTTATCAATCTGGTTGTTAATGCAGGCAACCTCTATCTTTTCCAAAGAGTCTTCCACATCTTCATCACTTCTTCCATGAACCTCCGGATAAGAGAAAGCCATCGCTACTCAAGTTTTAATGCGTTGAGAACCCCTTCTAACACACGTGCAAGAACCCAAAAACTTTTGACTGACTCAATCCCTAGAAACTTCAATGGAGCTTGTCTGTAGATAAGAGCAAACACATTCACATCAAATGAGTTTTTATAGTTAATCATTGGAATTACAACAGGCAAAGGACATTCTAGTATCTCTCTTAATCTTCTTGGCCCGAACATAAAGACTATGCGCTACTGGAAAATAATCTTCCTGGACACATAAACATTTATCTGGATTTTTTGAGTAAAATGAAAAGGAGTGAATTGAGGGCCATTTTGATCATCCATTAAAGTCAACCATGTAGCTCCCAAGAAAGCACACATATCTTATCCTCTGATTTTGCCAAAATTTCAGCAGCATAACAACATAAATGGCTCAAAAGATCAAAAAACCAGCCATCACAACTTGGAAAATTTTTGGTACAGTTTCCCTAGAAGTAGAGCAGTAAGAACCCAAAATATAGAATGTATATGTATGCATAAAGTGCCAACAATAGAACCCAAGCATCAAGTAGGAATCACTAGTACATAGCCTATGGCGAGGTCACGAAAAGGGTGCTCCAGCCACCTGTATCACCGAAAGGATCTCACATTTGAGAATCCCCCAGCTCAATAAAACCTCACGCTATCGACCCTCTCACGAAAGCAAATCTTGTATAGTCAAGCCTCAGAAATGACTATCTTCCAGAACAAGTCTCAGAAATGGTTGGGACTGCCAAATAAAACCAAGTATGGCTCCACAAAGGTGTACAATGGCAGTATCCATAAGTAACATACAATACAAGACAATGCGCTCAAACAGGTGCCAAGTGATACATACCCACGGCAACTACAAGTGACTCCCACTTGCCAGTGTATCACTCTACTCCAGCTACATGTACTTGTGTGAATCACTATATGTGTACATGTACCCTGTACCCTGTAACCTGTAACTTGTAGTCTGGAATCTGCAACCTGCAATCCCGAAGCTGAAGGTACTCAAAGAAGATCCTCCATGGGGCCGCCAAAATAATGTGAGCGGGATGAAAACAAACACAACACCTTTATAATGACTCGACACACACTCTTGGGATGATATACACACACACTATGGGGCACCACTCGGCTTACACAACCCACTTGGCCGAGACAGGGAACACACCGATGGAGTGAGAGGAGAGAGACTACCCATTTACCCACTCCACACAGAGACACACACACACACACCCCCAAAAAACTCAGCTCAAAAGAGGAGAATTTCTAAGGTTTAGATACAATTGAGCTTGGGCCAACACCAATGGGGAAAATAGCTCACACAATATGGGTAAAATATGCCAGATACAATCACAAATTGGAGCAGAGGCTTTGCTCATAGGAGAAACTTACACAGCCAAAACAAAAAAAAAACAGTGAGGAATTTGGAAAAATTGATAGCACCATCGCATTCGGAACGGCCCAAAACCCCAATCTACAATGTCAAAGTGCTCAAATCCGACCTCGGATGAGTAGTTTATGGCCAAAACAGGCTCCAAAAACAGCAAAAACATAGTTGCGGTTGTTCCTCCTCTTCTCTCCACTTTTTTTCTAGTCTTCTCTCAGGTTTTTCAGTTCCCACACTTAGCTTTATTACTTGGGCACATTTGGCCTTTTAGTTAACCTCAAACGCACCCCGAACATGCCAAAAAGTGGCCTCATAGTGCATAGTTGTCACCCTGCTGCATCCATCCGCACACCTCGTGATCCGAGCCTATCACAAATTTTTGTTTACTATATTTTGTTGGTTTTCCTTGATTCTAGAGGTTTACAATAAAAGAAAGAGTGAGAACAACCTCTTGGAAAAATTCAAAAAATGATTTGATGGGAATTTTTTCTTGACTAGTTCAACGGAGGGGAAAGGTAGAGGGAGAACCTAGTGGTAAAGGGAAGGGAAAATATGTAAATGTGAAAAGAAAAGATATGATGTGGTTGTGGAGCCATGCACCCATGATTCAAGGGTCATGAGTGGCTCATATCATCATGGCTTTGGAGCCATATGATGATTCAAACAGATGGGACCCAAGTGGAAGACTTGGTAAAGGAAGGAAACAGACACATGATTTTGCTGGATTTTTAAAAAATACTTCCACTCCGATCCAAGAAAATTTGTCTTCATCAAAGTTGTAGCTGATGAGCTGGAGATTCTAACCATATTTTTTATAATTTTTGCATCTACGGTCTAGGAGATATGGCCAAAATGGCCGACGCCAGTTTTTTCAACTGTGGTGGAGACCACCCCCTCTACCTTTACACACACACCCTTCCTTTTCCACATTGAGACCTTCTCTAAAAATCAGCCATTAGTATTCTCACCCTCCCCTCCTTCCTCCTCTCTCTCAAGCTCAAAAAACCATCACAAATTCCTCTTCTAATCACCTCTCAAATCATGCTTAATCTTGTTGTAATTCATAAGTTCTCATTCAACCCCTTTCTATTATTACTAGATATGTATTGATTTTATGTAGATTCTTTACATTTTAAAATAAGGAAGCTCTTGGACTCAAGCTATGAAGGAAGGAGTGAAGACAACACAAGTGATGATGGAGCCAATTAGTTGCAAATTGGTCAACAAATCACTTGGAAGGAGCTTCCTAATTGGTTGAATGTCCCTAATCAAGATTCATTTGTACAAATTACACTTGGATCTTAACCTCACTCCTAATCACTCTCTTTCCTATATAAAGAGTCCCCCCCCTTTGTAATTTCAAGTCTCCCTCAGCCCCATTGAGTCTTTGTATCACTCACCATGAGCCCATAAAACTCATTCATTCACTCTATTCTTGCACATTCTAGAGTGCAAATTGTTTTATGCTAGTAACCTCCCCTCCTCTTACTTATGTTAATTAAGAGAAATCTTTTATGTGTGTGTGAGAGTGCTTGATGTGATTTTGGCTAATCCTTGAGTTGTTGTTTAGTAATCTACATGCTATTTGTGTTGGGAGTGCTTGAAGTTATCCATTCCTTGTACACACACTAAGGTTAATGCTTCATTCCTAGTGATACCTCTCTCTCTCTCTCTCTCTCTCTCTCTCTCTCTCTCTCTCTCTCTCTCTCTCTCTCTCTCTCTCTCTCTCTCTCTGTGTGTGTGTGTGTGTGTGTGTGTGTGTGTGTGTGTGTGTGTGTGTGTGTGTAGCGGTCCTAGTCCACGCTTCCAAGACTAGGTGGTGCCCTCATTTCATTTCCCTTGTGGCGCAATGGAGTTTGTTTTGGTGTAGAGGCCGCCATTCCAAATTTCCTTCGTCACAAATCGGTGCCCCCACTGAGGAGTTCTCAAGCAGCGCTTTGTCAATCCTATGAAGGAAGATCCATCAAATTCTCCGAGACTTCCACTATGGTCTCCCCAAGAAGCTTGAGAAAAGAAGCGTCTTTATCGACAAGCGGCACGTATGCGGGTAAAGAGAGTTAACTACATACACCCTTCTTTGCTTCAAGGAAAATCTTGTAGTCATCAAGTCCCTAGGTCAAAGCATTGTGTTGAGTGCTTTGTGGCTAGTGTGAAGACACTTCCTTTGAAGCCTCGACTTCAGGTGGTGTAAGCACTCTCAAACTCGGGTATTAACAAGTTTTTGGAGGGGGAGCTACACATCAATGGGGTGCGGTATTGGCAAGAGGGTACATATGGTGATGCACTCCAACTACTACTAGCAAGAAGGCTCAAGGTGGTTGAGAGGGTAGCCATTGAACCCTATGAACTCTACAAAGCTGAAGATGGTCACACCAAAGCTAGGCTAATCACTGGTAAGCAAATTCTTCGCATCTCTCAAATGGTGGGATCCAAGAGAGCTCAACTTCAATGAAGTGCTTCATGGAAGTTTGTATTTAATGCACCAATGAATAATCCCATTTTCTACAACTTTCAATCAGTTCAGAATATTAGGGTGAATGTGCGCATTGATAGAAAGATTTTTTTCCAACAAAGATTGGTCTTCTATTTTGGAGCTGAGAGGTTGAGAGAGATATTGTTGTCCCCTGACCCTATAATATTTCCTATTTTGGAGTATAATGTATCTTTTGATGTTCACATCTTCATCTTGCTTTAAGCATACTCCATGAATCATAGGGATTTATATGGACCTTTCCAACCTCTTGCTAGACAAACTGTGCATATAATAATAGCTAGCACAAAGCTTAGGTTCCAAAACATCATAAGGAACTTACTAGTCCCTCGTCGTCTAGCTGAGATTAATGCATCTATCAATCCATTTATTCTACCCTTAATAAGATATGATTTGGGCCTAGACTTTTTCATCTTTGTGCTGTATTGAGAGGAAGGCAACCCATTTTATGATGGCTTTATCTAATTTTTTTGAGCGTAGTGGGGAAAATGCTGGGGATTTTTTGCATAACTTAGAGATGGCTTTCCTTGTCTCTGGGAGGGATGACGAAGCATTGAAATTGAGAGCTTTTCCTTTGGTGCTCAAAGAAGAAGCTAGGGTATGGTTCCAGGCTCTAGATCCAACCCAAAGAGATGATTGGGAGGGATTGAAGGCGGCTTTCCTACGAAGATTTCAACGAGCCAATTCGGCAGAAGAACTATGGCAACGGCTTCTGGCCCTTCATCAAGTTGACCCTCATGGTTATGAACCCTATGAGGAAGGTTTTCTGAAACTTTGGGGGCAATGGTTAGACTCACTAAACCCTGGTGAGCGAGCTCCCAATTGCCTCCAAAAGGATCGATTTATCTCAGGTTTGTACCCCTTGCTAAGGGAGAAGGTAAAGAGAAAATTTCCAAATACTTTTGAAGATGCGTTAAGAATTGCTATGGAAAAGAATAGAAAGATTCTCTATCAAGCCCAAGCTGGACAGCTAGCTTTGGGAGTCAATATCACAACTATGGAAGCTTCTCACATACCTCCAAATGTGCCTAATGCACCAGACCTCAATAGAGGTCAACAAGAAGATATGCTCCAGCAAATAAACAATCTCACAAACCAGCTAGAGGGGTTGAGAGTAAATCTTGTGCAGGGTGCAAGAAGGCCTTTTGAGGGGAATGGTGGGAATCGGCCACCAATGCGACATCAAGCAAGGGAAATGTTGTGTTACAATTGTGGGGAAAATGGCCACGGCATGTATAATTGCCCTCATCCCAGAATATATGACTACCCTGTCAGAGGTCCTCGACAACAAGTAAGTCCTCCCCGTGCTAGAGCTCAAGCACAAGAGCAACCGCAACCTCAAATTTTGCAGCCACCTCGTGCTCAAGCTCAAGCCCCTGCTACTCAACCAAATGTGAGCATCATAAGGATGGAGGAGGTCCTCAAGGGCACAAGCAACCAGAAAGAAATATCTAAAGGGAAGATGAAGATAGATGAAGTGGCTACAATGCCTATCAAGCATGTGCGTGTCCAAGATGAAGTAAGTAAAGAAACAAGCAAGGATGCAAGCAATGAAGCAAATACATCTCGGGCAACTAAAGATGAAGCCAAGAAGAGAAAGACCCGTACTAGGTCTCAAATTGACATCTCTGATTTCCCTATGGGATCTCGGACACAACCTTATGACTTGACAACTGATGTGAGTTCTCAAGGACCAAAGATTACTTGGCCACAACTACTTCATATCTCCCCAAAACTGCGACGACAATGGTCAAAAATGGTGAGCACGAGGGCAAAGCGAAGTAAGCTAGTAAGTGTAATCAAAGCATATGGTCTCAAGGATATAGTGCCTTTGGTGGAGGCTCAAATCAAGGGACAACGGATTCCAAAAACTTACATTGACAGTGGAGCAGAGGTTTGTGTCATTACAGAAAAGCTAATGCATCAATTGGGTTTAGAGGTAATGGAATCATCAAACTTTAGGGCAAAAATGGCCAATAATGTCTCTGTCACTTGTGTGGGTGTAGTGAAAGCTTTGAGAGTTTCTGTTTTTGGAATCACCACAGAGGTTGATGCTTATGTGATGCCAGTAAAGGGAGAAGAATACCCCCTTATTTTAGGACGACCTTGGCTCATGGGTATAGGAGCTAGGCAAGATTGGGTACCAGGAGACTTGGAGTTGAGGCCTCGCATGGGTGGCCATAGTTGGAAGGTGGTTTATAACTTGAAGAATGGGCGACAAGAGAACCTTGAACTAGAGACGTCAGTTGATGAGTGGAGCTCAAGTGGATGCTCCTCATCCATGGACGAGGAAGAGAGTTCAAGTGAAGAGAGTGATAGCACTCTCGAAGTCATGGGCATCACCATAAAGGAAACTACCTCATCAGAAGACAACCCAAGGATCCAAATGGAGAATGTGTGGGATGCCAGCCTAGAGAAGATGTTATCCAAGGATATAAAGGAAGAAGAAAAGGAGGGTTATGTAAATGTTCTCAAGAAGCATGCATCATTTTTTATTTCTGATTACACTCACATTACAGGTGTCACTGCAGTGAAGCATCATATCCATCTAAAAGAAGGGAGCAAGCCAGTAGTACAAAAACTAAGAAGATTAGGAGTTGTGCAACAAAATGCACTGTTGTCCGAGGTGAAGAGACTCTTAGAAGCAGGATTCATATACCCAGTAGAAGATTCAGAATGGGTCTCCCCAGTAGTGGTGAGGCCAAAGAAGAATGGTAAATGGCAAGTGTGCGTGGATTACAAGCCACTAAATGCTGCAACAAAGAGGGACCACTTCCCTCTCCCATTTCAAGATGAGATTCTAAATGAAGTAGCAGACCATGACCGATACATAGTGTGTGATGGCTACTCCGGCTACTTTCAAATACACATTGCAGAGGAGGACCAGAAAAAGACTACTTTCATCACACCATGGGGCTGTTTTGCATTTCGAGTCATGCCTTTTGGTCTCACTAACGCTCCAGCCACCTTTCAATGATTCATGAACATGGTCTTCCAACCTTACTTCGGTAAGTCCATAAGGGTTTTCATAGATGACTTTTGTATTTACAGCTCCAAAAGTATGCATCTCGGCAAGATTGATGAAGGATTTACTCATTTAGGTAAGTTGGGTGGACAACTAAACAAGGACAAATGTCACATTGGGGAAAGCAAGGTTACACTATTGGGGCATGTAGTGTCCATTGATGGAATCGAGGTAGATCCTGAAAAGATAGAAACATTGCTAAATCTACCTTCCCCAACTTCCATCAAACAATTAATCTCTTTCTTGCAAAAGCTAAGATATTTGAGTAGATTCATACACTTACTCTCCCAAGTGATATTTCCTCTACAACAACTGACTCGTCAAGAGACGCTTGTTTGGAGTGAAGAAAGTGATGGGCATTTTAGAGAGATAAAAAAAATGTTAGGGTCACTCCCTGTAATCCTCCAACCTTGTTGGGAAGAAACATTCTTTGTAAACCCTAGAGTGGGAGAAGAGGCCATTGGTGCTGCCCTCCTACAAAAAGATCCAAAAATATCCTTTATGAGGCCTGTGTATTTTTCTAGACACCTCATGGAAAACACAGAGAAGGCCTACACCCTGATGGAACAGCTAGTGTTAGCTCTCATGTTTGCGGTAACCAAATTTCGGCCATACTTGCTGCCGAAGAGGTTTGTAATTATCACTGTGGAGGATATGTTTCCCTATGCACTACAACATATGGAAATCTCTGACAAAATAGCAAAGTGGGTGGTGCGACTTCAAGAGTTTGATTATACAATACAGGTTGAAAGAACAACTCAAGCATGCTTAGCCGACATTTTAACAAACAAGTGCTATGAAAACGTTTTCCATTTGAAGAGAAAGGAACTTCCACCACCTCCATCTCTAGAGGCTTTGGTCAATGCTTATAGCCTCTACTTTGATGGAGCATACAAGAGAACCAAGGATAAGGCAGCTGCAGGCATCGTGGTCTTATCTCCATTGGGAGAGAGGATCCATGGTGAAGGGATCACTCTAGAAGATGTCCACTCCAACAATGAAGCAGAATATCAAGCTCTAATTCATGGCCTTTGTTGGTGCCTCGATAATTCAATTAAGAGATTAAATGCTTTTGGTGACTCCATGCTTTTGGTAAGGCAAATGCAAGGTACATGGGCTTGCAAAAATGCCAGTCTCTCTACTAAAATGAGAGAAGCCAAAGCTCTTATGAGGAGATTTAGGGAGGCACAAGTACATCATGTGCCAAGAGACCAGAACAAGGATGCAGACCACCTAGCATCATCGAAGTTAAATGAGTCAATAGTGGGAGCAGTGGCCATCAAACTTCCACTTCAGCAAGGCAAGGAGGACTTAGAAGATATTATGCACATTCTGGAGCAAGGAGAGGCGATGGTTAGCTAGGAAGGCTACCAGGTATCGCATAGTAAATGATAACTTGTATTATCTTGGTAAGGATGGTGTGCTTAGGAGAGTGCCTTTGAAGAGTTAAATTGAAGAGATTTTAAAATCTTTTCACGATGATATGTGCGGAGGACACTTTGCACACGACATCACTAGTAGAAAGGTTCTACAAGCTGGGTTTACTTGGCCAAGTCTTCATCGTGATGTCAAATACTGGTGTCAAACATGTGATGAATGTCAGAAAGCAGGACCACGACGGCTCATAGCTGAACCTCATAAACCAATAAAGGTATATGGGCCCTTTGAGAAGTGGGGAATTGATGCCATAGGGCCTCTACCACGCACTCAGTCAGGTAAAGAGTACATCATCATGGGAGTAGACTACATGACTAGATGGGCTGAGGCTATGCCGACCAATAGAATTACTGCTAAGGATGTGAGCCAGTTCATCTTTGACCACATCTGTTGCCGGTTTGGCACCCCTCTTGAAATACTATCTGATAGAGGACCAGGGTTTAGAGAAGACTTGGTAGGAGAACTCATGCAGAAGCTCAATATTCAGCATCAACACTCTACTCCTTACTACCCTCAGTGCAATGGCTTGGTGGAAAAGGTAAATGGAATCATTTGCAAAATTCTCACCAAACAGGTACATGCCAGGCGCCAATATTGGGACAAACACCTGAATGGAGCTCTATGGGCCTATAGAACCTCCTTCAAAACCACATTAGGGTACACACCCTTTCATTTGGTTTATGGAAAGGAGGCGCTTTTGCCCATTGAAGTGAAGTTAACAAGTCTTCGAATATTGGGTAGCCAGGTAGGCTCTCAAAAGGAGAAAGTACATCAAAGGATCATGGATCTAGAGAGGCTGCAATTGGATCGTGAAGAAGCCATCAACCACTATTCTCAAGAAGCAGATAAGCGTAGAGAAAAGTTCAACAAAAAGCTAGCATCCAAAGACATCAAAAAGGGATCTCTGGTGCTTCAATATGACAATCGCTTCGACACTCGTAAGGATGGAAAGTTTCTTTTTCGATGGGAAGGCCCGTTCTTGGTCACCAAAAAGTTCAAAAATGGCTCTTACAGACTTCAAGACATTGATGGTAAAGTGCACAAGACCAGGACAAATGGATGGCGTCTAAAGCCTTATCACATCAGGATAAGGTCAGCCCAAGATCAAAGAAAGTAGGCTAGAGGCATAAATACCCCTAGCCAGGTTTGGGGGGGCTATGATCCGAGACTATCACAAATTTTTGTTTACTATATTTTGTTGGTTTTCCTTGCTTCTAAAGGTTTACAATAAAAGAAAGAGTGAGAACAACCTCTTGGAAAAATTCAAAAAATGATTTGATGGGAATTTTTTCTTGACTAGTTCACCGGAGGTGAAAGGTAGAGGGAGAACCTAGTGGTAAAGGGAAGGGGAAATATATAAATGTGAAAAGAAAATATATGATGTGGTTGTGGCACCATGCACCCATGATTCAAGGGTCATGAGTGGCTCATATCATCATGGCTTTGGAGCCATATGATGATTCAAACAGATGGGACCCAAGTGGAAGACTTGGTAAAGGAAGGAAACAGACACATGATTTTGCTGGATTTTTAAAAAATACTTCCACTCCGATCCAAGAAAAGTTGTCTTCATCAAAGTTGTAGCTGATGAGCTGGAGATTCTGACCATATTTTTTTATAATTTTTGCATCTACGGTCTAGGAGATATGGCCAAAATGGTGGAGACCACCCCCTCTACCTTTACACATACACCCTTCCTTTTCCACATTGAGACCTTCTCTAAAAATCAGCCATTAGTCTTCTCACCCTCCCCTCCTTCCTCCTCTCTCTCAAGCTCAAAAAACCATCACAAATTCCTCTTCTGATCACCTCTCAAATCATGCTTAATCTTGTTGTAATTCATAAGTTCTCATTCAACCCCTTTCTATTATTACTAGATATGTATTGATTTTATGTAGATTCTTTACATTTTAAAATAAGAAAGCTCTTGGACTCAAGTTATGAAGGAAGGAGTGAAGACAACACAAGTGATGATGGAGCCAATTAGTTGCAAATTGGTCAACAAATCACTTGGAAGGAGCTTCTTCATTGGTTGAATGTCCCTAATCAAGATTCATTTGTACAAATTACACTTGGATCTTAACCTCACTCCTAATCACTCTCTTTCCTATATAAAGAGGCCCCCCCCTTTGTAATTTCAAGTCTCCCTCAGCCCCATTGAGTCTTTGTATCACTCACCATGAGCCCATAAAGCTCATTCATTCACTCTATTCTTGCACATTCTAGAGTGCAAATTGTTTTATGCTAGTAACCTCCCCTCCTCTTACTTATGTTAATTAAGAGAAATCTTTTATGTGTGTGTGAGAGTGCTTGATGTGATTTTGGCTAATCCTTGAGTTGTTGTTTAGTAATCTACATGCTATTTGTGTTGGGAGTGCTTGAAGTTATCCATTCCTTGTACACACACTAAGGTTAATGCTTCATTCCTAGTGATACCTCTCTCTCTCTCTCTCTCTCTCTCTCTCTCTCTCTCTCTCTCTCTCTCTCTCTCTCTCTCTCTCTCTCTCTGTGTGTGTGTGTGTGTGTGTGTGTGTGTGTGTGTGTGTGTGTGTGTGTGTGTGTGTGTGTGTGTGTGTGTGTGTGTGTGTGTGTGTGCGTAGCGGTCCTAGTCCACGCTTCCAAAACTAGGTGGTGCCCTCATCTCATTTCCCTTGTGGCGCAATGGAGTTTGTTTTGGTGTAGAGGCCGCCATTCCAAATTTCCTTCGTCACTGGCACTCAACTTTTTCCAATAATGCATCCCGCAACCACATGAAGTGGCCCCCAAATATAGTCCTCATGATGACCTTTTTGCATAATTATCACAAGAAAACACCCACGTTGTGTCCGTACTTATCCACGTGCAAGTATTGACCCCATTCGACCTCCTAACGCCTCTAGATGCCATCTAACGCACCTGCTTACCTCATGTCATTGGCCCGTGGATAGCTTCCTTGAGAATTTTTACGCGCTACCAACTCCTCATTATGATAGAAAAAACACATTGGTACTGGTGATAGTGAAAATCGATGCACTATGTACATGTTGCCCTACCTGTACACATGTGGGCCCCACGTAACCACTTGGCTCTAGAAAATGGGCAATCCTTTATTCGATGGACCATGCATGTGTATATACATATGTGAAATCCCTTGCTACAAAAAAACTCTTGACAACGTCTCTTTCTAAGATTTGCTATCTTTTCATATAGTATCAGTGACTGAAATTTCTACCAATTGGTGCAATTGAAAAAATTGATTATGTCCATTGTGCTCTTTTAGTATTTGAATTTGTCAAGTTGTTAAATTTAAACTCCCTCCCCAATTCAAGCACCCGTCAATTGAGGGGACATTGTTAGTGAACTTTTGTCAAAATCACGCAACGAGGGGACCATGCGAAGGTGGCGGGATGCCCACCACGCACCATAGTGCTCGATGAGGTCAGCGGACACAAAAGAAAAACCCTATGCACAAGGGACCGCGGTGCATTGTGGGTATCCCACCACCTCCATACGGTCTCCCCATTGCCCGATTTTCATAGAAGTTCATTGGAGATGTCTCCATAGCCAGCGAGTGCTTGATTGGGGCCGTTTTGTACATGTGTTGTGGTAATGATTTTTTTTGGAAATGTTCTTGACCAAAAAAAAAAAAAGACAAAATTATTCTCTATTGCTTTGGTAATTACATCATGGTTGATTAGTCTTTCTACAAATTACATATGCGGATATGGTATAAATCGAACTGACCTTATGCCAAGGGTTTTTACAAATTCTTTTGGGTTTGTCACCCCTTGACCTAGGCTTAAGGCACAAGGGGAGAGAACTCACCCCGGAGGTGCTTGCCTGTAAAGGCATACAAGGCCGCCTCTCAGTCCACTGATATACATTTGTGAGCATTAATAAGGGTGAGGGAATCTTCAACAAGGATGGCACTTAAGGCTTTGCACCTGAGCAGCTCTGCAGTACCATGCTTGGAGAACTTTGTGTGAGAAACTCAAAGAATCAATGGTCCTAGGTGGCTTAGGTAGTGCCACAAGGAGCTATCCCTATCCGTGGGCACATTATGAGAAACTCCAGTTTGTATTGCGAACTTATCAACATGGTATGCAATTTTCAAGAGATTTGAAAGGACTTTAATACTTGATGTACCAAGATGTTTGGCGGACGAAGCAACAAGCGGAGAAGAATCATGTTTTTCTGAGAACTCGCTTTCCCTGTATTGATAAATATGTTAATGCTTGAGAGCCATGCTATGGACGTCCGTCGCGGCGACCCGCAAACATTGGCGCCGTTGCCGGGGAATACACCTTAGGTGATGAGTGACCGAGTGCGCAGTTAGATTCCTTAAAAAAGATCAATCCACAAATCCATTTTACACCTCAGTTAGGTTGCTAGACAAGGGTTTAGAGCTTAGTGGAGTCTAGAGCCAGTGGACCGGCTAGATCCTCTCTTAGGAGATTTAGGGAGCTGTGAGTGAGTGTGTTAAAGCATTTTTGCTCTTCAATTTCTCTAATTCGATTGAGTACTGAAATCTCACCCGAAATCCGTCATGTTTGTTTTGTTTGATTCATTTCCTTATGTTTTTTCAGTTCTGTACTTAGGAGTAGGATAAGCAAATCACATTCCAATCAGATTTGGGGAAAAAGTTAGCATCGAGAAACAAGAAAACCATAACTTTGGCCAAAAAAGCCATAAGACTCTGAAATTCTGAAAATCAAACCAAACAGGGTTGATATTGATTCAAATCACAAAGTGGTAGCAGAAAACACTAGGAAACACTTGTCAGAGGGAGCAGACAAAATTTCATCAGATTTGGCCCAGGTACTATGATCGCGATCGGTGTACCTCAGTGTCAGATTTGTACAAGATTTGGCATGTGCCTTCCTGATAAGATTCTAAACAACTTTGTCTAAAGCAACCACACCCAAAAACATCGAAAATCAAGCCACTTGGGTAAAACTAGCCTGACAGACCCAGAAAGTGAAAAATCTTGGCTTTTGGTGATCCAAATGCAAAAAGACTTTGGGGATAGCCTTAAAACATCAGTGTCTACAATCATGCCAAATTTGCTTCTAATTTGGGCTCAGAACTACGATCGCGATCGGTGTATCTAAGTGCCAAATTTTGACCAGATTTCATCTGTGGGATCTCCAGGTGTATACAAACATAAAATTCTAAAGGACCTAGAGCCAGAAACCTCAAAATACCTGTCAAACCATCTGAATACAGATCCAAGTCAGAAATTGCTAAACTGGCTTAGAAATTGACTTTCAGTAGATCAAAACACATCAAAACTAGGAAGGAACCATATAGAGGGATAGCGTGTACACAGTAGAACCCCAGGTATCTCTCAAATCCCAAATCAAACATCAAAATCAATTCAAATTGATAAATTTGGGAAAACAGGCACTTCCAACCAAGAAATGGTGAAAACTTGACTTTTTTGAGTCCAAATACAAAAGTGTCTGGCAGGTAGTCTTAAAATAGCCTAGTGAAGAAGCTGGTGAATTTTCATCTAATTTGGGCCCAGAACTACGATCACGATCTGTGTACCTCTGGCCCAGATCTAGCTTATTTTTGACCTGTTCATAGACCTAGACTATTTAAGATACCAGGAGTTGTCAAAACTCAAATTGGACATACTATCAATAATCTGCAAGCAAAATTGTGTTGAGATCATTTTGAAGTGTTGAATCTGTTGACAGTTGGAATGATACAGTGATCTCATAGCCATCCAATGTATTCATTTGCAGAGACCGATCAAGTAACAGTCCATGTAGTCGCAGGAATTGAAAGATCTTTCCATCTCCAGGTAAGAGGTTTGGATTCAGTTAGTAAATCCCACTTTCTTCATGTTTTTGAGATCAGGAAATCAAATCAACACCAGACCCCTAAATTTAGCGGATCAAACAAGTGTTGCATCAACGGAGGAGAGTGTAAACCAAGGGATAGTACGACCGTTAGAGCCAATCCTTGAAGAAGGCGTCTCCGATACTTCTTCAGAGAGATCTTCCAAGTATTTCACAGAACACTTGGGACAATTAAAACTAAACGGAAGAGAAAACATGGCAGCAGGACCATCAGACCCCTCGGCCACACTAAAGCCATTGTTCATCAAGTATCAATATGACAACAAGCAAGGTGCCAAGATATACAAAGATGCTATGGACCGCTACTGTGTGAAAATAGAAGATAGACCAAGGGAGTTCAGGGACTTAGTGCCTGTGAGCTATAGCAGAGACAGGTACCTAGATGACGAGGGTATCATGTACTTGGTAGTCCTAAATCCTAACACTGTAGACAAGTGGGGATTGATGGGCACGAAAGCCAAGATAGACGAGGAACATGAGGAAAAGGCACCAACAATGAGCGTACCTAATGCGAGATTAAGGCGAGAAAACAAAACGTTGAGAGTCAGCACGGATAATGTCTACTTGGGGTTATACAGGTATAATAATGCAGAGCAAGATCTCTATTATAGATGCGAGGAACCCTACGTTGGAGAGATGACTGAGCGGAAAAGACTTTACATCTTCACCTACACCGAGGGAGCGGAAACGAAAATTTCCGCATACGACAAGTATGGAAGACGATATGCAGCAATCGATAAAAAAGAGTTGGAAGGATATATGTACTTTGGGGGACCACTTCATCAGTATTATGTCACTCCAAGCCCACTAAGACCAGCACCTACAACTGTCGTGCGAGAACCGTTGACCATAGGTGGAGGGAGGACTCATGTAGATGATTCTTTCAATCGACCTCATTATTTGATGTCAAGTCCCATGGGAACGTTACATTCCAGAGAATCAATGGCTACGAATCGAGGTAGTGCAGTTCCTATCTCTACACATATGGCTGTAGGTTCGACATTTGCAACCACCCCATCACATTTGCCTCCTAGTAGTAGATTTGGGGTGGGGGAGCCAACGAGAGCAACCTACGACCTCCATGATGCACGAGAACGATTAATTCTAGACACGGGAGCAATGAGATTGACCATAGACCATAGACAAATCAGGCCATCCCAAGTAGCAAAGTGCATGCCGAAGAAGTATAGCGGATCGGGGGATCCATATGCCCATGTATCGCTCTTCAAGCAAGTCTTAAGAGCAGAACAGATCACTGATTTCCATACTCGATACGAGGGATTCGGGCTGACCTTGGAAGGGACGGCCTTAACATGGTTTCAACCTTTAAACCCTGAAACTTGTCTGAATATTGAACATGTATTGCGCGAGTTCGCGGAAGAATTCTCAAAACGGGGTATAAAGCATAATATTGTATCATAGATATACGCTTTTAAACAAAGGGAGAATGAAAAAGTGAAGGAAGCAACCTTGAGATTCAAACAATACATTGAGAGGTGCCCGAGGAGGAAATTACCGCGGGACGAGAGATTGTTTGTGCTCTTCATTGAAGGACTTAGGAATGAAACCTTGAAAAAGGACCTTCACTTGAAATCCTGTAGCACGTTTCAACAGGTTACAAGGGAAGCTTATGGGGAAGTGTCAGAGGATACTGATTCAGTAACCAGTGGCTCTTCATTGATTAAAAGTGAACCCTCTACCAAGAAATATGTTCAGGCGACCTTGATGCTGACAGTTGATCAATTGATAGAGGAGGTAACGAAGAGAATGCAGCAACATAAGAGATCAAATCCGGTGTTGGAATCTTGGGGACAAAGATGAAGTGCTAAATACAGCAAACATGAAAAAACTGGGTTCAACATTATGAGTTGTAGAATCCCATAGAAACTATTCAATATCTAGCCAGATTTGATCCTTATGACTAGATATGGTTACTACCTACAAAATGCATGTAGTTGTCACAAGAAACTAACAATATTGAAAAAGATATACTTGATATACTAGAATGTTTCGTTTTCTTCTGTAATTGAAAAAATCAACCATCGTTGCCTACTATGAAAAATAGGGTATTAGGTGCTCCAAAACTCAAGGAATATTAGCTTTATGTTACAATATGTGACATAGAAAATCAAAACTGCATTTGGATATCATGAAAGCCACCAAAAAAAATCATAGAAGAGCTAAAATTGGCTAAAAAACAGGATTTTACAATTTTTGTAATTTGGTCATAACTTACAACTTTAACATTTATTTCTCCCTAGAAGCATCAGGACACGTTGAGGACTACTAAAGATAGTTCTCTAGCATTATAGACCTCACAAACATGAATTCTAGAGTGGTATAGTTGCAAAAAGTTGAACAAAGTCAAAAAAAGGACCCGTTTTTTCACACAGTTTAGGTTGTGAAATGTTGTGCAAGGACAAGGTTACAGATGGAATTGATATTCCAAAAAAATGTCGAGTTTTTTTCAGCTCATGAGACAACTTTCTAGATAGATAGCACCTCAAAATAAATTTTGAAACTCTTGACATAATTCAAGGAAAATGGTCACTTAACAGGACATAAAAGTGTCCCATTACCAACATAGTGTTAAGGAGTGACCACTCCTTCACCTTCCTCTAGTGAGGCAACCTATCGCTCCCACAAATCCACAAACATGGACTCGTAAGTGGCATACTCTAGCATAACTCCCTGCTTTAATTCTGTCAGCAGCTGCCATAACTTTTATAAGGTTGTGCCTCCACCAAACCTCTTCACAAAGGCAGCACGTAGTACATCCCATGCATTTTTGGTATCTTGGGACAAAGCATTGTACCAAGACTTGGCCTCTACTTTCATCAGTAGAGGAAAAATTCATAGCCGTGAGGTGTCGTCACCCTTGTTGGAAACCACACAAGCGATGTCGAAATCATCAAAAAGTCGGTGGTGATGTATTCTCCTTTCTTTCCACTGAATGTGGGGAAAGAAACACTTGCCATGGTAGTAACTCGAGAAATTACAAACTTTTTTTTACTTTTTTTTTAATAACATTAATGACATTAGCGACTCATAGCGGCTTTTTACAGAGTTAGGTGGATAGATTTAAAACAGGATAAAGACGGAAACATTGAAGGAGTGGCGGTAATCCAATATGGGGAGAATGATAGGGTTTGGGGAGCTAAGGATTTCTCCTAGCACTGCAACACCAACCAGATACACAATCTTCTATTGGTAGAAAATTTTCCTATCAACATAAATATTCACATGCATGTGCTGCAAAAATCTAAACGGGAACGTTGTTGGTCCGTTTTCCATCATGGAGAGAGGGTGGAGCACTTACTTATACTCTTACCGTGTAGGTGTTGATGAGTCGGCACATCCACAGGAGGTCGTCGCCTTTCATAGGCTCCACTTTTCCTTCGTCGCTCAGTACGTACAGGGTGATGGCGACGCGTGTGACTACTCATAGCCTTTTAGCTAGCAGCAACTACAGGTAATTACCATAGTGGGTGCATTGCATGAACTCCACTCCATTCAATTGTGACTCGTCGTCTCCAGCCCACTGGGTTTCACCCGTGGTGGAGAGCTTCTTCAGGATGTGTTGTACGGGGCGAGGAGGAAGACCCTCTACCCGTCCTCCAAAACATAGAGAGAAGTAGCCGAACCACTCCTCCTTAGGGCATGGAAACCTTCTTACCACTTCTGCTTCAGGATTGTCGAAATGGACTGGCAGTACTCGCATGTGCTGTGCGAATTGATAGGCGACCTTCCATCGCTTAGCCTCGAATGACCTTCGTTTTGGCAAACTAGGTACGACCCGACTTTCCGAGCTTGAAGCACTCGCATGGCCAGATGTTTCTTCCTTTGGGGTCATGTGTTTCTAGACCGGCTTATCGCTTCCTTACCTTTGGCTCGAGCAGCCCCTTTTGGTCACTTTGGAATAGAGGTTATACCTTTTCTTACAGTTTCCTTAGGAAAGAGAGGCCTTGCCGTTTTCTTTCCTCCGTTGATATGGACGACCTCCTCATGGTGAATGTCAATGTAGATGCTTTCAGCCCCTTCTCTACCTTCGTTGAGAGTGTGCTTTGGTTGACAGCAGTGATGGCACTTCATAGACTTCCCACCTGATGCTCTCAATTTGTGATTAGAACGAGCAACATGAGATGGGGAGCTTACCTCTTGAATACTGAGGACACTAAATCCTGGTAGTAGTACTTCAATGAAGGCAGTTAGTGCCTCTTTAGTCTCCTCCTCTTTCGTTCTCCGGTTGGAGAATTCCTTCAGCCATTCATCCATGATTGATGATGTGCGTTGTTTTCAGCATTGTAAACTGAAGGTTTTCAAAAATCCCTCCTCACTGTTGGCACGAAATGACGAGCGCAAAGCGCGACACGGACCCCGACGACCTCAAAAACGCAAGGAGCCGATTCACGCCGCGAGCCGGCTACGCTGAAGCAAACAGGGGGCACCACCTAGCTTTGAGCGGCTAGGATGTAGACAACAGTGATTGAAAATATCAGAGACTCTACACACACACACACACAGAGAATAGAGAGAGAATATGACAGGTGATGAAAATCCTCGGGATGTGAGGGAGAACTATTTTCTTGCAATATTTACAGCAACCTTATTTTCGGCGAGGTGGCAATCATGGTGATAAAGAGATAGTGAGCCTACTAGTGCGTTCTCTAGAGATGACTCACAGACATGGAGACCTTGCTAACATGAGTGTGTGTGTGTCGACCATTGGAGTCGAGATGTAGACATAGATTCTTTACATAGTTCAAGTTCCCAAAGAAAATTACTACACTAAGTCCCTTCTCTCGTGATGCAAATGTTGCCAATCCCTCCCACCAAAATACTACCAAGTACTGACCTCTGATGAAATTGCACACACCCCCCAATAGTGACCTCTCAGTGCATTTTTATAGGTACTGGCTGCTTTAGATTAGGGTAATCTGATTAGATTTAGGGTCCTAATCAGGGGAGACAAACCAAGGCGGTGGGTGCTGGATGGTTGACCCTTGCTTTGTCTTGGGAAATATTATAAAGGAAAACTCCTAGGTGGGCCTTTGTGGCTATCACCTAGAGAGAGGTGATAATTTACAAATTGGGACTTTTTTACAAGATTTGGTTTAAAACTGGGAAAAATGATGACAACCTACGGATTTATTGAAGAGTGCATCGTGGATGCGATGTCGATGAACGGAGGCCTAGCTGGTGCATCGGTGTAGCGCATTCGTCATTTTCGGGGTCGGCCGAGGCATGCCTTCAACGTCTTTTCTTGTTTCGGTGTCGGCGGCGAAAAGACTTGGCCGTCTTCTTTTTGTTGATGACGTTGTGAGCGGGATGGAAACACAAAAAATGCCTCTATAATGACCCGACACATACTCTTAGAATGATATACACACACACTATGGGGCACCACTCGGCTTACACAATCCACCTGGCCGAGACAGGGAACACACCGATGGAGTGAGAGGAGAGAGACTATCCACTTTCCCACTCCACACAGACACACACACACACACACACACACACAAAACCTCAGCTCAAAAGAGGATAAATTATAATATTTAGATACAAATGAGCTTGGGCCAACACCAATGGGGCAAATAGCTAACACAATATGGGTAAAATATGCAAGATACAATCACAAACTGGAGCAAAAGCTTCGCTCATAGGAGAAACTTACACAGCCAAAACAGCAGAAAAACAGTGAGGAATTTGGAAAAATGGACAATGCCATCACGTTCGGAACGGCCCAAAACGCTAGTCTACAATGTCAAAGTGCTCAAATCCGACCTCGGATGAGCAGTTTACGGCCAAAACAGGCTCCAAAATGAGCAAAAACACAGTTGCGGCTGTTCCTCCTCTTCTCTCCACGGTTTTTCTGGTCTTCTCTAAGTTTTTTCAGTTCCCACACTTAGCTTTTTTACTTGGGCACCCTTGGACTTTTAGTTGACCTCAAACGGACCCCGAACAGGCCAAAAACTGACCTCGCAGTGCATAGTTGTCACCCTGCTCCATCCATCCACACACCTGGCACTCAACTTTTTTCAATAATGCATCCCGTAACCACATGAAGTGGCCCCAAAATATGGTCCTCATGATGACCTTTTTGCATAATTATCACAAGAAAAAATCCACGTTGTGTCCGTACTTATCCACGTGCAAGTATTGACCCCATTCGGCCTCCTGACGCCACTAGATGCCATCTGACGCACCTACTTAGCTCATGTCGTCGACCCGGCGATAGCTTCCTCGAGAAGTTTTACGCGCTACCAACTCCTCGTTATTATAGAAAAAACACACTGGTACTGGTAATAGTCAAAATCGATGCATTATGTACACCCTGTCCTACATGTACACATGTGGGCCCCACGTAACCACCTGGCTCTGGAAAATGGGCAATCCTTTATTCGATGGACCATGCATGGGTATGCACATATGCGCAATCACTTGATCCAAAAAACTCCTGACATAATTTGCCCATCCCCTAGCCTGCTAGATCATTCATGATCAGCAGGAGCAAAAAGAGATATGAGACTCACTACATCACAAGTCTCCTCATCCCTCACCAACATCACTTGCTCCACAGACAGCTCATCTTGCTCCAGCATCATTAACCTAGCATGATACAATTTAAGAGGCAATTCATTTACCCTTGACTTATGTAGAATCCCATCTAGCTTAGCCAACTGATATGTACCATTCGGAAAACACTCTACTACCTTGAAAGGGCCTTCCCACTTAATCTGAAACTTCTTTTGGAAGGTGTTGTCCAGCTTACTGTTGTAGCGCAAAACCAAGTCATGCTTCTTGATACCCTTAATTTTGACCTTTTCATTTATCTTTTCTAAAGCCTTATCTTGCATCTGCCCATAATGCTCCAATGCGCTCATCCTATCCAGTTGAACCTCTTGTAACTGTAAGAGCCTCTCTTTGAATGCATCACTAGGCGGCCCAAGTAACTTTTCTAACATCTTGACTGCAAGCAACTCTACCTCCACAGGCAATAGTGCTTCCTTTCCATATATCAAATGAAATGGAGTAAATCCTGTACCTGTCTTCATCGAAGTACGGTAAGCCCATAATGCACTAGGAAATTCCAAATCCCAATTATTTCCTTGGTGCTCTGTTACTTTTGAAAGAATTTGTACCAACTCACAATTGAAACTTTCATTTAAGCCATTACACTACGGGTAATAAGGAGTGGTATGCTGGTGCCTAATCTTCATCTTTGTGCATAAAAAATCTAGCAGTTTAGCTCTAAATCCTGGCCCCTTATCTGAAAGTAGCTCTAATGGCACCCCAAACTTACAACATATTTCATCGTACACAAATTTTTCCACATCCTTAGCAGTGATTTGTTTTACTGCTATAGCCTCTGCCCATCTAGAGTGATAGTCCACTGCAGTCAAAATATAGCTTTTGCCCCTGCTTGTGATAGGTAATGGGCCTATTGCATCAATCCCCCACTTTTCAAACACATCAAACGCCGTAATGGTTTTTCGTAACTCTGGCTTCAACACTCTCTTCCCAAATGCTTGACACCTATTGCAAGACCTACACCAATGGTGAACATCCTTGTGCAAACTATGCCATGCATACCCTTCTTGCAAGATCTTATGCAAGGCGATCTTTAGAGAAAAATGGCCATCACATGCACCTTCATGATTCTCTTCCAACACTCTGTAAAGCTCCTCTCGCCAAGGTACACGTCTCAACACAAGATCAGCCCCTTTCATGTACAAGACATCACCAATCAATTTGTACCTGTATGCTCTACCCACAAAGCCATACTTCTTAGACTTCTGAATGTCTTTCAGAATGATTCCTGCTAGCAAAAACTCCTCTTCTTGAGCCAACTTTCCCGGCCATGATAAAGAGGTAAATTGGTCCTCAACACAAATAGATCCCCAATCATGCTTTGAGCTGCTTCATGTGCCTCTCCATTTAGAGCACGTTCAATGTGTCTGATGCTCCATGCTTCAAATTTTTTTAACAGGCCTTTAATTCAGAAACACATTTCCTTCAATGAGGTGTTCTTGCTCTTCCACACACCTAGCACTTGCTTCACAACCAACAAGGCATCACCTTTTATGCTCAACGTTCTAATCCCATACTTAAAACAAATGTGTAATCCGGCTTCCAAAGTAGCATATTCAGCCTCATTGTTACTATGTGCATTCAATTTGAACCCTCTCTTGCATACTAGCTTCCCCTCCGGATCATAAAGTGCTATACCCCCTGAAGCCGCATCATGGCTCTTTCTGTATGAGCCATCAAAGAACAACACATGTGCATTGCTGATCTGTGGCATTTCTTCAACTACTTTTCTCACTACCTCTTCCTTAACAAGAAGGGGATTCTCCTTGTAAGTCAACAAATCAGCTAGGGTAGCCCTTGTACTGTCTTCCACTAGAAAACAGAACTCAAACTCTTGCAGCTCTATTACCCATTTCTTGACCACATTTGACATGTTAGTGCCATTAATTAACTATGGAAAAAAATCATAACTCGTCAAGAAAACAAAAGGTCGTAGCAAGTAATGACGAAATCGTTGACAAGCAAATATTACACTAGCCATCACTAGCTCTACTTCCGAGAACTTTCTCTCTGCCACCAGCTTCACTCGGCATGCACAATACACTGGCCTCATATAATGGATGCCCTTCCCCTTTTGCAATAGCATGGCTCCAATGGCATCATCCCCTACTGATGGATTTACATAAAACACTTTCTCCCAATCAGGAGCTTGCATGGCTGACAACCCCCCTAACACCTCTTGAAACACTTCTTCACACTTGTCATCCCATTGCAATGGATCATGCTTTGCCACTTGTTGTAATGGATAAAGAATCTGAGAAGACAATGGAATAAACCGTGCCATGTACTTCACTTTGTGTATAAAGGTTGCCAATTGCTTTGTACTCGTAGGTGATGGAAGAAGAATAATAGACTTAACCTTGTCTGGATCAGCCTCAATGCCATTTTCTGACACCATGTGGCCCAACAACTTCACCCTTGGTTGTGCTAGATGACATTTCTTTGGATTTAGTTGTCCTCCACATTCATCATATCGAGCCAATACCATCTGTAGTTTCTCATGGTGTTCAGTCCTACTGTTGTAGACACAGAAGTCGTCCATAAAAGCCTTAACACAACTACCAACGAATGGTTCCAGTACCCAATTTTCTCTCTCTTGATAGAAAGATGGTCCATTTGACAACCGAAATGGCAATACCGTGTAGCAATAGCAACCCCATGGTGTAATGAAAGTTGTTTTTGTGCGGTCTTTAAGAGCAATCTTCAACTGAAAATAGCCTAAAAATCCATCACACACGTTGTACCTCTCATAACCTGCCCCATTGAATCCAAGATCTGATCGATGAATGGAAGAGGATATGGATTCTTCTTAGTGGCTGCATTTAAGGGCTTAAAATCTACACAAATCCTCCACTTTCCATCCTTCTTTGGACTGACTACTACCGAACTCACCCATTTTGTGGTCTCCATAGGGACTATGAACCCTGCCCTCAATAACTTATCCACCTTTTCTCGCAAGGCTTCCATTTCCTGTTGATGTTGGGGTTAAGGCCTATGGGCCTTGACCAGTCGCCCAGGTCATGGGCGCCCGCCCACTGTTACCCTATACTTATAGTGAGTATACTGTATAGGGGGAGCTGCCACGTCACAGTCTCCACACCCACATCGTGTGTGTGTCTCCTCCTCTCTCTCACTCTCCGTCTGTAGCGCTCCTCGATCCCGTTCAATTGGTATCAGAGCTATGGTGACCGCGGAGAGCACGACGGCTTTGAGAGCTTCGAGACGATAGCTCGAGCGATAGCTCGCTCGCTCTCGACAGTGGAGTTCGATCGCGGAGTTTCATGGAGAGCGATTTTAGCTTGAGGAGCATTGTCTTTGGAGCTTAGGAGCTTGGTGTGGTCAAGCTTGGTCGAGGAGGCGGTTGCGGCTTCCTTGGTGAGAGGAGCTTTTGAGCTTAGTGGAGCTCGTTAGAGAAGTGCTCGGCGGAGGAGAGCTTGACATTCGAGTGTTTGGATGTTGTTGTGGCAGAGCTCTTCCATTGGAGCTTGCATTGAGAGGACATTGCATCACACTGAGTGGAGCAGGACCAGGTTCAAGACTGTGTGCAGCTCGTTTTTGCCATTTTCGGGCTCTAAAACGCATTTTTTTGCGTAGCTCCGTCATACAAAGTCAGATCTACATGATCCAGGAGTCTAGGTCAGGGTTTTGGCACGCTCCGGATGCGATGGTGATGTCTATTTTCTGAAATTCTGCTTTGAATTACAGCAGGTACAGTAGCAGGTTTATTTGTGTGTATTTTCGGGTCCCAAAAACACTGTTTTTGGTATATCTCACACACACACGGAGTATTTTCTGCAGCAACCAGCAAATTCATAGGTGTACACAGGTTTTTGGATATGCATTTGTCCAGAGATCCACTCATGTGAGAGTGAGCTATGTTGCCATGGTCTTGGCGGTTTATGTATGCCATATATGGATTTGTGTATTTGTTTATGGCTGAGATTATTTGAGATTTGGCTCAATTTATAGAAGAAACTTTGTTGGATTTTATCCAGGTTCTCGCCATAGCTTCTACGTATCCGTAGGTTGCTCTTGACAGTTTAGTGGTTGAGTTTACTCCCACTTTGACATGTAATTTTCAGTCATCATTTGGTTGGAGTTTGGAGTCACTTGTGTATGCCCTTGTGTGCCATATTTTGCATTGCGCATAGCGACAGATCTTGTTAGGTTTTGCGAAATGTTTCTATAGTTATCTGGCAGACATTTGGTCATCGATTGAAAGGTATTTTGGCAGCAATCATCACTCACATGTATGTCATTTGAGGTGCCGTTGAGTGGTACTCCGGCAAGAGCGGGTATGCTCATATGTATGACTTTGTGAGGTGATTCCGGTCGAGTTTATTCCCGGATTGGCCATTGTGGCATATATTATTGTCTCTTTGAGATTTACTGTTGAGATTTTGCTCCAGTTACAAAGGAGACTCTGCCAAAATTTTGTCAGATATTTATGCGCGATTGAGTCATATTGACTTGTGATTTTGTGCAAGGTTTTGCACGGTTATTGGTGTACCTTTGCATCAGGTTTGGAGCCATATTTGCAGACTTTTGTTGATGCAATTCGAGCCAGTTTAGGGCTGATTTGGTTGACATTTGCTACTCATTGTTGGTTGCTCTTTTGCGAGCATTATGGATGATTTTTCATTTGACTTCCAGCATTATGGTCTGACACAGTTTGATGGTGCAAATTTTGTTGCTTGGAAGGAGCAGGATAAACCCTTGCGTGGTTTATCGACGAAGCCCAAGTCTATGCGTGATGATGATTGGCAGGATCTTGATGAGTTAGCAATGTCTACGTTTCGTTTGCATCTGGTTGAGTCTGTTGACTGGGAGGTCTCGAGGGAGACTACAACTCATACTTTATGGCAGAGTTTACATGCTATGTACGCGACATCCATGTCTACAGGGAAGTCTAGTCCCACTTCTATGTCCATGGGAGAGATTGGTCCCACACGCAAGTCTCGACGGCATAGAGACTTGACATGTTGGCATTGTGGACATAGAGGGCACATTAGGCGTCGATGTTTCAGGCGTTTGAGACAACGGAGGCAACACATGTGTGATGCAGATTTGGGCATGAAAGATGGTAGTGAGATCAGTACGGTGGTTACTGAGTATGCTTGTGACGGCGATGTCACATTTACATCTAGCTTGTCTTCAGACGATCTTATGTCTACGGATTGCATATCGGATTGCACATTGTCTTCACATTGGTTACTAGATTCAGATGCTACTTTCCATGTCACGTCGCATCGTGAGTGGTTTAGCACATTTTCTAGTGGGAGACTTGGTTGTGTGCACATGGCTGATGGTGTTGTGTATGACATTGAGGGTGCAGGAGACGTATGTTTGTCCTTGCCTAGTGGTATGAGATTTACCCTGCGTCATGTGCGTTATGTGCCAGATCTGAGACGACGGGATTTGATCTCAGTCAGTGATCTCAGTCAGACAGTTACGGTATAGTGGATGTCAGATTTCGCTACGAGAGCAAGATTTAATGATGCATTTGGGTTCGCTAGTGATTGAGAGAGGTGCCAGGAGTGGTACAGGTTACCCATTGCATGTGGATCACGGGAGAGACGGTGTTGTCTCTGTGATCATGCAGCCAGGTAGAGAGCGAGAGAGCAGGCGAGTCTCTTTTGCTTGTGGGTTGCAGGATGCTTTGCATGGAGTGCAGAGCAGTGACCTTGTTGTGCAGGTTGCGTCTACGGATGCACAGGTAGAGCGGGACAGCTCTAGTGAGTCACAGCAGGACGAGTCATCAGAGGTGATGACAGAGATGACTCACATGGATGCTGAGATGTCGGCTATTGTGGAGTCATTTCTTGATATGCTTATGCCAGAGCTTGATGCAGATTCAGGACAGATGGATACTCATGGTACACATGTGATATGTGGTGGGCACGAGGATTCACTCCAGAGATCGGAGTCAAAGTGCCATGGTCTCTATGATAGGGGACAGGATTTCCATGAGTTGAGTTCTGAGTTGGAGGTGGCAGAGATTACAAGGGTTTCCATAGTTGATCATCGGAATTACAACAGGCAAAGGACATTGCAGTATCTCTCTTAATCTTCTTGGCCCGAACATAAAGACTATGTGCTGCTGGAAAAAAATCTTCCTGGACACATGAACATTTATTTGGATTCTCTGAATTAAATGAAAAGGAGTGAATTGAGGGCCATTTTGATCATCCATTAACGTCAACCATGCAGCTCCCAAGAAAGCACACCTTTCTTATCCTCTAATTTTGCCAGAATTTTAGCAGCATAACACCATAAATGGCTAAAAGACCAAAAAACCAGCCATCATAACTTGGAAAAATTTTGACACAATTTTCTCAGAAGTAGAACAGTGAGAACCCAAAATATAGACTGTATATGTATGCATAAGCTGTCAACAATAGAACCCGAGCATCAAGTAGGAATCACTAGTACATAGCCTATGGTGAGGTCATGAAAAGGGTTCTCCAGCTACCTGTATAACCGAAAGGATCTCCACATTAAAGAATCCGCCAGCTCAATAAAACCTCACGCTATCGACACTCACACGAAGGCTTATGCAAATCTCATATAGTCAAGTCTCAGAAATGACTATCTTCCATAGCAAGTCTCAGAAATGGCTGGCACTGCCAAATAAAACCAAATATGGCTCCACAAAGGCGTACAATGGCAGTTTTCACAAGTAACGTACAATACCAATAGACAATGTGCTCAAATAGGCGCCAAATGATGCATACCCACAACAACTGCAAGTGACACCACTGCTAGTATATCACTGTACTCCAGCTACTTGTACCTGTGTGAATCACATGTACCTGTCCCTGTCCCTGTAGCCTGTAGCCTGTAACCTGTAACCTGTAACTTGTAATCCCGAATTTGGAAGCTTGAAGCTCGAAGCAGAAGGTACTCGAACAAGATCCTCAGTGGGGGCACCAAAAGAATGTGAGCGGGATGGAAACACAAAGAACACCTCTATAATGACCCGACACACACTCCTGGAATGATATACACACACACACTATGGGGCACCACCCGGCTTACACAATCCACCTGGCCGAGACAGGGAGCACACCGATGGAGTGAGAGGAGAGAGACTATCCACTATCCCACTCCACACAGAGACACACACACACACACAAAAAAAAAACTCAGCTCAAAAGAGGAGAACTTTTGATATTTAGATACAAATGAGCTTGGGCCAACACCAATGGGGCAAATAGCTCACACAATATGGGTAAAGTATGCAAGATACAATCACAAGCTGGAGCAGAAGCTTCGCTCATAGGAGAAACTTACATGTATGCAAGCTACAATCACAAACTGGAGCAGAAGCTTCGCTCATATGAGAAACTTACAAAGCCAAAACATCAGAAAAATAGTGAGGAATTTGGAAAAATGGACAGTGCCATCGCATCCGGAATGGCCCAAAACCCCAGTCTACAATGTCAAAGTGCTCAAATCCGACCTCGGATGAGCAGTTTACGCCAAAACAGGCTCCAAAATGAGCAAAAACACAGTTGCAATTGTTCCTCCTCTTACTGGTCTTCTCTCTGTTTTTTCAGTTCCCACACTTAGCTTTTTTACTTTGGCACCCTTGGCCTTTTAGTTGACCTCAAACGGACCCCGAACAGGCCAAAAACTAACCTCGTAGTGCATAGTTGTCACCCTGCTGCATCCATCCGCACACCTGGCACTCAACGTTTTTCAATAATGCATCCCGTAACCACGTGAAGTGGCCCCAAAATATGGTCCTCATGATGAGCTTTCTGCATAATTATCACAGGAAAACACCCACGTTGTGTCCGTACTTATCCACGTGCAAGTATTGACCCCATTCGGCCTCCTGACACAACTATATGCCATCTGACGCACCTACTTACCTCATGTCGTCAACCCGCCGATAGCTTCCTCGAGAAGTTTTACGTGCTACCAACTCCTCATTATTATAGAAAAACACACTCGTACTGGTAATAGTCAAAATCGATGCACTATGTACACTT
This sequence comes from Adiantum capillus-veneris, assembly GCF_014529385.1. Taxonomy (NCBI): domain Eukaryota; kingdom Viridiplantae; phylum Streptophyta; class Polypodiopsida; order Polypodiales; family Pteridaceae; genus Adiantum; species Adiantum capillus-veneris. The sequence continues at coordinate 119,048,560 of NC_140944.1, forward strand.
TGTCCTACCTGTACACATGTGGGCCCCACGTAACCACCTGGCTCTGGAAAATGGGCAATCCTTTATTCGATGCACCATGCATGGGTATGTACATATGCGCAATCACTTGCTCCAAAAAAGTCGTGACAACGTTGGTTTCTTGGTTTTTTAAATTTTTTTCCCAGTGTGTGCATGCGTGTTTGGTGTGTTTATGTTCGTGCGTGTAGACGTGTGTGGTATATATGTGAGTCCGCTCGTGAGTGCATATATGTATGGGTGTATTTATGTGAGGTTATGTGAGTGTTTTTTTTTTTTTAATGAAATGCGTTGTGAGTGTGTGTGCGCATTGCTCGGGATTGTGTGTGTATGTATGGAGCAGGTGTGTGTGAGTGTGAATGAGTGTGCGTGTGAACGAGGGAGTATATAGTTAGTTATATATATATAATTTCTTTTTCTTTTTCTTTTTATTTTTATTTTTATTTTTTTGGTTGCCTATTGGCAGAGAACGTGAGGAGGGTGTGCGAGTGAGGGCAAGATGGTGTGTGTGTGTGTGTGTTTGTGTGTGTGTTAGAAAGAGAGTTTTTGACCGCGGCGCCTTTGGGTTTTCCTGACGAGGGGAGTGCGAGAGAGAAGGCGGGAGTGAGATGGCAGCAGGCCTCACTGGGGGGGTGACGGGTGAGAGAAGGGGAATGGGGGGTAGTGTGGGGTATGTGTGTGTGAGTGTTATGAGAGAGAGAGAGTGTGTGTTTTACCCTGCTGCGCCTTCGGGCTTGTCTGACGAGAAGAGACGAGAGAGAGGAGAAGAGAGAGAGACAGGGCGCGAGGGAGAGAGAGAAGAAAGAGGCTGTGGATAAGAGTGAGAGAGAAGAGAGAGAGAGAGAGAGAGAGAGAGAGAGAGAGAGAGAGAGAGAGAGAGAGAGAGAGAGAGAGAGAGAGAGAGAGAGAGAGAGAGAGAGAGAGAGAGAGAGAGAGAGAGAGAGAGAGAATGACCTTAGTGCTGGCACCTCCAGGGTTGAGGAGGGAGTGCGAGAGAGAGAAAGAGAGAGAGAGAGAGAGAGAGAGAGAGAGAGAGAGAGAGAGAGAGAGAGAGAGAGAGAGAGAGAGAGGAGAGAGAGAGAGAGAGAGAGCAGGCTCAGGCAGTGCATGGCCGACAAAGAGCGAGGGAAGGGGAGTGTGTGTGTGTGTGTGTGTGTGTGTGTGTGTGTGAGAGAGAGAGAGAGAGAGAGAGAGAGAGAGAGAGAGAGAGAGAGAGAGAGTGTGTGTGTGTGTGTGTGTGTGTGGTGTGAATAAGAGAGGGTGAAAAATCATGTGTAGTGCCTTTGGGCTTGGTCCGGAAGCGAGAGAGAGAGAGAGAGAGAGAGAGAGAGAGAGAGAGAGAGAGAGAGAGAGAGAGAGAGAGAGAGAGAGAGAGAGAGCTCGCCTTTGGTGGGCTCGGGGTGGCCCGCCCGTGGAAACAAGAGAGAAGGATGAGGGTCAACTCTTTTAGGTAAGGGTGGCGGCCCACCGAGAGGGGGGGGGGGTGAGGGTGGTGTGTGTGTGTGTGTGTGTGTGTGTGTGTGGTGTGTGTGTGTGTGTGTGTGTGTGTGTGTGTGTGTGTGTGTGTGTGTAGAGAGTGATAGAGGGAGGATTGTGTTGCATGGCGAGTTCCTACGCCGGGGGGGAGGGGGGGAAGAGAGAGAGAGAGACAGAGTGGCGGCCAGCCATGGGGTAGAAAACAAGAGGGGAGAGTGAGGTCGAGGGAGTGTGGAGGAGAGAGGGGAGGGAGGGGTGAGGTATGGCGGCCTGTTGGGCAGGGGTATGGATGAACAAGGAGGGCTGAGAGAGAGAGAGAGAGAGAGAGAGAGAGAGAGAGGGAGAGAGAGTGTGTGATTTGTGAATAATGAAAGAGAGAGAGAGGGAATTTACAAAAGCGTGGCAACCCGCCAAGGGAATATAGACAGTGGCACCCTGTTTCATGCGCCCACTGGGCCGGGCGATGTAGCGGCAGGGTAAGTGAGAGAGAGAGTTGGCGGAGTCGAGCAGCAGGAGAGAGAGAGAGAGGCTTTTGTTTTTTGGTGATAAAATGAGAGATGTGGCCAAATTGGTGGCGTCCCGCCAGTGGTTAAGCCTAGAGGGGTGGTGAATGTTAAAAAAAAAAAGTATTTTTTAACGTTTTTTCTTGGTAATGTGGTGTCCCCTTCTTGGGGTTGGTTCTTGCGGTCGCGGTTTTGAAAACTGGCCGTCACCATATACATGTGGTAGTGATGTGTGTGAATACACTAGGACCGCCGGGGCATTTTTTCCCTCTTTAGGAGGTTTTTCCCCCCGTGCATAATATATACCCCCATCACTCTAGGGCTATCCATATTTCCATTGTACAATAAGTGATACACTCTCCATAGTGTGCCTTGAGCTTCCTTCGTCTTCTCCAAGCTGTGTGCATTTCTCTGCAACCCTAATTCCAACAACTAGTATCAGAGCAAGTTGCGTCCTCCCGGGCTTAGCCGCCAGCAGCTCCAGCACATGTCTGCTCATTTTCTCCGATTTCAGTGAGCTTTGGTGAGCGTTTGCAGGTCGACAAAAATTCTAAGAGTGCTTGTAGAGCTTAGTCTCCTCAGATTTTTGATTCGGGCTCATTTTGGCCTCCGTTTCCAGTACAGGTAGTACTGCACAAGCTATTTCGTCATTTTGTACATAATTTTTTTTAGTGTCGTTTTCTTCATAACAGGTGCCTTACAGTCTTCTACGGTTTGTGCTATATAGCACGTGTTGTTCTCGGTTCATTTCTCCTCTTTTTAGGCAATTTTCACATCAGGTGCAGCATTTACCATGGCTCACAACAACACAGATGTGTTCAAGATGTTTGCTGTTGAGGACAGGTTGGATGGGGACAATTACCCTATGTGGGCTTATATGATGCAACATGTTCTTGTGTCAAAAAGGGCATCTGGAATATTGTGCAGGGCATTGATGTACGTCCTGGTTTTGAGGATACAGGCGATGTTGAGGATGTTGCAGGTCTTGTTGCAAGGATTGCTGCTATTAGAGTTGTTTTGCCTACGGCAAAACAATCTCGTTGGGATGTAAAGGATGCGCAAGCTCATGCATTTATTGCATTGCCTATAAAGTGCACCATTGTTCCTCACATTCGTTCAACAAAATCTACAAAACATGCTTGGGATATTTTGGCTAGTCTTTATGCAGGTCGCAATGAGGCTAAAATTTCTTTGCTGCGTAAAGAGCTGGAATCAAAGATTATGCATGAGAAGGATGATATGGACACTTTCCTTGCTAGTGTCAAGGATATCAATGAGCAACTTATTTCTACAGGTGAAGTCATTTCAAATAGTATTCTTGTGCAGACTGTTCTTGATGCCTTACCAGATTCTTACTAGAATTTTGCTAGTACTTGGAGACTTATGACCCAAGGAAATCCTAAAGTTGTCAAGTTTGATGCATTATGCACATTGTTGTTGCAAGAGTCACTTTCTAGGAAAAACAGGACAAGGCAATGTGCAGTTGAACAGGCTTTTATTGCTTCTCAAAGACATACCATACCACAAGAAAACTCCACATCCAAGCTATTCACACTCATAATCTCTAAGGTTCCAAACACCTATGAATTCAACAATCACCAATAAGCATTAGAAAAAAATTGGACCCACAAAGGGGCCTTAAGGAGTTTGACTTCCTCTCTCATTTCCAAAACAGGCGTGCAATAAATTTTTTGCAAATCAACTCTAAACTTTGCGAAGATTTAGCGATTAGAATCTACTCTTCAAGTTCTTTCTATTGATATATATAACACGCCACGAGATTCCTCATATTTTGAAAGATTCTATTTTGTATTCTCTAGATTCTAAACGGAGTTGTCACATCACAAGAGAATCAAAAATAGAATCTTTCAAAATATGAGGAATCTCATGGTATGCTATATATCAATAGAAAGAGCTTGAAGAGTAGATTCTAACTGTCAAATCTCCGCCAAGTTTAGAGTTAATTTGCAAAACTTTTACCGCAAGCCTGTTTTGAACATGAGAGAGGAAGTCAAACTCCTTATAAGGCCTCTTTTGTGAGTCCAAATTTTCCCTAATGTAAATATAGATACATTCTTGATTTATTTTCCCACATAAAACAGCTACCTTCTTCCCAGAACCTCAGTTCAAAACTTGCTTATGCAAGTAGTCTTGATAGACAACAGCCAAAGAGGGGGGAAGCGAACACAATATTGTAGCATTGACAACACTAAGAGTGTTCGAAAGGTGTTTGAAGACATTGATGTTACAAGCAATGCAAGAGTAGAATCCCTTTTCTTTCACTTCATTTACCATAAGTTGATAATCAAGGTGCCATGTTGGAACAAAGAGAAGCTTCCATCAACACACAAACATGAGAAAAGAATACAACTTAATCGCATGAAACCTTGGTTAAGACTCACAATAGCTCGATCACTTGTGGAAGGCCCATCAGCAACAGTTAATCAAAAACTACGAGTGCCATCACTTTTAGTTGCATTCTCTATCTTGATGATGATAATGCATCTATTCACACAAACTCAATAGCACTTGCACTTTGAGAGAGCAAGTCTTTGATTTTTTACTCTAGATAAATATGGAGAAATCAAAAGGTTTTGCTTTAACAGCCAATGTGGTGGCATCCGTGTACAAAGCCCACAAGCAAGTACCATCGTCCTTTGCAACAGCCCTTTTTACACACGCCCCCTCAACTCGCACAAAGTCATGAACAGCAAAGGCTTCAACAAACTCTAAGAGGTAAATCTCTATCACAACAAAGGTCACTGTATGGCGAAATTCCCTGTCAAGAAGATCTGCACTCATGTATCTACCAAAGTTAGACTTGGGTATTTTGTAAGTGCCATACTTACATAACACTTTTCCTTCTGTATGGATAGCCAAAGAAAAGTGTACTTGTAATAAGTAGAAGCAATATTTTATCATTAATGACAGGAAATTGTACATCACTTTGCGTTCCTTTTTTAAGACAACACATTCTTTTAAAAAGATAGCCCTTTATAACCTTGCTGCCTCAGAATTACAACAAGAATCTAAATTTTTTTTTTCTTTTTTCAAATGCTCAAAAATATTGTTAAAAAATAGTGTAGTCAAAAAAGTAATTTCAAAATTTTGGAATTTTGTCTATCTTGAGCTTTTTCATAACACCTTAAATTCAAAGGAAAAGTTACATAAGTGAAAAATTTGCAATAATAAAGCAAAATTCAAATGGTTGAGATAATTTTTGGATACTAACCAATCACATAAAATCAGCCATGTGACACACAACTAGGTGAAAAACAATCTTAAAACCATCACTTTATGCGAGAATGCATCCTCAAAACCTCCCAAAAAATTTCAAGTATATATTGGCAAGTCCGCCATTCCATCGATACATCAAAGATATTCTCATCTTGGTCAAAGGCATTTTAATTCTACTCCCAAAAAGAAAAAAAAAAATTCTTAATCCCATAAACTCAAAGAACAAAACCCTGGAAAATGATGGACATGAATCCATAATAGGGCATGTGCTTATCATCACAGCTTATCCACTATTGCACAACATACTGATATTTGAAGTTTGCCCGGTCTATTGTCTTTACATCTGAAGCCATCTAAAGATGATCAGGAAATTGACGAGACGTCGTAGCAAAACCCCCTCATACCAAAATGAAGAAGGCAAGCCAAAAGGCTTTAATTGTTTATTTGCCATAGCAAGTGAAACACAAAATCGCAACATTACTCCATAACCAAACGTTGACACACCACCACATGCAATTCAAGCTTTAATTCCACCCAAATACTACTAACGGCGTGGCCATGACAACAACACTGCTTGGACGGGCTGCCATCTTGATGCTATATTGCTAGATTTCTAGGCGCTTCAAGCTAGTGTGTACACATCATTATAAACAACCGATGGTGCATCCCCTCATGCATGCAGGCATTGCCTCACTGTGCTTCCAATTAGAAATTAGCCTTTTAAGGGAAATTAGCGCCCACACAAAGCATTATATGCAACCCGATTACATTCCTTCATTGTTATAGAGACAATGGCCGAATTGAGAGAGCACTTAGCTTCGACTGCAATTAGAGCCAACAATAGGTTGAGCCAATAGGTTTAAGCATATAGCAATATGTTATGAACCTGGAGCCAAGCATGCATGCACATCATAACATGATGTCTTTCTTTGACTGCCTTTTTGTCTGAAATATCCGAATCCAGCCTGCACACAACATCGTCAAAGCATCCCGTCATGCATGAAGGCATTGCCTCAATGTGCTTCCAATTAAATAACCCTTAAAAGGAAACTAGCACCCACACAAGGCATTATATGCCACCCAAGTAAAACCTATCTAAAATCTTTGAATCCAACCTGCACACACCATCATCAGAGATCAAAACGCTAAACATGAAATCGCACCCTCAGGGAAGGAAGAAAGAAAACCATCTGCTTTGAACCTAAATACACACAAAAACTCAAGGCCGCACCTTGAGGGAAGCCACAAAGCATCACTTCTTGAAGTCCCAACATACATGTAGCTAGATTTGAGCCCCACCATCCACGCCAGGCCACTGGCTTCACCCACAGTTGCACACAGTTGAATGCACGCACCACTGCTAGCTTCAACAAAACAGCAAAGCAGTTCAAATGTCAAACCAAAACTAAAACATCACTAAAACAATACGTTTTCTTTCCACATAGTGGCTCTTGATAAAAACCCACAAAATGATAAAATAAATAAAAAATATTTTAGTCAGCAAAAAGAGAACGCATTTCTATAGCCTTTGCGCTTTGGGCAGGTCCAAAAAAAAAAGAATGCAAGAGAAATCAAGCCATGTGATGATGTGACATGAAAGCTGAAATTGAAAGATCCAATTAATTTTGTAACAACCAAATAACATTTAAGGTAAGTCTCAATGAAAGTATGCCTAACACAACTCTCCTCTAAGGCTTCTTTTAGAAAGCCAAAAAGGAAGTAGATTTTTCTATATTGTCTTAATTCAAAAAAGTAGAAAAAATAGGTTAATTAAGTTCAAGAGAGAGGGATAGGGTCAGATCGATGCTTAGGGTGCAAGTTGGTTAGTGAAGATCAGGCCCACCTATTCATGGAATGCCCAACTATCAAAGGCCTCGTAGGGAAAATATGCAAGTGGGTCCAAAGAACATGGAAAATTGGTTTTTTCAAAAGTGATCTATTCCTTAGAGGTAAGAATTCAGGTAGTCCTACCCTCCTCATCAGCACTCAACTCGTCAAGTACTTCTTCTTACATAATGTATGGCAGACAAGGAACCGTCGTGTGTTTAAGGGAGGTTCTGAGGTGGCAAGCTTCGCAGAAATTATACAAGAAATAAAATTAAAGTGCTAATATGGACGCTTGGGTGCAAGCAAAACTCAAAGAATTGGCCTAGGACTACTTGTGCCTTGTTCTCAGTAGATGGAATGCCTAGGAAGGGGGAAAATCTTGGCCATTAGTGAATAGAAGATCTCAGAAGAACATGATAATTGACCTTGTGTATCAAGGTTAAGGGAGCGTGTCATTAGGGGTGGCTTCCCAGATAGCCGATGTAATTATGGTCCCTAGATGATGTCATGGCTCAACACGAGCATGGAAAGACCTTGTAATTTTTTGGGATGATCAATATAATTCACTCACATTGTGAGTTTTGCACCCAAAAAAAAAAGTTCATCCCAAGTTAGGGTTCAAAAACCAAATACTCTCATATGTACACTTAACTTTTTGAAAAGAGTTTGAAAGCTCCACAAATTGATTTTTACCTAAAGAGATATTCACAAAAAATACATAGTTTCGTAAATTCTTAAAGGTTTTCAAAGCATATTGTAAATGAAGAATTATTTGTATGTTTAATATTATCTATCAAATAGTGCAAGTTTGGGAAATAGCATTTGAAATGACATATGTCTTTCTCTTCAAGACCTTTTTTTTTTTTGCAAAACTCACAATTGTGAGTGAATTATACTGAGCAGCCCAACAAAATTACAAGGCCATGCTGTTGTTGAGCCATGACATCATCCAAAGACTATAATTACATCAGGGCAGCCACTCTCACCAATACACATGGTCCAAAAAATTGTCCTTTTGAGATCTTTACGCCATCCTAGGCATTCCATCTGCTGACAACAATGCACAAGTAGTCCTAGACCAATCCTCCAAATGTTGCTTGCACCCGAGCGTCCATATTAGCACTTTGCTTTCTTGAGTAATTTTTGTGTAGCTTGCCACCTCATAACCTTCTTCAAACACACGGCGATTCCTTGTCTGCCATACATTATGTAAAAAGAAATATTTTACGATTTGAGTGCTGACGAGGAGGGCAGGACTTCTTGAATTCTTGCCTCCAAGGAATAGGTCAGTCTTGAAGAACCTAATTTTCCATGGTCTTTGGACCCACTTGCATATTTTCCATGCGAGGCCTTTAATAGTTGGGCAGTCCATGAATAGGTGGGCCAGATCTTCTCTAGCCATCCTGCACCCCAAGCATCGATCTGATCCAATCGCTCTCTCCTGAATCTTCACCCCCGTTGGTAGAGCACCCCAAATTACCTTCCATAGAAAGACCTTCATGTGCTCCAGAACCTTTGGCTTCCATATGTACTCCAATACTTGCTCCCACCTTTCCTCCGAACATTGCTTTTTCCATAGCTTGTTCAGGGGGCTAGACCAATTCTTCTTATGCATCATTGTTTGATAAATGCTTTTAGGATGGGGTTTCCATGATAGACTGATTCCGGGCCATTTCCAGGCATTCCAGTCAAAACACCGAATCACAGATTGGCATCACTACATTGTCAAGCTCCTTCATCACTTTGTGGACCAGCAAGACCTCCAAGCTATTCAATTTGGGTATTGGGTAGCCAGAAGGTCAATGGTTTTCTAGCTCTTGTTGCCACTATCCCAGAAGTGTCCAAGCCACTTCAGACCCTTATTATTCAATTTCTTGGCTGTCTCAATCCAATAGGGAGTTTATGGCAGATCTACAACTTTGGACAGCCAGGGGGACCAATGCAAAATCGAGTTGTTGAAATATCTAACTTCTTTCCCCCACTTTAAGACTCCTGCTGCTCTCTTGCATTTTCTTACCAATTCTCCTGAGCTGCCTCCCAGTCTTAAGGTAGACCAGTCCGGGGCTAACAGATTCTCATGAATCTCCACCTCTCTCCACTTTCCACCATCCGAGACAAGTTTAGATGTTTCAATCATATCTCTGACCGTGACAGCCCAAACTTGATCCTGTTTAACCAAGGAGACAACAAACGTGGTGCAACAAGCTTCTGCATGGGCCACAGGTTTCGAGGCCTCCTTGATTCACCGGTCGAGCAACTAACTCCCACCGGTCCCATTGCCATGGCCTGGAGGATTTCGTGTTGTTTTTCCATAAAAACCTTTTTACTAGTTTTAATAACTCTTTCCAGTGACACTTAGCCATCTTGAGAAGCGGGCTAGTGAAGGCAATGTAAGAATCATAAAGCCATTCATCACTTTTATCCGACTTGGGAAAGGGAAAAGAGCATACTCCCATCCACTCATTTTTGTTTTAATTTTCTCAAGCACCCACTTAAATATTTGCTTGTGAGTTATGTCCACCCCCAAGGGGGCTCCTAGATTCCTGAATATATTCCCTTTTGTGACAATCTCCCCCGCCCAGATACAAGGGTCAAATGAGTTGTTTTCCGATAGGGAGATCACCCTTGACTTCTCTATATTACACTGGGACCCCGAAGCTTTTGTGTAATAGGACTAAATTTTGAAGTTCTTAAAGTCGAAAAGAATATAATACGGCATATGTTTCGTTTAGCACGCTTTGAAAAATTGTTGAATAGTCTATTAGATAGAGCTTATATGAATGAGTTTAAGATATTAAGAGAGAAAATATACTCTCTTTTTTTTAAATAATACACCAAAGATATATTTTGATAAAGATTAATGAACAACAGGTAGTCTGTTTATAAGAAGTATAATAAAAACGTAGTTAATATTGAGGTTTTTATTAATATCAATGTTTTATATTTATGTGTTTTAGTTTAAAATGCATGGGTAGACTTAAAATAAGTTGAAAAAGTAGTGGAGACCCAAAAATAGGGTTTTTGAGAGTCGCGACCTAAAAGTTACGTTTTCAGCCAAAAACAAAACGTTTTTTGCAATTCTGTCCGCGATGCCTTACAGACTAGACGTATTCCCGTCGTTTTGAGTACCTGGAAGCTTATATTCTGAGTTTGTATCACAAAGTCATGACAGAAACAAATTGTCAACAGCAGCAGGGCAGCCTACAAGCAGTAAAACAGGTTAGCTTACAAACAAATATACACAGGTAATATCTCTTTTGTTTCATCCAATCAAAAAATGATTATACTCTTTTATGATGGTACAAAATGATGTTTTGAATTTGATTATCATGTTGATTTGGTTGCACGAGTATGTTCTTTTGGCTATTTTGTAGACGATGCAAAACTCAATGTGTGAAACAGGATATGTGCAAGATGTTGTGATATTGGGATTGTGATCATGTTGCGATTCTGATTATGATGGTTATTGCCATCATGCGATTGAGATTGAGATTGAGAGTGTGATTGTGATTGTGATTGAGAGTGAGAGTGTGATTGAGATTGAGATTGTGCACAAGATTGAAATTGAGAGTGAGAGTGAGAGTGAGAGTGTGATTGAGATAGCTCGAGAGTGGTCGGGAGGTTATGAAACGAGATATGCTCTTCTTGCAATGATTACTTTGTATCCATATATACCCTTTATTTCCATCTGTTTACTTTGCGTACTCTATATATTCTTTGTTCATTATCAATGTATTTCGCTCTACCGTGTCGCGTCACAAGTGGTATCAGAGCGGTTTCAATCCTGCGGTAGCAATGGAAGCATATCAGCAGTGATTGAAAGAACAAGAGGAGATTATTCGATGGCTCAATGAAGATCTTAACAGATATGAGGAAGCGGATAAAGGAAAGAGAATAGCTGGTGTAAGAAGACAAAGTGGAGGAGAAAATGGAACTTAAATATGGAAACGGTTCATCGCCGTCTCCAAGAGATGAAGGATCAAAGAAGAAGAAACAAAAGAGGAGCGATGATCAAGACGATGACGATGCGGGAGAAGCTGCGAGATCAATCAAGTTTCAAGAAGAGTAAGGCCACCAGACTTTCAAATGCTCGAACAAAGCCATTGATAAGGAAATATGTACGAAGATGGTTGAATTGGAAACTATTGACGATGAGGATGGTGAAGGTAAGTCATCTAACCCTTCTTTATGATGTTTTATGTCTTTGATGCATCATTTGAAAGCTTCTATGATCAAAGTCATGCAAAAAATTTAAGATTTGAAATTGAATTTCTTAATTGATTCTAGTAGTACACATTGATTCTTGTCCTCTAATCTGGCTGAGAAATTATACCTGAAATTAAACTGAGAAATCAAGAGAGATGGTTGAGAATAAATTTTGCTTACATAAGGATTATTTGTATTATCATGATTGCTTATGTGTGTTTGTAAATTCCTCTTTGAAACATCAAATTTTGTGAGAATACCAACAAATATATTTATGTAGATAATCTTATTCTAAAGAAAAGATGTGAAGGCAGTACTAGAAACCAATTTTATTATAGAGTTAGACAACTTAGAAGTAGGATTCTTCTTATCATGGAAAAGATTCCTCTTAGATTGAATTTGATGTTTTGTATATTAAAAATTCCTCTTTCCAACTCTAAGGACAGAGTTAATTTTGATAAGGGGAGAATGTAATAGGACTAAATTTTGAAGTTCTTAAAGTCGAAAAGAATGTAATACGCCATATGTTTCGTTTAGCACGATTTGAAAAATTGTTGAATAGTCTATTAGATAGAGCTTATATGAATGAGTTTAAGATATTAAGAGAGAAAATATACTCTTTTTTTTAAATAATACACTAAAGACATATTTTGATAAAGATTAATGAACAACAGGTAGTCTGTTTATGAACAGTATAATAAAAACGTAGTTAATGGTGACGTTTTTATTAATATCAATGTTTTATATTTATGTGTTTCAGCTTAAAATGCATGGGTAGGCTTAAAATAAGTTGAAAAAGTAGTGGAGACCCAAAAATAGGAATTTTGAAAGTCGCGACCTAAAAGTTACATTTACAGCAAAGAAAAAAAAACATTTTTCGTAATTCAGTCCGCGATGCCTTGTAGACCAGACCTGTTCCCGTCGTTTTGAGTACCTGGAAGCTTATATTCTGAGTTTGTATCACAAAGTTATGACATAAACAAATTGTCAGCAGCAGCAGGGCAGCCTACAAGCAGTAAAACAGGTTAGCTTACAAACAAATATACACAGGTAATATCTCTTTTGTTTCATCCAATCAAGAAATGATTATACTCTTTTATGATGGAACAAAATGATGTTTTGAATTTGATTATCATGTTGATTTGGTTGCACGAGTATGTTCTTTTGGCTATTTTGTAGACGATGCAAAAATCAATGTATGAAACGAGATATGTGCAAGATGTCGTGATATTGGGATTGTGATCGTGTTGCGATTCTAATTATGATGGTTATTGCCATCATGAGATTGAGAGTGTGATTGTGATTGTGCACAAGATTGAGATTGAGAGTGAGAGTGAGAGTGAGAGTGTAATTGAAAAAGCTCGGGGGTGGTCGGGAGGTTATGAAACGAGCTATGCTCTTCTTGTAATGATTACTTTGTATCCATATAGACCCTTTATTTCCATCTGTTCACTCTGCGTACTTTGTATATTCTTTGTTCATTATCAATGTATTTCGCTCTACCGTGTTGCGTCACATTTTGAGAATATTTGCACAATCTCCAGAGCTTTTATGATTACCTAGGGGCACGCTAGAGAGGGGGAATAGGGAACACACCCGGCACACACGCAACTGCCCCTATATTGCTCAAGGTATTCACAGCACCCCTATCCTCTCCAAAACACCTTAAAAAAAAACGATTCACACTAGCAGGGCCTCGTATGCACTTCGCCCAACACACACACAACCTGCACAGTTACTAAAGAGCGATCACACCGATCTTGCCCTCTTCCAGCTCTTCCACAACTCGCCACCTCTCTCTCTTTCTCTCTCACACACAGGGGGCCCGGGGGACGCACACGATCACACACCCTGGAGACGAGCAAAGAAGAAAGCGGGAAAGGGGGAAAAGACGACGCCAAAATCGCTAATGATAGTTTCTCCTTCAAACCAAAAACACATGTACAAGACCCATGTAGTCTGCTCTTGGCTACACCATGGCCATCGCCGCTTCATACAAAGAGGCACACACCTCCCTCGCCACTTGACTCCATCGGCACATGCCTCAACCGAAACATCCTCTTCTGGCTTCGCTTCGACAGAAGCCTCCTCTCTTGGCAACCCTCAATGGCCTCTTCTTTTGCAAATCCCTCACTCTTTCGAGCCGCTTCATGGACCAGCTTCATGGACCACACCTTGTGTGATGGCTTCGATTGCCGAGCGCACACGCACGAAAAGCCTCTTCTCTTTCCCCTCCTCCTTCTCCCCAAGCCCAAGGAAAAAATGAAAGTCCTCCTTTGTCAAAGAACGCTGCCTTCCTCTTTCTCTTTCTTCCCTCTTTTTTTCAAGGCAAAAGAAAAAAATTTCTTTTTTGGTAGTGAAGCAGGGCGCCACTCCAGTGCCCTCTCCGTCTAAGCCTTCACTTTGTTCTTTTTCCCCCCTCCTTATGAGTAAATTTTCTTTCCCTTTTTCCAAGTCCAGCCAAGCTTTTTCCTTTGAATTTACAAACGAGGGGCTCTTAGCACGTGATTCGCATGCCGGTGGTGCTCCACATGCACAAGTTCATTGAAGCACCTTCTTACCAATCCACATCTCGGCCAACTCCAAACTTCAAAAATTTTGCCGCTTTCGATCAATTCACACCCTCAAACATCAGGTCGCAAAAGTGAGGAAAAAAATTGATTCGCCTCCGTTTCGATTGTCCGCCAACCTAAATTGGGCGTACCATGATGCGTTCGACTCCGATCGGCGAGCCATAAATTTCGGCTGACTCTCCATGTCACATGCAACTTTCCAGAACCTTGGCGAGCTCAAAAAAACTTATGTCGGCACGCTTACTAATGTGGCCCGGTGAGCACGTACCCGACCCCCTGCAAACATTCAACAGGCCATAACTTGCCTGTCTAAGCTCCGAATGGCGAACCAAAAAGACCGGCATGATCAATATCTTGAGCTTTACACGCGTATCCACTGATCCCAATTTTGGCCACCTGTTTGTACCTGCCCTACCCGTCGAGGATCTGCAAAGCATTCCATCTTCGGACAATCATAACTTTCACACCCGGACTCCGTTTGGCGAGCCGTTTGGACGAGCTTCTAGAGCATCTTCAACACCACACTTTAAGACACATTTTTTTCATTTTGAACACCTTGAATTTCCGTCATCATTATCTCACTTTGGAGGCCCCCCTGGCCTAAAAAACCCCTTTAAGCACGCATTTCCGTTGCCACTGTCCTGCTGAGGTCCCCCACACTGGCTTTAGCCCTCTACCCTGCACCTGTTAGCACCCTTTGCACTGCATAGCACACTTTATGGCGCGGACCAACTTTAGCTGCACCATCATTGCCCACCCCCTTGTTGAATATTCATGTTCAACCACAAACAGGCTTATTGAACTAACAAAACTGCCACACCAAAAGAAAATCTCTATACACCACAAAACCACCTAACATATGTACAAAAATTGGCATCTGTCACCCGCCACATTTGTTCATGCAGGTTGCCCAACCTCCTACTTTACTTGTCATCAACCGCCTGGGTCAAACACCATGTACTGGTCTCTTCCGTCCACTTGTAACACCCTTGCATAGTGCCATACCAAGGCACATAGCCAACTGCATACCCAAACCTCCAGTAGTATACTTCTATTACTCCATGCACCCCATGGCATACTTCCCGCTCGCAACAAAACACCTCCAAGAACACCAAATAGAGCACCATCATGATCACCATCTTGCTCAATCAACACTCGCGATGTATCTGACCCACCCTCCCATCCATGTAAAGCTAGATCCTTGTCTAGCAGATCCTGTACCTGCTCAACAGCATATTGCACAGCCGCTTTTATCAGCACCCCTTTCAACCACCATTCACAAATCCCTTTAGAAAGCTTAGACACTGCCTTGGAATACCTATCACCTGTCATAGAGTGCACTGACTGCATAGAAAACTCCTCTATCTTCGGCTCCACATTGCCCTTCTCACCTACCATGCACTCAATTGCAGCATCGACGAGCTCTTCCTCATCTACTTGCCCTTCAAGGTCGATAATCACCACTTGCTTGTTGGCTTCCATCACCTGCTCTTCAAGCATCTCTTCTACTGCTACATCATGCTCCATCAAGGAAGAGAGAAACTCATTCTCTATCGCATTATCCTCATCTTCTCGCATAGGTAAGGCTGCTCCATCCCGTTTGGCAAAGCTCTGCACCTGTTGTACCACTTTGGCACACTCCACTGCCACTTTCATCAACATGGCCATTAACATGGCACCGCACATCACCTTCACATACATATCATCACCTGTAGGCTCAGGCTCCTCCACTTAGTCTCCACTGAACATATCGGTTTGCATTTCACCCTGCTCTTCATACACACCCCTCATATCTCTACTCACATGTAAGAGATCGAACTCATCATACCTTGACTGAGACGACTCGGTCTCCCAATTTGTGTCAACATCCAAAGAGCTACTTTCACTTGGCTCAACCTCGTCCTCTATCTCAAGCTCGGGAATCTCCTCTAGCTTCACCGCTTCAACCTCGTTTGCAAACCGCACTCTTTGACTGTTACCGCACTTCAATGGAGCTTCAACAGCTACACTCGAACTTGGCAGCACCTCCTTTGTCCATTTTGGAACCACCTGCACATCCTCCACAATTGGAGTCGTTGTAGTCGGCATCTTCAGCATAGGAACCACCCTATCTCTCTGCAACCACCACAAAACCCTTGGTTCCTCTTGCACATGCACTTCTGTTTGCACAATCCTTGGCTCGGCTACCACCGCATCAACTTGCTTTGGCATCACAATACCTGGAAAACCCTGCCTAGCATCCCGTTTCTTTAATATCTTCTTGGTCCGACCTTTTGCTTGAGCTACAACCTCTTCGTATGACACCAGGCCATCTATCTCCACCTTGTCTCTTACTTCTTCATGCAGGAAATCCAAAAATTGCTCACTTTTAAAAACCCAACATTCTCAGCAATAGTTACCTTGATTAGCTTTCCCTAAAGGTCTTCGAACTCCCATAGGAACACTTGAAAATCACCTTCCAAGCTTTGCTTCAAACCGTTTAGCTTTCTCTTCACTTCGTCCAGCTGCACATTTGCTACATATTTGCTTCGAAAATCCGCTTCCAGTGCTTCATGATTCACCTTTTCCTCATTAGGCAAGCCATCGAACCATAGCCTCGCTTTACCACGAACTAGGAGAGGAAACACCTGTATGGCACCTTCTTCCCTCGACAAACCCCTTTCTAGCACGAACCACACATAGTCTTGGAGCCAGGTTCCTGCATCTTCGACCCCAGTGAAAATGGGAAATCCCGTCCAAGCCATTACTTCTCTAGCAGCACCTGCTCTTCAAAGGCCGCACCTTTCGCATCACCAAAATCACGGCTTTGACTTCAACTAGGAGTATCACTCAGTGGGGGCACCAGAAGATAGAAAGGGAGAATGGGGAACACACCCGACGACACACACGCAACTACCCCTGTATAGCTTAGGGTATTCACAGCACCCATGTCCTCTCAAAAACACCTTTAAAAAAAACGATTCACACTAGCAAGGCCTCGTATGCACTTCGCCCAACGCACACACAACCTGCACAGTTACTAGAGAGCGATCACATCGATCTTGCCGGCTTCCAGCTCTTCCACAACTCGACACCTCTCTGTCTTTCTCTCTCTCACACACAGGGGGCCCAGGGGACCCACACGCTCACACACCCTGGAGACGAGCAAAGAAGAAAGGGAGTAAGGGGGAAAAGACGATGCCAAAATCGCTAATGATAGCTTCTCCTTCAAACCAGAAACACATGTACAAGACCCATGTATGCTCTTGGCTGCACCATGGCCATCGCCGCTTCATACAGAGAGACACACACCTCCCTCGCCACTCGACTCCATCGGCACATGCCTCGATCGAAACATCCTCTTCTGGCTTCGCTTCGACAGAAGCCCCCTCTCTTGGCAACCCTCGCTGGCCTCTTCTTTTGCAAATCCCTCGCTCTTTCAAGCTGCTCACAGACCACACCTTGCGTGCTAGCTTTGATAACCGAGTGCACGTGCACAAAAAGCCTCTTCTCTTTCCCCTCCTCCTTCTCCCCAAGCCCAAGGAAAAAATGAAAGCCCTCCTTTGTGGAAGAATGCTGCCTTCCTCTTTCTCTTTCTTCCCTCTTTTTTTCAAGGCAAAAGAAATGCCTTCCTCTTTCTCTTTCTTCCCTCTTTTTTCAAGGCAAAAGAAAAAAATTCCTTTTCGGGCAGGCGCCACTGCCCTCTCTTTCTAAGCCTTCGCTTTGTTCTTTTTCCCCCCTCATTATGAGTTAATTTTCTTTCCCTTTTTCCAAGTCCAGCCAAGCTTTTTCCTTTGAATTTACAAACAAGGGGCTCTTAGCACTTGATTCGCATGAGGTCGGTGCTCCACATGCACAGGTTCATTGAAGAGCCTTCTTACCAAGCCAGACCCCGGCCAGCTTCAAACTTTAAAAAAATTTCCGCTTTCGATCAATTCACACCCTCGAACATCAGGTCGCAAAAGTGGGAAAAAAAACTGATTCGCGTCCGTTTCGATTGTCCGCCAACCTAAATTGGGCATACCATGATGCGTTCGACTCCGATTCGCGAGCCATAAATTTCGGTTGACTCTCCATGTCACATGCAACTTTCCAGAACCTTGGCGAGCTCAAAAAAACTTCTGTCGGCGCGCTTACGAACGTGGCCCGGTGAGCACGTACCCGACCCCCGACAAACATTCCACAGTCCATAACTTGCCTGTCTAAGCTCCGAATGGCGAACCGAAAAGACCGGCATGATCGACAGCTTGAGCTTTACATGCATATCCACCGATCACAGTTTTGGCCAACTGTCTGTACCTGCCCTTCCCGTTGAGGATCTACGAAGCATTCCATCTTCGGACAATCATAACTTTCACACCCGGACTCCGTTTGGCGAGCCGTCTGAACGAGCTTCTAGAGCATCTTGAACACCACACTTTGGGACACATTTTTTGCATTTTGAACACCTTGTTTTTCCGTGATCATTATCTCACTTTGGAGGCCCCCCTGCCTAAAAGCCCCCTTTAAGCACTCATTTCCGTTGCCACTGTCCTGCTCAGGTCCCCCACACTGACTTTAGCCCTCTACCCTGCACCTGTTAGCACCCTTTGCACTGCATAGCACACTTTATGGCACGGACCAACTTTAGCTGCACCAACGCCTTCAAGAAGAGGAGAGAATTGTCTACAAAAAGTTTTGCTAGGAGTTGGCTATTTCCTGGCAAAGTGAGGCCTTGCAACTCCTCTCGTTTCGCACTAACTTCGAGCGTCGTGATTAAAGGGTGTGATCCTATGGCGAAAAGTAGGGATGCCCTCTGCCCCCCCTACGTGATAGACCTTTTGACCTCAAAAGAGCCCACAATTCTATCATTGAATAGGAGCTCTAGCTAGCTTCCAACCCCCAATACACGCACCTACCGACTTTTAAGAGGGACACATATCAAACAATTAGAAATGAGTAACCTTCACCCATATGGATATTAAGGCTAAAATTTTTGTATGCCTTAAATCAAAGTTTACCATAGAATGTGAATATTTGGAATTGTTTGGAAATGACAAAACCATAAATGCTCTGACGTATGATTATGATATGACATCAAATCCTTCTAAAAGTATGAGCAAAGCACTTTGTCACTTTGGTAGAGGACAGAAAAATCTTAATTTACCTCAATGAGTTTTGCAAAAAAGCAAGTGGGAACAAATGCTTTGATATTTAGGCTACTTAAAATAAAATGAAGATTAGATAGATGTGTGTGTGTAACAGTTGTATAAACTTGCATGACAATTCATAGACCAATCACACGTAGATGTACTTTGTGTGTGTGTGTGTGAGAGAGAGAGAGAGAGAGAGAGAGAGAGGACTTGACACTGATAGAGGGAAGAATTTGTGGAGTTGACCTTACTCGAAAAATTTGAATTAGTTTTAAGTCTTTTGTGCATGAAAGGCTTGGAATCAATACTTCTATTACTTGTAGCCATACTCTTTTGGGTCAATGACATGATTTTCTTCAAAAAGCAAGCTTGTGGAGAACCTTGTTTGAGAAGATGAATTAAAATTTTGGTGCTCGTGGGACATTGGTTTTTCTTAGATAAATAGTTTTTTGTAATAGTGCAAGATAAACTTCTGTCTTCTATACTATATAAAGCAGCTTAAATTTTTTGAGGAAAGAGAAGCATCCATGTGTGACTCATTGCTTCACTTCAAAGAAAATCTTACAATATGTTGCATTTTTATGAAGCTTGGAATACGTAAACCTTTTCAACTTTCAACGCTCAACCAATCAAGTAAAAATAAAAAGAAGGTTTGACTCTACTTTTTGAGACTTTACTGTTTCTTTTGCTTTTTGGAAAGCCAATGGCCATAAAAGTTTAGAATTTAAGAAATTGTTCGTATATACACTAGCAAATTTTTGCAAGTTTATTTCAAAGCAAACTTGAAATTTAGATCAAATTTTATAATTAATATACTAAACCTCAATTTTGATCAAATATTGAGAAGGGAGACGTCTCAAAAAGAGTGCCAAATCTTTTTTCCTTGATCAAAATAATTTTAAAGTGAATCTATCTTATCTATTTCTTTATGGAATTCTCAAGCTCTTAGCCATGCTATGTGTCGAAGAATAGAGCACCTCTCAAACGTGTGCACGCACACAGTCGATTTGTGGTAGCATGAGCTTGGAGAAGCTGATTCAATTTTGTAGCCTTCTTAGAGAGAGAGAGAGAGAGAGAGAGAGAGAGAGAGAGACTAAGTTACTCGGTGTCAGCTGCAAACATGGTAGCACAAGCCAATCGAAGCATGTCTGTGTGTGTGTGTTGTTGGGAGAGAGGGGCACAAAGGCATTAAGCTGGATTATAAAGAGAAATAGCTCAAGTAGGAACCATTCAGACGTACACTAGGTGCTCTCCCTTGAGCTTGGCCAGCTCTCATGTGGACGATCCATCCTGCATGAGTTGAGAAAGCAATCCTAAGGGTGCACAATAGAGGTTCTCTCATGTCGAGAGTGGCACAGCTGGTGACCATATTGTGGACTACCTTATTTGATGGCTTGGAAGCGTTCAATAGGCTGAGTGAAATGTCATCATGTTAGCTCCCTTTGTTTACCCATGCGATGCAGCTCTTCACTCAGCTAGCTCGATATGTAGCTAAGGTGCATCGCCAATTGAGTAGAGAGAGAGAGAGAGAGAGAGAGAGAGAGAGAGAGAGAGAGAGAGAGAGAGAGAGAGAGAAGAGCTTGCATCTATGGAAACTAAGGAGTCAAGACCCTGACAAATAAGAGAGGCTGAAAGCATCTGGTGTTTGGGCTACCAGCACGCATGCACACATGCACACAGACAGAAGGAGGGAGGGAGAGAGTCCTTTGGGGGGCAGGGGGATGATAGGACAGCTACGGCTCAAAAGTGGCCCCACTCACAATGTCTCAAAGATACTGACGATGTTGAGAGCACCTGTTGAATTTGTGGCAGCATTGCTTAGGATGTAGACGTGCGTAAGCTTTGAGCACACTTCCTAAGCCTTACGAGTTGTGGGCTGCAATGCAAGGAAGCACAAGTGACAAATGTGAAAAGGGAAAAAAGGCAAGGATGAGGGGAGACAAATTGTGATGGTCGCTACTCATCTAGCCTGATGCCATAAGAAGGCCATCCGAGATAGGAATAACAAGATTGGAGATATCGTGACCCCTCTGCGCATCTCTCTTGAAGACTTGACAGAACATTGTATTTTTTTGTAAGGCCTAGATCATTATTTGAACGATGACCCTAATTGATCTTCCCTCTCTCTCAACTCTCAAAAGTGGATGAATATATATAGTATAGTGTGTGTCTGTGTGTGCGTGACACACACACACACACAAAGAGAGAGGGAGAGAGAGAGAGAGGACTTGACACTATAGAGGGAAATTTTTTTGGAGTTGACCTCACTCTAAAAATTTGAATTAGTTTAAGTCTCTTGTGCATGAAAGGCTTGGAATCAATACTTGTAGTTTTTGTAGCCATATTCTTTTTGGTTCAACACTATGAGTGATCATGGTGTTTACCGCGGACCATTACCGCAAAACAAGAGAAAGGAATTCAAAATGAGGAGAGAGAAGCCCTTTTTTTGTTCATGCGGCATTTTACCGCCTGTATTACCGTGAGTATTTTATTGCGGTGCCCATTACTGCTAAGGCCATAGACCCCCTTTTCCCTCCCTCTCCTGCGCGTTACCATTTAAATCCAATACAACTCAAAATGTATTTACGCACTACAACTCCTACACTCTCCATAATGCTCACTTCACTTAATCTCTCTTTCACTCTAAAAATTCTATACATAAATCATAATACTCACAACAAAACCATTACAAATACTATTCATAAGCACATAATAAAACGTTTGCGAATTAATCATATACTACACCAGAAAAAAGAATGGAGAGTTTTATTAATTCTCATCTTGTATAAGATCTCTACAAGCACTAAGATCCATATTTAGACCCATAGTATTCAAATCAATAAACATTTTTAGAGATTCTTCCTCCTCTCCATCACCTCCTGTAGAATCATCATCGCTTTCTCCCTCTTCCTCCTCCTCAAGATGACTAGTTGCAAGGCTTGACTGACCTTCTTCAAATCTTCCTCTGCATGTTGTGGTGATGGTATGATGGGATCAATTACTGGCTCAATGTCTGTCTCTGCAAAGATAGATCTACCCCGCGGCGTGACTGGAATGACATACCAAAGTCTTCTTTGATATATACATGGCACATAAAAGACCTGTACGTCACACACAAAGAATAAGCTGATATACATATATTAAATTTTTAATTTAAGTTAATTGCACATAGCCTAAATTACCTGCTCGCAACTACTGGGATACACCAAGTTGTTAGTTTTTCCCTGATGAAATTGGGTGGAATCCACCATAATGAGCCCATTTTCATGTCTCCTGAGCTGCCTCCCAGTCTTAAGGTAGACCACTCTGGGGCTAACAGATTGTCATGAATCTCCACCTCTCTCGAGTTTTCACCATCTGAGACAAGTTTAGATGTTTCTGTCATATCTCTGACCATGATAGCCCAAACTTGATCTAGTTTAGCCAAGGAGACAACAAACGTGGTGCAACAAGCTTCTGCATGGGCCACAGGGTTGAGAATTTCGAGGCCTCCTTGATTCACCAGTCGAGCAACTAACTCCCACCGGGCCCATTGCCATGGCCTGGAGGATTTCGTGTTGTTTTTTCATAAAAACCTTTTTACTAGTTTTAATAACTCTTTACAGTGACACTTAGCCATCTTGAGAAGCGGGCTAGCGAAGGCAATGTAAGGAATCATAAAGGCATTCATCACTTTTATCGGACTTGGGAAAGGGAGAAGAGCAAATTTCAACCTACTCATTTTTGTTTTAATTTTCTCAAGCACCCACTCAAATCTTTGCTTGTGAGTCACGTCCACCCCCAAGGGGGCTCCCAGATGCCTGACTATATTCCCATTTGTGACAATCTCCCCAGACTAGATACAAGGGTCAAATGATTCATTTTTCGATAGGGAGATCAGCGTTGACTTCTCTATATTACACTAGGACCCCGAAGCTTTTGAGAATATTTGCACAATCTCCATAGCTTTTCTGATGACCTGGGGGCACACCTTCAAGAAGAGGAGAGAAATGTCTACAAAAAGTTTTGCTAGGAGTTGGCTATTTCCTGGCAAAGCAAGGCCTTGCAACTCCTCTCGTTCCCCACTAGCTTCGAGCGTCGTGATTAAAGGGTGTGATCCTATGGCGAAAAGTAGGGGGGACAGAGGGCATCCATGCTTGATAGACCTTCTGACCTCAAAAGAGCCCACACTTCTATCATTGAATAGGAGCTCTAGCTAGCTTCCAGCCCCCAACACACGTACCAACCGACTTTTAAGAGGGACACATATCAAAGAATTAGAAATGAGTAACCTTCACCCATATGGATATTCAGGCCAAAATTTTTGTATGCCTTAAATCAAAGTTTACCATAGAATGTGAATATTTGGAATTGTATGGACATGACAAAACCATAAGTGCTCTGACGTATGATTATGATATGACATCAAATCCTTCTAAAAGTATGAGCAAGCACCTTGTCACTTTGGTAGAGGACAGAAAAATCTTAATTTACCTCAATGAGTTTTGCAAAAAAGCAAGTGGGAACAAATGCTTTGATATTTAGGCTACTTAAAATTATGTAGCAAAATGAAGATTAGTTAGATGTGTGTGTGTGTGTGTGTGTGTGTAACAGTTGCATAAACTTGCATGACAATTCATAGACCAATCACACGCAGATGTACTGTGTGTGTGTGTGTGTGTGTGTGTGTGTGTGTGAGAGAGTGAGTGAGAGAGAGAGAGAGAGAGAGAGAGAGAGGACTTGACACTGAAAGAGGGAAGAATTTGTGGAGTTGATCTTACTCTAAAAATTTGAATTAGTTTAAGTCTCTTGTGCATGAAAGGCTTGGAATCAATACTTCTATAACGTGTAGCCATACTCTTTTGGGTCAAGGACATGATTTTCTTCAAAAAGCAAAGCTTGTGGAGAACCTTGTTTGAGAAGGTGAATTAAAATTTTGGTGCTCGCAGTACATTGGTTTTTCTTAGATAAATAGTTTTTTGTAATAGTGCAAGATAGACTTCTGTCTTCTATCTATACTATATGAAGTTCTATCTATCTATATGAAGCAGCTTAAATTTTTTGAGGAAACAGAAGGCATCCATCACTCATTGCTTCACTTGAAAGAAAATCTTACAATATGTTTCTTTCTTACTAAGCTTGGAATATGTGAACCTTTTCCACTTTCAACACTCAACCAATCGATTAAAAATAAAAAGAAGGTTTGACTCTACTTTTTGAGACTTTCCTATTTCTTTTGCTTTTTGGAAAGCCAATGACCATAAAAGTTTAGAATTTAAGAATTGTTCGTATGTACACTAGCCAGTTTACTTCAAGGCAAACTTGGAATGTAGCTTGGATTTTGTAATTAATACACTAAACTTCAATTTTCATCAAATATTGATCTCGAATAGCCTCAAAATGGAAGGGTGCACGTACATGTATGTGTGTATGTGTGTGTGTGTGTGTGTGTGTGAGAGAGAGAGAGAGAGGGAGAGGTCTCATAAAGAGTGCCAAATCTTTTTTCATTGATCAAAATAATTTTAAAGTAAATCTATCTAATCTATTTCTTTATGGAATTCTCAAGCTCTCAGCCATGTTATGTGTCGAAGAATAGAGCACCTCTCAAACGTGTGTACGCACGCAGTCGATTTATGGTAGCATGAGCTTGGAGAAGCTGATTCAATTTTGTAGCCTTTTTAGAGAGAGAGAGAGAGAGAGAGAGAGAGAGAGAGAGAGAGAGAGAGAGAGAGAGACTAATTTACTCGGTGTCAGCTGCAAACATGGTAGCACACGTCAATCGAAGCATTTCTGTGTGTGTTGTTGTTGGGAGAGAGGGGCACAGTGGCATTAAGCTGGATTGTAAAGAGAGATAGCTCAAGTAGGAACCATTCAGACGTACACTAGGTGCTCTCCCTTGAGCTTGGCCAGTGCTGATGTGGCCGATCCATCCTACATGAGTTGAGAAAACAATCCTAAGGGTGCGCCATAGAGGTTCTCTCGTGTCGAGAGTGGCACGGCTGGTGATCATATTGTGGGCTACCTTATTTGATGTCTTGGAAGCGTGCAATAGGCTGAGTGAAATGTCATCATGTTAGCTCCCTTTGTTTACCCATCAGATGCAACTCTTCACCAAAGTGCATCGATATGTAGCCAAAGTGCATCGCCAATTGAGTAGAGAGAGAGAGAGAGAGAGAGAGAGAGAGAGAGAGAGAGAGAGAGAGAGAGAGAGAGAGAGAGAGAGAGAGAAGAGATTGCATCTATGGAAACTAAGAAGTCAAGACTCTGGCAAATAAGAGAGGCTGAAAGCATCTGGTGTTTGGGCTACCAGCGTGCATGCGCACATGCACGCAGACACACCGAGGGAGGGAGAGAGGCCTTTGGGGGGCAGGGGGCTGATAGGACAGCTACGGCTCAAAAGTGGCCCCACTTACAATGTCTCAAAGATACTGACAATGTTGAGAGCACTTGTTGAATTTGTGGCAGCATTGCTTAGGACACTTCCTAAGCCTTACGAGTTGTGGGTTGCATTTTAAGGAAGCACCAATGACAAATGTGAAAAGGGAAAAGAGGCAAGGATGAGGCGAGACAGATTGTGATGGTCGCTACTCATCTAGCCTGATGCCATAAGAAGGCCATCCTAGACATGAATAACAAGATTGGAAATGTCCTGACCCCTCTGCGCATCTCTCTTGAAGACTTGACAGAACATTGTATTTTGTTGTAATGCCTAGATCATTATTTGAACGATGACCCTACTTGATCTTCCCTCTCTCTCAACTCTCAAAAGTGGATGAATATGTACAGTATAGTGTGTGTCTGTTTGTGTGTGTGTGACACACACACACACACACACACACACACACACAAAGAGAGAGGGAGAGAGAGAGAGAGAGGACTTGACACTGATAGAGGGAAGAATTTGTGGAGTTGACCTCACTCTAAAAATTTGAATTAGTTTAAGTCTCTTGTGCATGAAAAGCTTGGAATCAATACTTCTAGTTTTGGTAGCCATATTCTTTTTGGTTCAACACTATGAGAGATCGTGGTGTTTACCGCGGACCATTACCGCAAAACAAGAGAGAGGAATTCAAAATGAGGAGAGAGAAGCCCTTTTGTTGTTCATGCGGCATTTTACCGCCTGTGTTACCATGAGTATTTTATTGCAGTGCCCATTACCGCTAAGGCCATAGACCCCCTTCCCCCTCCCTCTCCCACGCGCTACCATTTAAATCTAATACAACTCAAACTGTATTTACACACTACAAGTCCTACACTCTCCATAATGCTCACTTCACTTAATCTCTCTTTCACTCTAAAAATTCTATACATAAATCATAATACTCACAACAAAACCATTACAAATACTATTCATAAGCACATAATGAAACATTTGCGAATTAATCATATACTACACCAAAAAAAAGAATGGATAGTTTTATTAATTATCATTTTGTGTAAGATCTCTACAAGAACTAAGATCCATATTTAGACCCATAGTATTCAAATCAATAAACAAGTTTAGAGATTCTTCCTCCTCTCCATCACCTCTTGTAGAATCATCATCGCTTTCTCCCTCTTCCTCCTCCTCAAGATGACTAGTTGCAAGGCTTGGCTGACCTTCTTCAACTTCAACTACATCTTCCTCTGCATCTTGTGGTGATGGTATGATGGGATCAATTACTGGCTCAATTTCCGTCTGTGCAAGGATAGATCTACCCCGCGGCGTGACTGGAATGACATACCAAAGTCTTCTTTCATATATACATGGCACATAAAAGACCTGTACGTCACACACAAAGAATAAGCTGATATACATATATTAAATTTTTAATTTAAGTTAATTGCACATAGCCTAAATTACCTGCTCTCAACTATTAGGATACACCAAGTTGTTAGTTTTTCCCCGATGGAATTGGGTGGAATCCACCATAATGAGCCCATTTTCATGTCTTTTGACCTCATCCGCAAACCATCGGCAGTGAAAGGGAAATTTGTGAAAATATCTGAAATCCACTTTGATTATTCTCTCTATAGTACCACAATATCTGACCTCATCTGTTGTTGTGTCAAAGTTTTCCATCACGCCACAATCATTAGTGGTGCAACGCTCATCATCTTGAGGGTGCGGAAATGTCGGCCTTTGGACCAAATGGAGTTGAAAGTGAGACCCTACAATCACAATGCATAAGAGGTTACATCACATTTCATTAAGTTATTTGCATACATGCATACATAACATATACACACTTACCTTGCGCAAGCATCCTCGCGCATACTCCCATTGTGAGACCGCGGGGGACTGGACCATTGGCCCTGCCCTTGGCCTGGCATTACTCCCCCCTTGGAGAAGCGTTTTCTTCCTCGAAAACACAAGTGGTAGTATCTTTGTAAGAGCACTGATGTTTTTCTTATTGGCATCCTCTACACGGGCCAATTGTCCATATGACCGATACCTGGTGCACTGAGGAGGTTCAATGAAACCAAGAGCAACATCTTGATTTTCAACATTGTTGTCCTTTTGCAACCACCCGTATGGTAACTCATGATAACTCATGTGAGTATCTTGAAAAGCTCATAGCTACTGAAAGATAGAATAGGGAGTGTCCTCTTGTCAGACTTCTGAACATTTTGGAACACACAGAACCACATGTTCACCCCTAACAAAGGTTACATGCCAACATACTCTGTCAGCACACCTACTAAGTCCTTGACTTATGAAACTATCGGTATCCAACCCCACCACAACAGGTGTTCAAAGTTGAAAACCTAACCTAAGAAAATTCTAGAATAAGGAGAGAATCACCTATTCAGAATGCATTGTGCTAACGTATGCGCTTAGCAGATCCTTTAGCACGGTTTACTAACGTAGGCGCTTAGCATATCCTTTAGTACTAAATAGAATACTTGTAATCTGCCCATCCAACGTGGGATGAATAACAGCAGTAAGAGTGAGGTACTTTCCCCAGCCAGTTACAGACACTCTTCCACGACTGACGACAAACTATGACTCAACCATTGAGTATCCAGCCATATACTAGATATGGAATGGAGACAACCAACTAGGTTGAAGGTAGATTGGAGGTTCTAGCAACCAATCATTAACATCCATACTCAGCCATCACCTTGTATGTCAGAGTGTAAACTCATACAAAATCTACAAGAGAGATTGCACTAGCAATGCGAAAGGGTGCAGAAAGAATAAAGTCCATGGATTTGCATGCCGCTCCAAATAAATTTGTGTTAAACACTAGGGCCCATAACACCTAGTGTGCATGCATTTAACACAAACCTATCCAAACGGCAATTCCATGACGAGACTTTCCACGATACTTACGTGAAAATCTTGCAACAAAGTTGGACCATAATAGAAGGTGACAACCCGGTCACACCTAGGAACCAACCATGAGACTGTCTCATGAACGTAGCATACTTTGCAGCAAAAGTTGGACCATAATAGAATGTGACAACCTGGTCACACCTAGGAACCAACCATGAAACATTCTCATGAACGTAGCATACTTTTCTATATGTAGAAACGACCCTCCGTTAAGGTGGTTTCAAAGCACTTGTAATCACAACAAGTCTGTACTTAGTACCCGACAATTTTTGGCCACTGAAATTGTTCCTAATACTGTGTGCGTCAATTGGTCTAATGAACGGATGCGACCAGCACCTAGGGACTTCGTCGTGACACATCATTTTGAATTGGGCGCCAGTGTCAGTCCCAGAGACTCGTATTCTCCACATGTGGAATATGTCTCAAGTAAGGATGCCAGGAAAAGTGACATCCATCAAGTACGAGTTGTACTTGTGTGTGGAGGTAACTACAAACACTCTGTGACATGAGTGAGAGGGACCCTCATTATCATGCTCCACATTGGCTAAACCAAACTCCTTGAGTTCCTAGACCATGTTGTATCCCATGTGACAACATGTGCCAAATCGAACCCTACAAGTAGGTTCATAACAGCGTAAGGCAAAAAGGTAGATTGGACACTTGGCCCAAAATACTTGGTGCCGACATGCCCTTGGCATGGCTCTTTAACATTCAAGCGTACTTATACGTCTTGAAAAAAAACAAGCAAAGCGTACGAAAAATGGAATAACACCAAATTAATAGATGCGTACCTGGAGGTTTGAACGTAATGTTCACTTACCAGCATTCAAACGGAGAGGAGCACATCTCCTACCTGAAAAACAAACAGCATTGCACTGGGAACTGTGAGTGTTGCCTTCGCAATCCAACCCCTTTGGTTAAAATCTACGTAGTCAAACCCCTTGGTAAGACCCTTTGTAGAAACTGCTCAACTAGCAAGTAACGGCAACCAACATAGTTAACCGTGTATATAATGATTGGAATCAACTTGAAAAGTTGAGTTTTTCTGCTACCGCGTGGTAGATTGCGGAATTCTTTCCTTGAAAGTCTAACTGAAAAAGATCAAACTGTGATCCTCAATGCAGATCAATTGTGATCCTCAATGCCTATGGGGTGATGTAGCAGTCACCCGTTGGGTCGTACCCCAAAACAATATGTCCATAGACACTCCGTAGGGCTATAGAGAGAGCAGAAAATCCACACAAGTGAAATGGCTAGCTCGTGTGGACAGCCATGTTGTCACCACTGATTGTTGCATCTATACTTCCTTATAGAGATCAACTGTTGTGAGTTGAAGATTATCAAAAACTCAGCTTGAGTGTTGCACTGAAAACATGTAGTGCAAAAAGGACACCCTAAACATCCGTAATGACAAGACTCTTGCTCGTGCATTAACGTCGATGTATACTTCCCTGGGTAGATCTGTTCAATCTTGAAAACAATCACCCCAAAGAATGCCAATAGTTGGGTCTTACCCTTGGCCCGATAATGGCTCTTAGCCGGTGTGGCTCATAGCCCTTATGCAAATTAGTGTTCAATGGACGAACCGATGATGACTAATTTGAGTAGCATCTTAGCCACGTGCTAGCTGAGAGTTAGAGCACCTTGGCTTAGGCTAACTCACGAGCAAAACACGTATCCAAAGCTTCTTAGAAGATTTTTCATTTTTCCCTTAAAGAGAGGGAGAGAGAGAAGAATGACATGCTGGGCTGAGGAATTTTTCTTAAGTTTTTAGAGTGTGTGCCCAAACTGTGTGCTCTTACGCATCTTGTGTCTGACTTTCAGCTTATCGTATAAGCATTCCACAGATTTTCGGTATGACTGTCGCATCAAGAGAGATAACAGAAAAACACCAAACTCACTCCGACCCACCTACCTTGTAGGGGTCGTGAGTGTATGAGTACGACATAGCTTTGGCACTTTGCCTGGAAAATAAGTGCTAGATTGAGGTTCCTTTTAGTATTGTTGGGTGGTAATAGCCACCAACCATCAGGTTCAATAATCCATCACTTAGTCTGTCCTTGACAGAGTGATAGCGGAAGCGTAATCTATGAAGTGGTGGATTCCATGCCACTTGCGTAGCATGCCTTGCAGGAAAAAGCGTAAGCCCTTGGCTAATATGACGGCCTCAAGCGTGAGAGTGGAAACCAAAAGTGCCTTGCACAATCTGCATTGGTAGTGGTACATCATAATGGGATATCACCAAATATAAAATGGGAGCAAACTGCTGGTCATACCAGTTCCCCCAACTTGTGTGCCAACGCCCGTGATTCGAGGTCAATGGGCAGTAACGCGGCACAAGGGAGAAGCCTTGCTTCGTGTAAAATGGCCAAGGAAAGTGTAAACATGGAAAAAACAAGAAAAACTTAAACTTGGCGAACCTGGTTGTTGCTGTAACCAGTTGTCCCGAGATTTTGTAGGAGAAAACTTGCTCACAGATGGCTCATAGCCCTATCCTTCCCAAGTTGTATGCTCATAGCATATGCCAAATATGGGGAGTGTTAATTCAAGGAGCCTGATGTGAATCCTTGCTTCATAGAAATATGTTTGTGCTGACAGTCAATGAATGTGGCTGCAGATATCATAAAAAGAATTGACCTTGTTGAGAAATTTCAAGTGAGATTAACCAGTATTGTGTGGCAAGCATCCTATGTGAGTTTGTAGAAATAGTGACAAGGAGTCAGCCATGGCGAGCAACTTGCTGCCCACAACAAATCTAGTAATAGGCCATGCCTATCTCCTTGAGATACTGAAAAATGGTCCTTGGCCATGCCTTTGAAGCAAAATGTAACCTATGACGAGCGTGATCGATCAAGGTACTCAGGAGAAGCCATGCTTCATATAACTATGTCCGTCCTCATTGCCAACAAATGCTATCAGCGACGACAGATGTCATAGCAAAGAGAGTCGACCTTGTCGATCATGCACAAAGAATTGACCGTGTCGAATTGTAATGTAATGGAAAAAATAGTAGAACCCGTGAAAATTATGTAGCTCATACCTGCTTGGCTCTACGAACGATAGCCGTGATCATCCATGCTAGTGCATACTAGAGTTATCAAACGCATGCTCAATACTACTCTACTTCTGGCTGCCCTGGGCCTTGCCCAATGCGCAACCAATTTGGAATCTTGTGAGAACTTCCATAGCGTTGCCGTAGAATCATTCAAGCCTTGCTTGATAAATTCTACCTATCTCTTGGGCGGCAACTATTGCACCAGTCGGAATTCACAAAACCAAACAAAGTGCAGATGATTGTAAAGAATGCAAAAAGTAATGCCGAAACATAGACAAAAATACTTGGAGCATTAGCAGATGCACCTTGAAGCCTCGCCAAGATGCCAACCCACGACCTTGTCGTGCATGGTGTTGGATCTCGAGTCTGGTGTCCAAATCGATTCCTTTCAAAAACACTAAAGAGCCTCGAATCGGCGTCCACTAGTGATGTCGTGCATTCGATTGGCAATCCATGGCGAAGGTAGAAACCGTGTTGCCATAGCCTCATGGTGAACTGGAAGCCTTGATTCCCTAGCACTGCTGCATGCATGCCTTGGAAAAACCACCGTTGCCTCTCTTCGAGACACTCATGCATCTTAGCAAACTGGTCAGTTAGTCCGCGAATGGCCCTTACGGAGCATTGCGTGCAGTCATGGCTCCTTCAATCGTTGCATGCAACCTTGGGTGGGGAGTCGCTAGTTCTTGGATGCATAGCCTAGGCCTTGCCTGTGTGTAACTACCCTTGCATGGGCAAGGTTAGGGCATATATTTATTTTAAAATAAAAAAAACTTTGAAAAAAAGAACCTGCAGGTCGTCATGGCGGCAGTCGACTGCGCAAGCAAGGAGGCTGAGAGGGTCGATGTTGTACACCGTTTCCGGGCAAGTCCCTGTGACGAAAAGTTCCCCCCACGGCAGCGCGAAGCCATCCCCACCCTCTGCGTTCAGATCCGAGCAGGTCGACTTCGGCTTCGTCTTGTGTGCAAGGGCCGCTTCTCACAGCCTGCCTGTCGGCTCCATTGTCGAATCAAGGGACTATGCCCCCGCCATGACGACTTGACGACCATCGAGAGAGAGAGAGAGAGAGAGAGAGAGAGAGAGAGAGAGAGAGAGAGAGAGAGAGAGAGAGAGAGAGAGAGAGAGAGAGAGAGAGAGAGAGAGAGAGAGAGAGAGAGAGAGAGAGAGAGAGAATATGCAGTATAGCAAGGCTTCCTCCTCTTTTGCCATAGCTCCTCCATGGCTCTCCCCTCCCCCTGGCTCTGATACCAATGTGAGACTACGGGGGACTGGACCATTGGCCCTGCCCTTGGCCTGACACCCATCCTTTAGGGCTTATTTGTTCTCCTTATGCTTTGGCATTGGTCATGGAATTATGGATCCACTCTACTTGAATCAAATCAGGATATTTTGCAAGCTCTTTAGGAAAAGGAGGTGAGCATCTACCTCCATGGGACCTCTTCCATGCATCTCTATCCGGGGTCTTCCAAGTACATATTGACCCATTTGGTCATGATAGTGGCATTGAGTAAAATGTAGTTGTTGAATATGGCATGAAACTCTCTATCCATGACCAAGAGTGAGCCTTTTCCACTGGGAATGGTTGAGTGCTTCCTAGGATCCTCTTCCTCACTCCATAGACGAGGCAATGATGGATCCACTATGATGAGATACTGTGAGACATACGCAAATGCCTCTTGCACCACCCAGTCTTCTTCCATGCTCGCATGAAAACATTAAAACCACATATCTTTATTAGTAACTCCATAGCATATAGATGCATCTATATTGTATTGATTTTGCATACCTCCGGTTGTGACCTCAATCTAACAAAATCCTTTAAAGTCTTCAAGAATCTCTCCAAGAAGAACATCCATCTAGAGTGAACCACCCCACAAATGACAATCTCCTCAACAAGGTGAAGCAATAGGTGTACTTGGCTAACAAGAATTGTACGTGGTAATGCATCCTCAATAGCACACACTACCTCTACTGCTAGCTGATGGGCTACTAGTATGGCTTCCACTTCTATCTCCTTGGAGCTCACAAATCTACAAGGCACAAATAATATAGTAGATGAAAAAAAATTCCTTTGTACATGGCACAACATGATATAGTACTTGAAAAAAACCCATTACCTCACAATCTCACCCACTTTGAATATTGTAGCCTTCACCTTAGTGTCTCCATAACCACTAATAGTTATGGGAAGTACAAACTACGAACAATAAAACATCTTAGTGAATGTCAACTTATATATAAGGACACATAGTCACCACAAACTTTTCTAATCTTACCTGAAGGATTTTATGACAATCATGGGATTTCAATCCATACAATTGAGTGGAGCCACCCTTTTTGGTTTTTGTGAAAGCACCTTTGAGTGACCTCATATATCCCGTTGGAGTTCGGATGGATGCCATAAATTTCTTTGTCCGCTCTTGGTCTGCTTTTGAAAGCATCCACGGTGCTTTTGGGAGAATCATCTTCCCCGCTCCCCCATGCGGGGCGTGGCTGAAGGAGGGAGACGTCTCATGGCTCTTAAATCTTCCCTATAACCCAATGAATGCTTCTTGCCAATTATGTGATCCCATATAGCTTGCCCAACATTTTTGAACACATGCATAGGGTCCAACAAGTGCTGAATTTTCAATGAAGCCCAATAGGGGAGTGAAAAGAAGATTGAGTACCTTGACATACCCCTTGGCGGCCGATTGGGAGGGGGTGAGGTACCATGATACTCCTCCCAATGCTTCACCCAATCAGCCATGTTCCAATGGAACGATTGCACTCCATTGATAGGGGGAGCATATCTACGATGTGAAGGAGGCAGGAAGCGATGGTTGTTGGGATAGATCACCTTCCCAAGAAGAGGAGGTCTCGCTGTCACAAGGGAAGGGCCACAAGTGGGACACGCACTATGTCCAGATGTTGCCAATCCTGCCAAGAGGTAAACAAACGTTACACATGAGATGATAAATCTAAAGCAAAGAGTACAATTAACATGTGCATACTTACCAGATACCTCTCCAAATACTGGGTAATCATGCATGGTCCACATGAGGATGCACTTGATGATGGCTTTGCGGTCTCGTGGTGGCCGTGAAATATTAATGACATCTATGCCTCTCCATAGTTCTTGAAGCTCTTCAATAAGAGGCTACAGATATACATCCATGTTTTTTACCTTGTGCTTTCCTGGAATGAGAAGTGATAGTAAAATGTTTCCCTTTTTTGTTGCCTCCCAAGGAGGAATATTATAGTTCACAACCACCACCGGCCAAGTGCTCCACGAAGTAGAGCGGTGCCCAAATGGATTCACTCCATCACTAGCTAACCCAATCCTCAAGTAATGAGGCTCATCCCTGAACTCTGGCCATGTGTCCTCTATGTGCTTCCACGCTGGTGAGTCAGCTGGCACTCTCATAATACCATCTGTGGAGCGATTTTTTTGCATGCCAACTCAAAAGCTCGCTCGTACCCTTCGATCTAAACATGTGTTGGATGCGAGGGATGAGTGGAAAATGCCTCAAAACTTTACGTGGAGTTCTGTTGCTCTGCGTTCCTTCTTTGAACCTAGGCTCTCCGCACGATGGACATGTGTCACAATCGGCATGCTCATTATGAAAGAGCACACAATCGTTCACGCAAGCATGAATGTGATCATAATCTATCCCTAATCCAGTCACCACTTCGTGTGCTTTTCATCCATTCTCTGGCATGTGATTGCCAGCGTGGAGCATCTTTCCTAGAAACCTATGACAAGAAGAAAGTACATTAAAAGCTAATTTATGCACTCCACAAGCATCCTTCACAATCTGTATACATACCTCAAAAGTGCGTCGACACTAGCATTGCTCTATCCAAACATCGCCTGAAGGTTAAGGACTTCGAGAGATGCCCTTTAAATGGAGTAAGAGCATATTTCATATAGTACAGTGTGTGCCGAATCGAGTAGCTCACTCGACGTTCTTTCGGAAGCTTCTTCACATGCACACTCTGGTTCATGCTCCTCCTCTCGTGCAAGGAGATCCTCAACCATTCTATGCAAATGGTTGTCTTCTGCATCCACGTAAGGAGATGGGATGTGGTCACTCGTAGAGGGAGCAGCAGTTGGCTGATTTGATGTGCTTCCTCTCTCTCTAATGGATTCCAGGTGCATGCGCTCTTCCACCCTCCTTTCCCCTCCTCCACCAACCACATGCCAATGAGGGGTGACGTCAATAGCTGCTACAATTTGCGGATCGTTTGTTTCCATCCGTGCACGCTTGCGAGGATCGTCCCATAGTCCATAATCTTCTACATGACTCAAGTATATCCGTCAAAGTCGAGCAACGGTGCATTTGCACCACACGCAAGGGCATGGTAATCACTCGGCCAACCACTGTGATCTATCGGGTTTAGTGGACGGACCAAAATCATCCCAAACAACCTACATTAATAAATTACATATACTAATTAAAATCAAATTACAAAAAAAGGTTAATAAAATATAAGTAAAAAGTTAAAAAAATAAATTTAACATGCATCGTAATCAAAACTTTTAGGTAGAAATGTCATTTTCAAAGTGCTAGGAATACTTTTATTTTATATACATTTTATCAAAAGTTAAAAAAATAAATTTAACATGCATGGTAATCAAAACTTTTAGGTAGAATGTCATTTTCAAAGTACTAGGAATACTTTTATTTTATATACATTTTATAAAAAACATAGTACCAATAGATTTTGGAAATCAAAAGTAATAATGTCAGAACGTGGCCTTCTTTGTGGATGGGCCGAAATTGCGTCGCGGTAATAGTTGCGGTAAAGTACGCGATAATGCACGCGGTAATAGGTACAGAAAACATTTTTCAAAATTTTTTATAAATAGGGGCACCAGCGTGCCCCGCGAAGTTCAAAACCCTAAATTTTGAATTTCATCGTCTTCTTCATAGAATCCGAGAGCGCGAACCTCACAACCTTCAGCTCTTCCTCCATCTCTACTCTTCTACTCTCCACCATCTCTACTCTTCCATCTATACTCTCCTACCCTCTCCCAACAAGCTCTTCAATTCCATGTAAACTTTCTTGTTATGTTTCTTGGTTTTTTCACACACATACACACACGTGCATACACACGCATACACACACATGTATACACACACACACAAGTTAACACGTATGCAAATACACATACACATGATGCACAAATAAACACGCATGCAAATACACATACGCACACAAATGCATATGTTAGTGTAAGTTATGCATTAGTATGTGCATACACTAATTAGTGTGTGATTACACACACTAATTAGTGCATATGTTCTTTGCACACACTAATTGTGTGTGCATTATTCTAAAAGTAAAGAAACACCAAAACCTAAATTTGTTAATTATTCTAATGCCTATGTTAAATTTAACACTTACTTACAAAACCTAAACTTAACACACACTAATTAGTGTGTGCATTGATCAATGTGATTAGCGTGTGTTAACACACACTAATTATTGTGTGCATTAACCAATGTGATTGGCCAATTTGCACACTAATTAGTGTGTGTTAACACACACTAATTAGTGTGTGCATTGGCCAATGTGATTAGTGTGTGTTTAGTGTGTGCATTGGTCAATGGGATTGGCCAATGCGCACACTAATTAGTGTGTGATTAGTGTGTGCATTGGTGAGTGGGATTGGCCAATGCACACACTAATTAGTGTGTGTTAACACACAATAATTAGTGTGTGACTAGTGTGTGCATTGTCCAATATGATTGGCCAATGCACACACTAATTAGTGTGTGATTAGTGTGTGTTAACACACACTAATTAGTGTGTGCATTGACCAATGTGATTGGCCAATGCGCATAGTGTGTGATTAGTGTGTGCATTGACCAATGTGATTGGCCAATGCGCACACTAATTAGTGTGTGATTAATGTGTCAATTGGCCAATCCCATTGACCAATGCACACAGTAATTAGTGTGTGAATTGGTCAATCCCATTGACCAATGCACACACTAATTAGTGTGTGATTAGTGTGTGAATTGGTCAATCTCATTGACCAATGCACACACTAATTAGTGTATGATTAGAGTGTGCATCGGTCAATGGGATTGGTCAATGCACACACTAATTAGTGTGTGTTAACACACACTATTTACAACAAAAATTGCAGCAATAACGGAAGATCGTCCAATGCACCAACAAATGTACCAGTTGGATTCTTCTACATGTAGATGTAGTGGAAGCTCATCCCAATGGAAGGGCACATACGATACAGATATTATATTGTAGTGATCAAAGATCAAATTTTTGATCTAAATGATTGTATTATCCATTAGATACAAAGTTTTGTATTGGTGTATATGAAATGATTTATGACACCTTGTTTTAAAATATTGTTATTTAATATATTATCTAACTCAATTGTCTAAGTATGGTTCAATTATGAGGGGATTTTTCATACTTAAACACACACTAATTAGTGTGTGTTAACACACACTATTTAGTGTGTGATTAGTGTGTGCATTGACCAATGTGATTGGCCAATGCGCACACTAATTAGTGTGTGATTAGTGTGTGCATTGGTCAATTGGATTGGCCAATGCACACACTATTTAGTGTGTGCATTGACCAATGTGATTGTCCAATGCACACATTGATTAGTGTGTGATTAGTTCAATCACCCACGTCAATGCACACACTAATTAGTGTATGTTAACACACACTAATTAATGTGTGCACAAGCCAATGCACACACTAATTAGTGTATGTTAACACACACTAATTAGTGTGTGCACAAGCCAATGCACACACTAATTAGTGTATGTTAACACACATTAATTAGTGTGTGCACAAGCCAATTACACAAGCCAATGCACACACTAATTAGTGTGTGCACAAGTCAAATACACAAGCTAATGCACACACTAATTAGTGTGTGATTAGTGTGTGGTTGGCCAATGCACACACTATTTAGTGTGTGATTAGTGTGTGCATTGGCCAATGCACACACCACTTAGTATGTGTTCATGTCCATTACACACTAATTAGTGTGCGTACATGTCAATTACACACTCTAATTATGTTAAATTAAACAGTAATCAATACAAAAACATAAACATACCTCCATGATTAAGTTATAGGTGACGTATTAGGCCCCAATGTCCATCCAAGTGATCGCGCAATCGGTCACACTAATCATAAACACAATAATCTCTTATTAGCCAATACACACACTAACATCTTATTAGCACTCAAGGCTTTGCAAGGTTCTTTTATAATTTGTAAACACACCTTGGATTCTTTCCACATTGGATACTATAGAGAATCCAATGTTAAAAAATCCAATGTTTGAAAAAAATCAATGTGTAAATTTTTAATCATATATTCCAATTTTTATTACCTAGTTTTATCTTTGTCGTAATAAATGCAGACCATGTCTTCTTCTTCCACACCATGCTTTCGCAGCATTGAGGATTTCATGGCGGACGGGATGTCATATCCCGACTCTCTCTCTACCTATCATTCAGAGCCGTCGCCTCAACAGTCATCATCAGGGTTCGGTTGGTTTTGGGACGCTCTTGGTGGGTCCGCTACAGTACCTATGACCGATCTGGATGTGGAGAGGGCATTGCCTCTTTGGGCTGAGTGGTTAGGTTCGCAGCAGACCCTTACGCAGTGCTATTCACCGGCGCAGCTAGCAACTTTTGGATTATCTGAGGTCTCTACTCCGACTGGTGGCACTCCATACCTACAGAGTTTTCCACCTCCAGCTCTAGCTGGCTCATCTTTTCCTTCACAGGGTCCGACGCCGTTGGGTGCGATGCCACAGGGTCCGATGCCACGAGCATCCACCTCTCCATCACCTATCCCACCTTCTACCCCAGATTCACGTCGGCCCTCTTCTGGCAGTCAGCACCAGGGCATCTCGCGCGCTAGCGCCGGTCGATCTCGACAAGGGAGCAAAGCTAGTTGTTGTTTTGGAGGGGGGGAGTACTACAAATTCTCCTCCATAGTCATCGCTCCGTGCTCCAGCAGAAGATGAGGACCATGACATGACTGGACCATATGCTTGCGGGTTATATTACCAGGTTCATAGAGGAGGTATGGTGGATCTCGGGATAGCGCAAGGCAGGAGATTCCGCACACATGTCAACCAATTAATCCACTCCACATATGTCAATTATTTTCTCAAATTTGATCAGCAGGATCCCTACAACCTCACATATATAGAGACAACCATGCGCATGCGTTTCCACAACCTTGAGGGGCAACAATTCTCAAGGTAATGGTTGCAAGAGCATGTCAAAACATTTCTCAAGAACAAAAAATCTAGTGTGAGGAGAGCTTCAAAGAAGACAATGGAGTCTCTTGAGCACAGCTATCGGCCATGAAATGTCCATGATGTGGACTGGGAGACAGCTATGGATGAGAAAGAGGACGAAAGGGCAACGGGTGCAAGGATGTATACGCGCCAAGTTGAGGCCAAATCCCATCAGACTCCTATGCATTATAGTTTGGAAGGAGAAACGGTTTGGAAAGACAAATATGTAAGTAAAAATATTAGTTTTATTGTAAAAAATATAATGTTTTTCATTTAATTAATTGGTTGCTATTTTTTTGTCAGTATAATATTACCATGAGTCGCCCGACCAGAGATATGTAGAGATATAGAGAGAACCATACCGAGTATCAAACTTGGTGTTGGTTGTTTGAAAATCAAATGGTCTCTCAAGAGGAGTAAAAAAATGCATGCAGAAGTCTGCAACATGTAAGTTTAATCTTATTTAAATTATCAAATTGTTGATTTTATATCAAATATTAAATAAAAAAGTGTTAATTGTTTCTTTTTCTAGTTTTGCAGAGTCAAGGAGTTCCACGCGAAATGCCGCCCTCTCCCCCATGAGCATCCTCCATTTTGTATACGCGGGCTTTTTTTGCCCTCTCCCCCATGACCATCCTCTATTTTGTATACGCGGGCTTTTTTTTCCCTTTATGTAAATGCAATACCTATCATTTTTTGGCTCAATACCTCCTCTGATTGTAATTCCACTTATGTAAATGAAATTATCAATCTTTTTTTGGCTCAATGTACTCTCCAATTGTGATATTTAGTTGTAATTAATAATAATTTTGTAAAATATTTTAAATAAATAAAAAAATAGATGACCTTTTCGATGTTCCTTCAAAGGATCATCCAAACGGTCATCTATTTTTTTATAATAAACCCGTTTGCGGTAATGCTCGCGATAACACCTGCGCGGTAACAGTTGTAGATATGCTTGCAGTAACACACGCGGTAATACTAGCGGAAATATAGCCGCATGCATTACTGCGGATTTTATCGCTAGACCATTACTGCAATGTTTGCCGCAGTCTTTTCTGCATACGGAAAATTTCATATTGCAAACACTACAATAAAAGGGGGCCTTCGACATAGGTTTCGACGCACCCCGTCGAAAAAACCGTCGAAATACGCGTCCCTACAAAAATGTCGCAATATGCATCGATATACGCATCGAAAGGTACTGTTATCGACGCATATTTTGACAGGCCTAGCG
Source organism: Adiantum capillus-veneris (assembly GCF_014529385.1). Classification (NCBI taxonomy): domain Eukaryota; kingdom Viridiplantae; phylum Streptophyta; class Polypodiopsida; order Polypodiales; family Pteridaceae; genus Adiantum; species Adiantum capillus-veneris. The sequence goes on from NC_140944.1 coordinate 119,089,385, forward strand.
ACGCAGATTGCGACGACCATAGGGTGAAAGCATGTTAACCTGTCGCGCTTTTTGTGCTAGTTAGGAGTTTCAAGTTAGCACATCTTCAAAAAGTTGGGTGTCCGGTAAATTTTTTACAAATAATATCAAAATTTGTCGGAGGTAGTACATTTGGATTCCTTGTTTCAAGTGCTTTCTATTGATATGTCATATGTCATAGATCTTGGAGATGTAGCTCAAGTTATTGTACTAGTTAGCATATGTCAAAATTGTGCTAGTTAGCATTGTCCGGGACATGAAAAAGCATGACAGGTTAACATGCTTTCACCCCATAAGAGAAAAAAAAATTCTTGGGCAGAGGACAGGCAGCGTGGCCTGTGCCCAGTGAAAAGATGGACACAGCCACAGCCAGACTGCCTGTCCTCTGCCAAGAAAGCGAGCAGCACCAAAATCAATCGTGCTCTAGCATAAATTTCGGTAGACTTCCCTTCGTTTTAACATAAACTTTGCAAAAAAAACCATATGTATACGCCTCCTACATGCTATCCATGTAGGATCTCACATGAGATTTAAGGTCAATGAAAGAAATGAAATGAACTTTGTGCAAAACCATAACCAACTTAAAACCATAACCATAACAAACTTTGTGCAAAACCATAACCGACCATAGCCATATTGATCAAAACCATAATGCAGATAATCATAAGCATAAACAAAACAATAACCATAAGCATAACCTAAAAGTTAAACATAACCATAAACAAAAGAATAACCATAACCATGTCTATACAAGAACAATAACCATAACCATAACCATGTCTATACAATGACAATAACCATAACCATAAGGAAAACAATAACCATAACCATGTCTGAACAATAACCATAACCATGTCTGAACAATAACCATAACCATATATGTCTATACAAAAAACATACACAGAAGCGTGTCTGTGTCTCACAAAACATATATATGAAATCCACTGATGATTAGGCATCACAACCTGCACATATGACAAGTCACAAAATTAGTATTGATATTACTTCACATATACTTATTTAATTAAATCAACTCATACATATTAATGTCTCACCTCAATCGATCAGCGAGACTCTAAGGCCTCCCAATCTACAGGCTCTGCTGAAGAATCAAGATCATTCAATACTTCATAGGTACCTCTGTGATATCCATCTGTCTCCTCCTGGCGTGTCAGGGTCTCGATGCATTGCAAGATTTTGCATTTATACAAAAATCAAAGTAATAAGAATACATGATTCATCACGTTTAAAAAAACGCCATAACTAGGATTGGATTGGAAACTCACTAACTCATAGCGAAAGGTATCGAAGCCTCCGCTGCCAAAATGAGATGCCCCCCTGGTCATTTGTCGTGTCTGTGCGGCTTGACACTGCTGTCTGAACCGCGTGTCCATTGTCCGCTTATCCTCCCTGATCTGCTGCCACGTCTCGTGTGGGATGCCTGAAGGCTTCGGCGAGATGGTCCTGAAAGCCTGTCGAGCTGCAACTCGTCAATGTTTCACGATGTCCGTGCAACACCCTTGATCCACCTCCTCAGAAGATCCTTTGAACCCGGAGCAGGCTGATACTCTCTCATGATGGTCTCCACTATATAGCTGATTTGTCGAAAATTACAGAATGCTAGTCAAAAACTGCAGCTCCGCGAGCTGGCGAATCCGCTGTTTCATCTCAGTCCCAACTCTATCCATGTCAACAGAACCATCTACCCGTATAGTATAGAGCTTGGAGGCACTAGGATCGTGTGCCCCCCAAGGTGTCTGAGGTGTGCTAAGAGGTGTGTCGAGAGGTGTGCTGGGTAGGACGGGGGTCGTGATCCAGGAGGGGTCGAAGCATCTGTGGACTCTCCTCCATAGCAACCACCACCTCCACCTCACGATCGTCGACATCGGCGAGTGCGTCTGTCATTAGGAGATTTCGGAGGTCTTTTTGAAGACCTTTTGGAAGAGAGAGGAAAATAAACTCCTCCAATGAGAGAAGAGTTACGTAGAAAAATAGATTGATATTAACAAAATTATAAAAGGTGTCCCTCTCCTCATTAAATAATCTAGTGGTCCTTGAAGACGATCACTCTCTTTCATTTAATGCGAGCACCTTTTTCAAAAGGTAGATGTAGTGCATTTAATACACCTTACGTCATCACTAGAACTCAAAAAGTCACAAAACTATCAAGTGGTGGAAGATTTTGAAACTTTTGATATTGTCGATGCGTCCTAAACGCCCAAATATCCTAAAAATGAATGTCCAGTTACCTTGCTCCGACATCCAAAGAGGCAAAAAAATGTCAAAAACCCCTAAAAGAACATTTTACTAACGGCGCGCGAGGGGGTATTCCAAAATTTTGGAATGCCTCCTCGCGCGCTATTAGTAAAAAGCCCCTTTTTTCCTCTTTTTAGGGAGCTTTTTGAGAGGAAAATGTCAAAAAACCTCTAAAAAGGGGCTTTCTTGAAAGATAAGTGTTCAGAAACCATTAAAAGGAGCTTTGTACTAACGGCGCGCAGAGAGGCATTCCAAAATTTTAGAATGCCTCCTCGCGCGCCTTAAGTAAAAAGCCCATTTTTGGGGGTTTTTTGACATTTTTTGCCTCTCCGGATGTCGGAATGAGACAAGTAGACATTCGTTTTTAGGGTATTTTGGCGTTGTCGAGAAATTTGCGGTCTTCCCAGGAAAGCACCGGGCTTATGGCTGTGAGAGTTTGTGAGAGAACTCAACAAAAACTATACGAAGGAGTTAAACCATAGATGCCATGAAGAATAGGGTTTGGAAAGAAGTGCAATCAAAGAAGACTCACTCTTTCTCGCTTGCACTCACACACAAAGAAAGAACGCAAAAGAGAATGTCAAAACAATACGAAGATGAAAACATCAAGGCTATGGTCATATCGTATCATGGGTAATATGAAAGGGTTAATGGATGAGTTAATGGCATTCAATCTTGGCTCACCAAATAGGCTACGAATTGTTCTTTGGAATTGTAGTTTTGTGCTTACCATAATATATATATTTTGTCTAGTGATTGGGATTAATTGTGTGTACAAATCCTCTTGGTTCATAGTAAGATAACTACGCTTATATCAAAAGAAAAATTATAGTCTATGAGAGGTAGTATGATGGGATCCGGTGATAGAAGTATTTCATTGAGCCTTTCAGGGCCGAAGAGAAAAACTATACATTGTTGAAAGTGTATTTTACGGCTAATCCATGCGTTAATTCTAATAGATTGTACAGAGTGAAAGCGATAGAAATGATCATCATGTGGGTTATTCATCTAGGATATTATGTGAGAAATGTAGATATGAGAGAAGTGAAGAGATGAGAATTTTCCCTCCCAAGCCCTATTCTTGCCCGTAGGCAATAAGGATACTTCGGGGAGAGATGTACCTGTAGCAAAGAGAACCTAAAATTTGTAGAGGATGAATTACTAAGAGTGAGAGAGATAGTTTTGGTTAAGGAGATGAGATTAGATATATATATATATATATATATATATGTTGGATTAGAGATGAAAAAGAAAACAACAAGAAATCAAGAAAACATCAATGTATAACACATCTTACTTGACAAACCCTTTGGCACCATTATTGATGGAGAGAGAAGAAGAGGGGAGAACTCCACTTTGATTGATACGCCAAGTGCAAGACCTTCTTTGATTAGAGTTGATCTTCCAAGGTTAGCTTGTTGCAAGAATGGCTAGTCTCCCTCTAGGAGAAAATGTAGGCTTGGGCTTATGTTAATGGCTAAGTACAATTAGGCATTACTACTCACTCCCTCAAGAATTCTTCTCATCAATGGCTTGAATGCTTGAGTTCTTTCCAAGGAAGAAGAGGTCCTCTTTTATAGGTGAAGGGAACCCACAAGGGTTTACACAAGAAGAGAGGAGCCAGTGTGAACACGATTTGGAAAAGTTGGAAATGAGTTGTCCCTGCATGATGTGGGCAGATTGGGTTCTAGTATTTTGATCATATCTCCTCAACCGTGGTTCCAAATTAAAAAGTAAAAATATGGGCAAAAACTTCAGCTCATTAGCTACGATTTTTATTTTAAAATTGTTTTCCAATTCGGATTGGAACCTTGTGTAAAAAATTCATCAAAATAGGGTCCATTTATTGCAGCAAAAGTCTTCATGTGGTCTCCTTAGCCTAGACTTTCATTTAATTCCAAAGGACATCTCATGCCATATGAAAGCATGACATTGCTCCTTGACAAAGTTTTGTAATCATGCTTGCAATAATGCATTAAAATAAGTGTATCTTTGAAATCATGCCACCTAGTGTCCCACTAGGATTTGATTCTCTCCTAGTAGCTATTTAAAAAGAAATATAAGAAAAGTATAAAATATACATAGAATATATATATATTGGAGTTTACCCTAGATATAGGATCTAGCTAGGGTGTGAGATGATAAGGAAATAGTAGAAATAAAGAATCAATGCTTTTTGCCCCAAGTTAAAGAGGCAGAGCTATTGATGCTTTTCCCATAGTATTTTCTGATGGTAAAATAAGGATATGTTACCCTTGAGAAAAATAATAGGATGAGATAGAAGGCTTATTATTATACTGAAATATGCATATGTACACTATAGGAAATATAATTATGTATCTATAAAAATACAAGATAGATCTTGTAGCATGCGTTCCCACCATGTACGTGTCACAACACGACATCCACCCCCTCTAAACCTGCACATCCTCCGGTATGTGCCACATTGTCTCTTTGTAAGATTAGACCTCTTGTACATCTTCCTTGTCTTCTTCTTCACTGGATGATTCCAGAGCTTCATGTTCACTTTGATCTTCACCTGTGTTTTGCTCTTCTTCCTCATCCATATCTTCTAGATCATTGTCTCCTCTTCTCTTAAACATTTTAATCCTTTTTCCTGCAATGGGAATCTTGACTTCTGTACCATGTAGTTCAGACAAGCTGTAAGTAGCATTTTCATGCACATGCTTTACAACATACGGTCCAAACCATCTTTTTGAGAACTTACGCATGACTGTGTGCTGGTTATCAAGGCTACTATCATACACTAAAACCCAGTCACCTTTGTCAATTGCGTTGCTCCTGAGTCGATGTCGCTTATCAAAATAGTCCTTGTTTTTCAACCTTGCATTTTTGAGGCGTTCTTTTGCAGCTTCAATGTCTCCAGGTCTTCTCTCTAGCTGCCTTAAACGCAGTGCAAGGAGATCTTCCCTACTAAGCCCTTCTTGCCAAGGTAGTACATTCCATGTGGGAATTGTATCCTCAATCGGCATCACTGGCTTTTGACCATGCATTAGCTCCGCAGGCATGTAGCCAGTTACTGAGCTATGTGTTGTACGATCAGCCTATAAAGCATATGGTGACAATTTTGGCCACTCACCAACTCTTCCTTCGCAAGCCTTGGCCAAAGCTTTGATGATAGGAGGATGCCCTCTTTCACTCTTTCCATTGCCTTCAGGGTTGTAAGCTGTAGTAAGAGAAAGCTTGATCCCTAATCTAGAAAAGAACTCCCTTGCTTCTTCGGCATCCAGTTCACCTCGATTTGCAGTGATTTTTCCCACACAACCATAACGGCAAATCACCTCATCAAGAAAGAATTTGCACACAGCTTCTGTGGTCTTAGCTCTTAATGCTCTTCCTTCAACCTGGTTAGTTAGGTCCTCTCGTGCAAGAACCAAGTATCTCATCTGCCAGAGTCCTAAAGGCATCGTGACTAGATCCACAACCCATTTATAGTGCATGGCTAGTGGATATGTAGGGTGCAATCCATCACGATGTCGAACATTTGAATACATTTGACAAGTTAAACATGACTCTACAAACTGAGATACATCTTTATACATACCCTTCCACCAGTATTTTTCTTTCAACTTGGGGAAGATTGCCCACACACCCCTGTGTCCAGCCCATAGACTCTCATGAAACTCTTGCATGAGCTTTACTTGAGTCTCTTTTTTACATATAACCCGTTGTGGTGTAGCACCCTTTTGTTTAGGATGCTTCCACAAGTAACCATCCCTCAAAAAGTACCCATATGCTTTCCTGCGTATCCTCTTGAATTCTTGTTCAGACCAATCATCCTGTTTTGTTAGAGTACTCAAGTACCTTCCAATAGAAAGCCAATCACCTTCATAAAGATCTTTCAAGAACAATTCAAGTGAATTAGTCATGCAGACATTGTTACCTTTGACATGAGAGATAGAATAGAATTTTGTGCCTACATCATCTCCCTCATCAATCATTTGTGACTCATCTTCATACCTTGCCCTTGATAGCATATCTGCCACTGTATTGTCTTTACCTGCAATGTGCTTAAACTCAGGATTTAAGGACTTAATGTAGGCAATCCACCGCAACATAGCAATGTCTGGTGTTGAGCAGCTTGTAATCATCCCAAGAAGTGGTAGACAATCTGTTTCTACAACCACACATGCACCAATTAGGTACTCTTTCTCACTTTTCAAGGCTATAACCATACCCCATAACTCTCTCTTTATCTGTGGATAGTTTCTTTGGCGAGCACTTAGTACCTTTGCTCCAAATCTTACTACATACCTGTATCCTTCTTTGTCATCTTGCCCTATTGCCCATCCAATCCCTGTAGGACTGGTATCTACTGTCACAATCACTGGCCTTTGACACTCATAGTCTACCTTTCTCAAAGTCGTTGCTGACTGGAGTAACTCCTTTAGCTTTTTCATGGATTTTACATGTGCTTCTGTCCATTTAAACTTTTGATTCTTTCTAAGCAGCTGATAAAGAGGATCAGCTACATGTGCATAATGTGGAATCCAAATAACATAGAAGACACATGCTCCCAGAAACCTTCTAACCTTAGTGATGCTAGTGCATGTTTCTTTCATTCTTTGGATGGCATCTACCTTTGATGGACAAGGTTTCCTACCATATGGCCCGCACATGTGCCCCACAATGAGCACTTCTTTGACACCAAACATAGACTTTTTCCCTGACAATGTAAGATTCACTTCTTCCAACCTAGACAAAATTTTATCACAATCATTTATGTGATTTACCACAAACCTGCGACATCCCTTGAGATCCAAAGCTTCATCTTTGTCACTTTCTTCACATCCTTTGATAGGAAAATCATCAATGAAACGCATTGTGATTTGAGGAATAAAGTCACGTAAGACCTTATTCATCCCATTCATCATATGTGCAACCGAGTTGGTTGCTCCCTGTGGCAAGGTACACATCCTTACCAAACCCAAAGGTGTCCTCATGGTTTTCAAGTCTCTGCTTTCGATTGCAAGCTGAAATTGATCATACCTTGAGTAGAGATCCCCCATTGAGTAGATTGCCCTCCCTGCAAACGCCTCTGTAAATTCATCCACAATTGGACCTGTTCCTACATTTCTAATTGTCACCTTGTTCACTGGTTGCATATCTTGGATGAAGCGTAGAGAACCATTCTTCTTTGGAACTGTGAACCACCTGTTTGAGTATGGAGCACAAGAAGGCTCCAAGATTCCCATTTTGATTTTCTCATTCAGTAGCTCTACTAACTTTGGCAAATGAGCCTTTGGAACCGGAATAGGCCGCAGATTCCAAGGCACATGAGGTATTGTGAAAATTACCATAGAAGCTACAATAGAAAGATCAACACATCCTATCTCATGTGGCTCAAATGCAAAAGCCTTACCATGCTTTGAAAGCATTTCTTTGAAGCACTTTGTCTCCTCCTGTGTTAGAAACTCCTTGCGACCAATCTGCAAGTCTTGGAAAGACTCTTTTGTGAAGGTATGCCCAATCTTTTTAGGATTTCGCAAACTTGGTTGTAAAGAAGCATGTTCAATCGTTTCCCTGTTGTTGGGTGGTAAGGGTGAAGCTACTGGTTTCACCTTCTTTGCTACACTCTTGTATTTATTTTCAACATGGACTTCTGGGCCAACTGTTTGGCTTTATTTAAAGTCTTCTATTACTTGATACATTTCCATAGAGCAAACTTCCACAACTTCATTTTCAAGATGCAAACTAGACATCATTATAGCATCAAGCTCACCCATAGTATCTACAAAAGAAACTTGTCCACACAAACCCAAAACATTTTCAGTAGGCTTTAGCAACCCACTCTTTTTCATGCCTATTTGTACATTATGCACATATTGCCTCTCATATTTCTTCAAATCTTCAAGTTTTGTAAAACATACTGATCCATTCCTTGTGACCAAGGAGCTCACCGAGAAAGTTTCACCTATTTTTGGATCAAGCGAGACCCTTTTTCTTTCTATACCACTGCAATCCCGCTTTACAATGGTACTTGGCCAAAACCCATCATTTCTCTATGATCATGAAACTCTTTGCTTACCTTTGGTAGAGGATGTTCTCTGAGGTTGTCACGATTTCTTTCATGGTTTACACAGACTGTGAGAAATTGGACAGCTCATTTACCATCTTTGCTACGTATTCTAGCATATGCGGAACCATCGTCCATTACCTTTGTTTCCATTCGAACCTTCACAATGTAGGGTTGTCCAAGGATGAGATGATATGAAGATGTATCCTGTACAAAGAAGTTTTGGTCAATCTTTACATCACCTATTGTTACCTTCACACCTGGACATGCTGCATACAATTCACCGGATGAATTGTTTGCCACTTTTACCGTCCAGCCATGATCTGTGTCCATCGGCCATTTGCACTTGTTGTAGAGACTCTTTGACATTATGTTTATTTCTGAACCATGGTCAATCAAGGCAACAAATGGCTCTTCAAGATCACCTACCTTGACCAAAGTTTCTGTAGTAGCCCTTGTCCAATGACTTCGTGAATAGTAACTCCTAGGAATATCTTCAACTTCTTCATCATCATTTGAGAAATACACTTGCTTCACTCTCCCACTAGATTGGTAGCATCCTACCACAGCTCCATCATTCTCCTTAATTTGCAGTTGCATCCCTTGTGTCTTTGAGGTTTCCCCTTCAACCTGTGGACGAGAAACTTCAGCAAGGGTTTGCCTCTTTCTCTTGATGATGTCAATGATCTCCTCATGGAATTCACGCTTTGCAATGCCAAGAACTTCTCCCAGAGTAAACTCAATCTTGCTATTCAAGATCCTTTCCTCCAAGAATTTATTTAAATCTGTAGCAACCTCAATATCAAATTGTAGTTTATAAGTTGGGCCTTTTGTCTTACCTTTCGTTGGCTCTTTTTTCTTTCCTGTTGTAGACTCCTCCATGAGTACTTCAGGTGGAGATGCTCCTTGTGTTGAGGGTGTTTGAGAAGGCATTGAGTCGCTTCTTCCCCCACTTCTAGAAGCTCTTTTTGATGGTCCTTCATCAGCATTCTCACGTCTGCGCTTCTCTTCTACAATTGCCTCATTTTGTTGGCATTTTGTAATGTAGGCATGCACTGACAATGAGTCCACTGGATCATTCCATCCTGTTTTTAGACGTATGCAATCACCTGCTTCATGTAGAATCTCTTTTGTAAGCTTTCCCTTTTTAGCTAATTGCATGACATTTGGCCAAATTTGACCATGATGGTCACTCACCTCTTCATCACAAAAATGTTCAATTTTTACTCCATAAGTAGCTGCCTCAACTGAAGAGGTGGCATGCTTAGCTGCCATATCTTCAACTAAGGCTTGCATTCCCCCCTTCCCAAATTTAGTTCTCAAGGGTAGACCTGTCTCTCTTAAGTGGATTTTACCATCCTTAAAAAAGACAACATCTTTTGACAAAGCATCACTAAAATCATCACAATCCCTTCTTACATGGTCTGTACTATCACACCAAATACATCTATTAACAAACCCTTCTTTGGGCTGTTGTCTTTGCCTAGGAAGTGGCCCTGATGGTTGGCCTTTTTCTTCAAGCTTTGCAAGCTTCACCTTCAAGTCACGCATTCCCTTCACAAGCTCATCTAGCATGGACTCATCAAACTTAGGAGCGATAAAAGTAGGCTTTACCATTTTGTCAGGAGTTGAGGTGAAAGGACTTGTAGTGTTTAGTACCATCTTGTCCCTTCTTCTTTGTTGTTTGGCAAGCAGTGAGACAGCACCTTTAACCTCATTCCAGTTGGTCTTTAGTCCTTGCTCAGCATCTTTATCTTCAAGAAGAAGCTCCAAATTTTCTTGAAACTCTTTACCTGCAGCTTGTAAGAAAAGATCTGTCTTCTTTGCATCTAGTGTGGCCCTTTCTGTCCTTGTGAGTTGTGCATAGCGCCGCTCAAATTCCCTAAGTAGTTCTGTTATTGATAGTCCTTGCTTTGGCTTGACTACCCATTCTAAGAATGTCCTTTTGGTCACTCTCTCAGAGTCCTCCATGAAATATTCCTCCTTTAAAGCTACTTTGAGTTCTTTCCAATTTCTCCCATGCCCGTCATTAATTGCCCTAACATGCTCCCTAATTTGTGGAGCAACAACTAGCTCAAAGCTTTGAATCATCTCACCTTTTGACACGTGATGCAGCTCCATCTCCTTCACATACTCGCGTAAGTACTTGGTTACATCTTTGCCATTGAATTGATCCATTCTGTTGACAACCGCTTGTATGGCCTTCGTTGCTGAAATCTCCCTTCTTTCAGTGGCATGTTGTTGTTGCATGAACATTGCAAATGCTTGAAACATTTGCATTGTTGCTGGGTCAAAATGCATACCCTGCTGCTCAACATGATCACCCATGGTTACCCACAAACTCTCACCCTGGATGTTTCGCGTCGGGTTCACCAAAAATATGTCGAGAAATTTGCGGTCTTGCCAGGAAAGCACCGGGATTATGGCTGTGAGAGTTTGTGAGAGAACTCAACAAAAACTATATGAAGGAGTTAAACCATAGATGCCATGAAGAATAGGGTTTGGAAAGAAGTGCAATCAAAGAAGACTCACTCTTTCTCTCTTGCACTCACACACAAAGAAAAAACGCAAAAGAGAATGTCAAAACAATACGAAGATGAAAACATCAAGGTTATGGTCATATCGTATCATGGGTAATATGAAAGGGTTGATGGATGAGTTAATGGCATTCAATCTTGGCTCACCAAATAGGCTACGAATTGTTCTTTGGAATTGTAGTTTTGTGCTTACCATAATATATATATTTTGTCTAGTGATTGGGATTAATTGTGTGTACAAATCCTCTTGGTTCATAGCAAGATAACTACGCTAACATCAAAAGAAAAATTATAGTCTATGAGAGGTAGTATGATGGGATCCGGTGATAGAAGTATTTCATTGAGCCTTTCAGGGCCGAAGAGAAACACTATACGATGTTGAAAGTGTATTTTACGGCTAATCCATGCGTTAATTCTAATAGATTGTGCAGAGCGAAAGCGATAGAAATGATCATCATGTGGGTTATTCATCTAGGATAGTATGTGAGAAATGTAGATATGAGAGAAGTGAAGAGATGATAATTTTCCCTCCCAAGCCCTATTCTTGCCCGTAGGCAATAAGGATACTGCGGGGAGAGATGTACCTGTAGCAAAGAGAACCTAAAATTTGTAGAGGATGAATTACTAAGAGTGAGAGAGATAGTTTTGGTTAAGGAGATGAGATTAGATATATATATATATATATATATATATATATATGTTGGATTAGAGATGAAAAAGAAAACAACAAGAAATCAAGAAAACATCAATGTATAACAGATCTTACTTGACAAACCCTTTGGCACCATTATTGATGGAGAGAGAAGAAGAGGGGAGAACTCCACTTTGATTGATACGCCAAGTGCAAGACCTTCTTTGATTAGATTTGATCTTCCAAGGTTAGCTTGTTGCAAGAATGGCTAGTCTCCCTCTAGGAGAAAATGTAGGCTTGGGTTTATGTTAATGGCTAAGTACAATTAGGCATTACTACTCACTCCCTCAAGAATTCTTCTCATCAATGGCTTGAATGCTTGAGTTCTTTCCAAGGAAGAAGAGGTCCTCTTTTATAGGTGAAGGGAACCCACAAGGGTTTACACAAGAAGAGAGGAGCCAGTGTGAACAGGAATTGGAAAAGTTGGAAATGAGCTGTCCCTCCATGATGTGGGCAGACTGGGGTCTAGTATTTTGATCATATCTCCTCAACCGTGGCTCCAAATAAAAAAGTAAAAATATGGGCAAAAACTTCAGCTCATTAGCTACGATTTTCATTTTAAAGTTGTTTTCCAATTCGGATTGGAACCTTGTGTAAAAAATTCATCAAAATAGGATCCATTTATGGCAGCAAAAGTCTTCATGTGGTCTCCTAAGCCTAGACTTTCATTTAATTCCAAAGGACACCTCATGCCATATGAAAGCATGATATTGCTCCTTGACAAAGTTTTGTAATCATGCTTGCAATAATGCATTAAAATAAGTGTATCTTTGAAATCATGCCACCTAGTGTCCCACTAGGATTTGATTCTCTCCTAGTAGCTATTTAAAAAGAAATATAAGAAAAGTATAAAAAATACATAGAATATATATATATATTGGAGTTTACCCTAGATATAGGATCTAGCTAGGGTGTGAGATGATAATGAAATAGTAGAAATAAAGAATCAATGCTTTTTGCCCCAAGTTAAAGAGGCGGAGCTATTGATGCTTTTCCCATAGTATTTTCTGATGGTAAAGTAAGGATATGTTACCCTTGAGAAAAATAATAGGATGAGATAGAAGGCTTATTATTATACTTAAATATGTATATGTACACTATAGGAAATATAATTATGTATCTAAAAAAATACAAGATAGATCTTGTAGCATGCGTTCCCACCATGTACGTGTCACAGCACGACAACGTTCCGGACGCATTGGTGGTGTCAAAAGACTCAAAATCTATCATTATTTGATAGTTTGTGACTTTTCAACTTTCAATGATGACGTAAGCTGCATTGAATGCGCCACACTTGCCTCCTGAAAAAGACGCTCGCATTAAATAAAAAAGTGACCATTTTCAAGCACAATTGGGAATATAAATCTACTTTTTAGAGTGTCTGGTTGTCCTTTTGGACGTACTCACAAGGTGCTAGTGCATTTTAAAAAAAGTTTCTAGAGAGAGAAATACAATTTTTTACAAGGCCCTCCAAATGACCTCCGAAATTTTCTGATGGCTGCGGAGATGAGGACATACCCGCCTCTACCGCACCCCTAGGTGTCAAAGAGCCCGTGATGGGAGACCTCGCAGGCATCGTACCCATAAGCGCCCCCCCCAGGCATCCCGCCCATAGGCGTCGGACCCTCGGGTGTGAAGCCCGGAGGCGTAGTACCCGTGCCTTTAGCTACCCAGTACTGAGACGCCTTTGCCATCTGACTGGGCGTCATCCGTGTGATGAAGCCCATACACTACAAGAGGTTGTGTGCTCTTGTGACGCTATTAGCGACGAAAATACACTGGGTTTTTATAACCCCCGGCATCGCTAAAACCGTCGCTAAAAGCATCGCTACGAGAGCGTCGCTATATGCGTCGCTATAGGGGTCGATATATAGCGACGCTCATAGCGACGGTTATAGCGACGTTTACACAGAAGTCTATAGCGACGCTCATAGCGACGCTACAGAGCCATAAATAGCGACGGTTATAGCGACGCCAGAGAGAATTTTTTTTTGGTGACAGGGCAATTGTACTTGATTCACTTTTTTAAAAAAGTGCAAGGGTAGATAATAGACCCAAAATAGTCACCCACAAGACGCATTTTTTGCAAAATTGACAAGCGTAAAATTGACAATTGTACACATCATAGGCAAAATGAATTGATTGGCAAATGTAATAATGAAAATTGTACAACATCATAGGCATAAAGAATTGATTGGCAAAATGAACTGCGGTGACAAATGTAATAATATACATGGTTCAAAAAGACGTATAAAATCCGTCTCATGATAGATAAGCTATGAGAAACCCTAAACTACTGCTATCTAGCTACGGCTAAACTGACGTCGTCTAGTCAGACGTCTCATCGCGTCCAAGCGGCGTATCTGTCGGATTCTGCAAAAAAAGACAATAAGACAGCTTTCAGTAAGTATAAACATATAACGACATTTATAAAACAATACAAAAAATAGAAAAGAGTAAACCCTAATACTAACGATGCCGCCGCGAGAACTGAGAATGTCCATCAGGGCGTTTAAGCCCTTCCTGCCTGCGTACTCGCGCTCGTACGGTGTGGGATCACGTCCTGTCATCGACCACTGTCAAAACATACAAAGATTTCATTATGTTAGAATTAAAAAACTCATAAACCCTAAACTATCGAACATAAAGAGCAATGCGAAAACACTTACAAAATCGGCCTCAAATGATGCCCATCCACCGCTCCCCAAGTGGTGCGAGCTCCCTGCCTCTACTCGCGCTCTGGCTGCATCCTTTTGTTGCTTCCACTTGTCGGGATTCTCGCGCGCTGCTTTCTTCGCATTCTTCCAATCTTCTTTGGCCAGCCAATCTGGCCTGTTCCACCCATGCTTGATTGCTTTTTGCACTTCGAAACGCTTGTGTTTGCAGTATTTGCGCATTCGAATCTTCATCAGGTCTTCATTGAAGCGCTGATCCCGTGTTGGAACGGGAAACTCATCATGAAGTATGTTGATGACTCTGTCTTTTAAATCACTTCGTACTTCACTCCATTTGTTTAGTATGTAGTGTCTAAACAGCTGAGAGCAAAGACCACGCATGCGCGAGATCACCTTCTTGCCGTCATCATCCATGATGATGCCGCTGCTGAAGTCGACGGAGTAAGGAAAGCCCTCTAGCCGGTGACGCGTGAACCTGGGTGTCCTGGCAGGGGTCTCTAGCAGCGTGTCGATGGGGATACAGACGTCAGGTGTCTCCACCGGCGTCTGGGCCTCGAAGCGAGGAGTGTCGAGTGGGGTGGCTCCTGGCGGAGTAAGTAGAGGTGCGATGCTGTGGCTGGTGTGGGGGCGGGCAAATAAGGGGAGGGTAAAGAGCCTTGTCGAACACGAGACGGTGTGGAGGCATCGGCGGCGGAATCCCCACAACAACCGCCACCGCCACCACTAGAGCGCAGGTGTCTAGACGAGTGTGAAGCTCGTCTCGTCGACGCCGAAGCTTCGGAGCGCACCGAATGCTCCGAAAGAGAGGGAGATGCGGATGGAGTAGGAACGCGCGATGATGCGCCAGAGCGATGACGCTCCACGTACCACTGTCTCTACTGCGGTGACAAAGAAGAAAGAAACTCCTCATCATCCATACCTGCATTAAACACACGAATATTTAAACTTAATATTGAATGAATAGAGTAGACAATGACGCAAAGACCATTAAATACAATGACGTAATGACGCAATGAATTGAGTGATAGAAGAGGCAAGTCGAAAACTCAGAATTTTCAATCAAAAGATGTGAGCGCGAGTAGAAAAGAGCGTTATACACCATGGAAGGTACTTAGAGAGCCAGAGCTTTTACAACACGGAGCAAAATTGTTCAAATACAATATTTGTGGCTTTAAGAGATCTCTCTCTCATCCTCGCATAACTCAGCATAACTTCCTATATCTATATAGAGCTCTTCGTTTAAACACATATCCTCTGTTTCATTTTGTAGCACCTCTGCATGCACCCCATATAGAGTAGTAGCATCTTGATGCTCGTCTGGCACCACCGCAGCGGCTTCTGATTGAGCATCTTCTCTGATCTCCTCCATTGATGCCATTGTGATTGGCACATGGTAGCCTTCATACGTCCTTGCACTACGAGGGGCTACCTCTATGACGTACCAACAGTTTGATGTAGACTTTGTAGGATGAAATATTACCTGCCAGAGCCACATAACTTACATGAGAGCTTTCAAGCACATAACTTGTAAAAGGGGGATGTTAACTATTTACATACTTACTTGTTCATAATGCTCGGGTAGTACGAAAGTGTCTCTTAGGTCAGTCCATTTCTTAGTAGAATCCACCTCAAGAAAACCAGACTCTCCTCTACGCACAGTAGCGTTGCGACCCTCCATGATTATCTTGAACCATTGCACGTCGAACAAGTCCACAAAAAATCCTCTGTAATCGATCCTCAAAATCTCTTGTAGCGTGCCGAAGTAAGTGAGTTCCGCCACCACAGGATCTGCATCAGAGGAACGTCGTCGACTAGACTGTTCAAATTTTGCCATGATTCCACAATCTTGAGTAAAACTCTTTTTTGTTAGCATGGTAGTAGGAAAATGTTTCTCAAACATGCACACAAGCTCCGCAGCATTTAGTTTGGCGAATGGTATGGAGTCTACGTTGATCTCCTTTTGTGAGATCCATTGCACCAGCTTTGCAAGTTTGTAGAATTGTGTTACGGATGTCAAGAGACAAACATCCCTCAATGGCAACCAGTAAAATAAACTGTAAAGTATGTGCAGCAATGATATTAAAGTCCACATTTTATGCAATGATATTAAAGTCCACTATGAATGTACCTGACACATTTTATGCCAATCGTGTGACTTCAAACCGGTAAGCTTTCCTTCTTTAGTAAAACACATTCGGAGCGAGTGCATTACGCCAGTGGGGGTCCGCAAAGATCGAATGGTCTCTTTTACTTTGCGTTCTTGGGCTCCTGTGAAAATCCATGGTGCTTTAGGGAGTTTTATCGATCCATCAGACGCTGTTTGCGGCCAATATTGCTCCATACGATCCACATTTCTAAGGTCAACTCTGGCTCCCAAAGTATCTTTCTTGCCGGTCAGATGGTCCCATAGTAGATTAACCACATTCTTGAATATGTGCATTGGATCGAGCAAGTGATTGATCATGAGTCGGGGCCAGTATGGTAACTCATACCATAGAGATAGTCTCTTCATCCGTGGAGGCAATCTGTCATCGCACATCTCCTTGTGCTCTAACCATGCTTGTGCAGACATCCTTGGTGGCTCTCTTCCCAAAAACCCGTCGCGTAACACATGATTCTCTGGAAGATACGCTTGATGACCTTCGTAGATTTGCTTCTTCAGTGAGGGCGCCCTACGTGCATTCAGTCTAGGTCCACATGTGACACATGCTCTGTATCCGCTTGTTTGAAGCCCTGCATGTATACACATGATAATAGATCAACTCTGGGAAAAAACAAGATTTATAGTGTCTGAGTGAGGAGTGTCAATAGATCACCTGAGCATTCTGTTAGCCCGGGATAGTCATGCATGGTCCACATTAGAATGCCTCTGATCAAAGAATTCCGTCGTCCTGTGTGTCGGCTCATATCCACCACCTCTATGCCAATCCACAATTGTTGTAGCTCTTCCAATAGTGGACGAAGATACACATCCATAGGTGCCCCTTCTTCGTAGTCAACCACGGGGGAATGTTGTAGTTGACGATGACAACGGGCCATACACTGTAAGATGTTGATCTTTGACCAAATGGATTTACGCCATCCATAGCCAGGCCTAAGCGCAAATTTCGAGCTTCCCTGGCAAAATCCGACCATGTTCCATCTATATGTTTCCAGGCTACGCAATCTGCAGGAATTCGTAGCACACCATCCGAAGATTTATTCTCCTCATGCCATGATGCTAGGGCGGCCATGGACTTACATTCGAAGAAATGCTTGATGCGAGGAAGCAGAGGAAAATGTCGCAAAACCTTTTGTGGAATTTTTTTCCCGTGGAGATCTACTCGATATCTTTCGGAATCACATTTCGGACACTTCTCCATGTCTATGTATTCCCCTCTGAAAAGAATGCAATCATTAGGACAAGCGTGGATAGAATTGTAATCCATCCCCAAGTTTCGCAAAATCTTTCTTACTTCATCTCGGGAATCTGGCATCACATTGTCAACTGGGAAGTATGTGCTCTTTAAGAAATCTACACAACATAAAAATACGATACAGTCGTGTAAAAATCTATCAGATCATTATACATTTAGAGTTTTATTAAAGTAAACTAATTGTAATAGATCACCTGAAAAGCGCTGTGACGCTAGTGTCACTCCATCCAAACTTTTCCTGCATGTTGAGAAGAACCAGGAGTGCTTTCAATCTAGACATACGTGCTCCATTATACAATGGCGTATCGGCTTCACTTTTCATATCATCATAGATAAGCCTTTCTGAATCCATAATCGTCTATAATTGGCAACAACTCGATCTATAATAGATGGATCAAACTCGCCAAATTCGCGAACGTGCTGCAAAGAAACACGTCTTGTCCGTCGCACAGCATGCTTGCATTGATTACAAGGACATAAGACCCTCGTTGAGAGATAGGTGTTTCGGTTGGACGGTCCCACATCCTTGTCACTACTCCTAATGAGGATAAAAATCTTATAACCTGGACAACAAATTTAATATTCTATTGGCATTCTTTGTCTTATCTCTCTCTCTCTCTCTCTCTCTCTCTCTCTCTCTACCTTACATTCTCTAGTCATGTCCAATCCCCGCACACCTCGGTCTAGAGGTGCACGGAGATCAGAACCACCGGGTTATAATCTCGTCTTTATTGGTCAATACCTATATTTGTGGGTACAAGAAATCTACAGACCCACGTCTACATGATACTGCATGTAGTGGAAAAAACCCCTTTGCCTCTTCTCTAGCTGTAGCACTTCACAGCATCTTAACATCTTTTCACTGTTCGTCTAACTCTAAACCTTAAACCGTAAGTAATTCTTGCATGGACTCGATCTAACGTAAATAAGTGTAAATCTAAATAAACGTAGATCTAACTAAAAATAAACCTAAATCTAATTTAACGTAAGTCTACATCTAACCTAATCTTTAACGTCTTTTGGGATAGTTTCCTATGACGTTAAAACTCTCTTCTTCTTGTGTGTGTGTGTGTGTGTGTGTGTGTGTGTGTGTGTGTGTGGGTAAACCTAAATAAACCTAAGTCTAATCTAATATAACATAAATCTAAATCTAACGTAAATTATGTTATATTAAAAACAAAGAACTAAACTAACAGGGATTATAAGAACCTTAAAACTGATTTAACACATAATTTTTCACAGAACTCGGCAAGAGTTGGCATTCTCATCACTAAAGATGTGAGAGTTAAATTCCGGCGGTGACGCTGCCTCATCTCTATCCACATCTGACGACAGCAATTGGCCCTTTGGACCGTTCTTGCTCTTGTTACTAACTTTGAAGTTGCTGTTGAATGACTAGAGGTTGTCTAGATGGTCATTGTCGGGGATGTAGTGACTCTTTCCGCCCTGAAGATCCACCTTCTTCCCTATCTTCTGAAGACATTTCACCAGTACTTTTGGATCGACGGAGCCCACCATGAGTGAAGGCAGCAATACCCTATATTCCATTGAGGGCTTTCTTCACCCGCTTCATGCAGGCATCGCAGTCTATGGAGACCTAAATCTAATCTAATATAACGTAAATCTAACTAAAAATAAACCTAAATCTAATCTAATTTAACTTAAATAAACCTAAATCTAATTTAATGTAAGTCTACATCTAACCTAATCTTTAACGTCTTTTAGGATAGTTTCCTACAATGTTATAACTCTCTTCTTCTTGTGTGTGTGCGCGTGTGTGGATGTGTGTGCCAATAAAAAGAGATAAATGGTATAACCTTTCTATCACCCATGCCAAGTATGATAGATTGGTTATGCCATTTCCCTCTTGAATAATAGGTCTTGAGTTCAACTCCTCGTCGGCTAGATCTTTAGGTCTTTTAATTTTAATTAGTTTCCTACGACGTTAAATTAGTTTCTCTCTCTTTCTCTCTCAATGTGTGTGAGTTTTTTTGTTTATGCATGTTTTCTCTCTCTTTTCCTCTCTCAATGTGTGCGTTTTTTGTTTATGCATGTTCTCTCTCTCTTTTCCTCTCTCAATGCGTGCGTTTTTTGTTTATGCATGCTCTCTCTCTCTTTTCCTCTCTCAATGTGTGTGTGCATTCTTTGTTTATGTATGTGTGTGTGCATTTTTGTTTATGTTTGTACTCTTTCTCTCTCTCTCTCTCTCTCTCTCAAAAACACTATGTGTGTGTGTGAGAGAGAGAGAGAGAGAGAGGGAGAGAGAAAGAGGGGAAGGGAACATGAGAGTGAGGAGAGGGAAGGAGCATACCTAGCTCTCCTTCCTCTCCTTGTGTGTGTGTGTGTGTGTGTGTGTGTGTGTGTGTGTGTGTGTGTGTGTGGAGAAGAAAGAGAGAAAGAGAGAAAGAGAGAGAGAGAGAGAGAGGGAGAGCGTTACCTTCTCCTTGCTTGAGGGCGCCGAAAAACTCAGATCTGAGATCTGAGTGTTTCGGCGCTCTCTGTTATTTTTTTTAGCCCTGCCGACGTCGCTATGAGCGTCGCAAATTTACTTGTAAATTTGCGACGCTCATAGCGACGCTGAGAAATTATTTTTTTGAGCGTCGCTAATATGAATAGCCTCTTGTAGTGATAAATGCATCTGCACTCATAGAAGCGGGATCTAGAAACTCGTCTGCCATACTAAAGTCTTGCACACAGAAAGTAAAAGAAAGCGTCAGAACACCTTTTTTTAAATTAACTTTAAGCTTAATTTTAAATCAATGTCTCACACAAACACTTACAGGCCTAGGCCTCGACGAGTGAGGCATCATCGATAAGATCTTTCACCGTATCATCGTCTATATCTAATTGTAGACATAACTCTGTGTAATGGCTATTGCCCGCATAGGAGCAATAGGCATTACGGGAATGATTACCCGCAAATTACATTATGTGAACGTCAAACACATAGAAATAGGAGAGAATATAGTACACAGTACACATGCACAGAACACCTCCTACTTCATTCATATGTAATCCGGACACAGAGTTACAACAGCAGATGTCATGAAATAACAAACAGGTTGGTTGGTTACATCCAAAGACAGGTATGCCCCCCCATATACAACCGTTGCTCCAGCGCAGATTGGGAACGGTGCACACACTCCTGTCCCATGATATCTTGTGAAGAGATGCCGCCATGGCTGCTGCATACCGCATGACTCCTGATCCGCAATGTCTAGACCT
This sequence comes from Adiantum capillus-veneris, assembly GCF_014529385.1. Taxonomy (NCBI): domain Eukaryota; kingdom Viridiplantae; phylum Streptophyta; class Polypodiopsida; order Polypodiales; family Pteridaceae; genus Adiantum; species Adiantum capillus-veneris. Next base: position 119,110,240 of record NC_140944.1, read on the forward strand.
CCGCAGGACCGCATGTGCGACTCATGCCGTAGCACCTGGCATGCACGATGAATTGCGCGAAACCACACTCAACCCCTCCAGTTGGAAGGTTCCGGTTGCTGATCTTCGACCTGTTCTGGTGAAGAGGAAACGTCAATGTAGCCAAAGCCTCTAAAATCTGCAATATGTGCCGGATAGACCTTATCCAAAAGATGTGGATCTATCTCAGTATGTTCCGACCAAGGAGCCCGAGGAATAAACTGCATTGGCAAAGAAATAGATTGTGGCGCTTGTGGCAAAGGAGCAAGAGGCGTACGTAGAGGATAATAGCAAGAAAGGTATCCATTGAGAGCAGACAAAAATGGAGGGCATGGGGGTAGACTGAGGGAGAAAGAATGAGCCAAAGTCTCCACCCAAAAACACACCCTGCACCGCTCCTTAAGAAATCGACGAATCATTTTCTTCAAACGAGATACATGAGCTTGGGCCTCAGTATAATCCTCTGTAGCTTGCACTCAATCAGCAATATCAAAACCTTCGAGAACAACACTCTTACCTCTGTCAGTGTTGGATGACTCAGATTGCTGCACCACAACCTTCGCAGTTGGTGGCTATGCTCTCACCTCAGCAAATAAGCGTGTGCTCCAGCTCTGTAGTTGATTGTCCAAAAAGATACGGAGATCCTGGTGCATCTCCACTGCCAACGCATTCAAATCATTCATACTGATCATTACATCACCAGGGTGCGAGGCTAAGTATGAGGCAAGGCTATGTTGCATTCGTAATTGAAGTAGTTCCTCTTGAATGGAAGCCACAAATGCAGCATTAGCCCCCCAAAGCGTTTGTATTTCTGCATTTTGATTGGTGAGCTCGGCAATGCAAGCCTGCAAGGCCATTACCTGCGTTTCCAGCTCATTAACTCTTCCCTCTGTTGTAGGGGCTGGCCAGGCCGCACGAATAGACTCCGCAAGTCTGCTCAAAAAAGTGCCGCATGCTTGTATTTGGTCAGCAGGGTGTGCTGCCGTAGCCTCCCAGGGTAGCGCTGCGGGAAGAGTACCTCTCCTCGAGGCAGCCGCATTGGTGGTTCCAGAAGTTTTCGGTTGCGAGGGAACGTCCGCAGCCGGAGAGCCCGTCCTAGGCGGAGTAGAAATTTCCACTCTCTCCTGCATTTGGCAGCGCTAGCGTGCACCGTAGAATCCTCCGGCTCAGGAGATGCAGTCGCAGGAGGTGGTGTAGAGAATTGTTGTTCCTCTCGGCCGCGCTTGCGGGTTGCTGGTCCTGTAGTGGCCATCTCTTGGGATCCAGAGGGTACCACTGCAGTCGATGGACCCGGAAAATCCTCAGTGCCAACATTCTGCTGCTGTGTTTCCCACCTAGCAGGAACTACCAAACTCTTGGTTTGCGACAGAGGGGCAACAGTCCCTTGGACCACCAATCGGTCATCTTCAAAATGGCATAGAGGACGTAGGGCGAGAGGAAAAAACTTCCCTTAAGGGAAAGATCAGTGTGAGCAGCTGGCCCATTTTTGTGTTGGTTGGGGTATTTCGCCCCAATTGTGCCATCACTCTTTGGCATTCTGCCAGCACTCTTTCTCTGACAACTGCTGCCCAAGCCACTGGCCCAAAGTTGGCTGAATGCAAAACATTCCTCACTCTGGTCGAGATGGTATAGGTTTTGGCTTGTAGCCAAATTGCCTCAAGAAACCATCTATACGCATCCTTGGTCGCTACATCTGACAACCCTGAAAGCCTATATTCACCTTTCACTTTCAATCCAAACTCCTGCTCGACATCTGCAACAGGAATCGCATGAGACGCTCGCACCACTCCATCATTAGGCAAACAACAACACCTGGAAATTCTTTTTGCTGTCAGCTGAATCTGTTGGTTATTCAGCTCCACCATATCTCCAACAGCCAGTTGCTCAGTCAAACCTATTGCCTGCGGGTGAACAGGTATCCCTTGCCAATCCAAGTTGGCGAACACGCGTAGCTGCAAGTCTTGTAGCCAGGCATCCACTCGGCGAAGTGCTAACTGCTGTACTGGAGTGAAGGGGATGCATTGCAGGAGACAAGCCTTCATGGCGACGATGAGATGTAGGAGCAGAGAATATTGAGCTAAGGACGTGCGATACACAAAACAGGAGAAGCACAACAATAATCGTCTGCATGCATTAACCCTCTCACAATGAGTTCCCAAAATAGGGCGAGCCACGATGTTGCAACCATCATAGCTCCTTTCCCGCTTTCCAAGATTGCATGCAAAAGAATCCCCAATCATTATTAGGGCGGCTTCCGGCTCTTGTACCACAGCAAAGGGGCACTGAATCGTGGTAGGTGAAACATAATGGCGCAGACTGAAACCTGATAGCGGGAAAAAGAGCAGTGCAATCGGGTGGCCTCTGTACTCGTGCACACTCCACAAACCACGCCTCATGCAAACAAGCAATGAACAAAACAAAGGGGGCACCACCCTAAATTAAGAGGTTTAGGGACCTCACACATAGTGCACATAGGCAAGTGAGACTTCTGGCATTATAATGGCATCAAAACATATGGCAAAACACATAGAAACGAAGCTTAGGGACCTTATGTAGCATATATATACACAAGACATCAGCTTAACAATACAACGGCATCTGATCATACATAACAAGGATATAGAGAAGCAAGCCAAGGATGGCATAATCCCTTGTCAAAAACAATCAACACAGCAAGTAGGTATGATCCTACTAGCAACACATCAATACCTTAGAGAATGATGGCGAGGATGGTGGCCATGGAGCATGAGAGAAGACTCCTTATTTAGGTTTTAGGGCTAGTAATGTAGCATACTAGAGGGAGAGAGAGAGAGGGAGAGAGAGTAGAGCTCCATCCATAGCTCCTCGTTGTGAGCAATGTCGTCATAGCTTCGTTGCTTGGTGAATTGGGTGAAGTGTTGGTTTTGAGTGAGAGAAGGCCTCCTTATATAGGTTTCTGAGAGGGTTTAGGATTAGGGATAAACATGCTTAAATCCGCTGATTGGGGTTACTTTTTGCTTAGGGTGGTCAACAGATTGAGGTCACCTGATATATCACCATCAAGATATTCTCTAGAGTGATGTGAGAGGGGAGGGTAAATGCTGATTTTTCTGATTGTGACACATGGGGATAAGGCCTTGACCAGCATTTAAAAGCAGGTAAGGTGGCTGTTGAAACTGGAGGTTCTGCACATGTCAGGGGGGGACCTGCGGGGGGGAGGTGGCAGCTGGGTCCTCCTGAATATCAAATTCTCAAAAAATCCTCAACCATGGCTTCTTTTGACATGTGTTCTTTGAAAAAATCAGCATGTCTCTTTTCAACTCAAAAGTCTTTAGCCCTGTTGACTCACCTTTACCATAAGATTTTCCCCTTTTCTCCTCCTGTAACTGCATTGTTGATGCCCAATCACTGCTTCTAGTAACAGTGAATTGTTACCTACCAAATACTTATGGTGCAGTAAAAAATATTTACCATGGGTAAAAAAAGTTACTGTAGGTAAAAAGTGATTTGTATTTACCATGTAGGTAAAAAATATTTACTGTGGTAAAAAATATTTATTGTCGGTAAAAAAGTGAAAACGGAGTATGCTGTGCTGTGAGTCCACACGAACATCCTCGTGTAAATTTCACTAGAAATTCACACCTAGAATGGGCTATTCTGTAAGATATAGGTTGTAGGCATGCATAAGAGCTCGTTCCCACGTATCTTCTGTCCATGGCACTTTTTACTCTTTAGTGCTTGTGAAGTAGATTTTTCTTCTCTTTCGAGATCCCTTGGACTAGAGTATCCTCATCTCCCCAACAACTGACTGTGCCTTTATTGCATCTTCAGATGGGGTCCTAAAAACCATGCATCATATAGCCCTCCCCCTTAATCTAGAGGTATTTGATGCCTCTAGATGTAGGTTGTGCTTCAATAGGGTTCTGTTGAATACTTACCTACCTGGTACCAATTGAATTTTCCATGTTACTGCTTTCTTGGTTGATGCACCCTGTTTAGTCCTTTCTGATGAATAATTGTATCCATCCATGACTAACAACTAGTCTCCTAGACCCTTGAAAGCCATACCCCATCCATTGTCAATATCCGCTTTCACTGGTAGCATTCTCTTTTTTTCTTTTTTTTTTCTTTTCTTTTTTTGTTGTCTTCTCTTTTTTTCTTTTTTTTGAAACGACTATGTACATGATTGTTATCTTAGTTGGAGCTCGAATATGATGAGCTCTCCTCTGAACCATCCTTAGCATTGATTTCACCAGCATATGGCTGTGAAAGACGACATTGGTAGGCCTTCAATCGCCAACCATATACCGGGGTCTGATGTACCTTACCATCTAGGTCACCTAGTTGGTAACTACCATTTGAGAACCTCTGTATCACTATAAAAGGGCCTTCCCACTTAAGCAAGAACTTACCATCCTTCCTGCGATCAAAGCGATTGTCGTATCTGAGCACTAAAGAACCTTCCTTGATACCTTTCTTGACAAGGTTGCGATTGAACTTCTTTCGTTTCTTCTCTGCCTGGGCTACATAGTACTTCACTGCTGACTCTCGATCTAGCCCTAACCTTTCCAAATCGATGATTCTTCCTTCCACCTGCTTCTCTTGACTATCCTCTTGATGTGCTTTTAGAACTCGGAGGCTCGCTAGCTCCACTTCTATAGGCAATAGTGCCTCTTTCCCGTAAACCAAGTGAAAAGGTGTATACCCCAAGGATGTTTTAAAGGATGTTCTGTAGGCCCAAAGTGCTGCATCCAGGTGTTTGTCCCATGTCTTAGGATGTAAATGCACTTGCTTAGTGATGATTTTACATATAAGACCATTTACCTTTTCCACAAGACCATTGCACTGAGGGTAGTATGGTGTAGAGTGCCTACGCTTGATTTTTAACTTGCTCATCAATTGCCCGACTAAATCAGCTCGAAATCCCGGTCCCCTATCCGAGAGAATCTCCAAAGGTGTGCCAAAACGGCAACAAAGGCATTCAAAAATGAAATCACTCACGTCTTTGGCTGTGATGCGCTTTGTGGGACGAGCTTCTGCCCATTTGGTCATGTACTCCACCCCCATAATGATGTATTCCTTCCCTGATTGAGTGCAAGGTAGTGGCCCTATTGCATCTATCCCCCATTTTTCAAATGGCCCATAGGTTTTGATTGGATGCTGATTTTCATGGGTAAGACGCCTTGGTCCAGCTTTTTGGCAAACCTCACATGTGCGGCACCAATGTTGTACATCTCGATGGAGGCTTGGCCACGTGAACCCTGCTTGTAAAATCTTTCTGCTAGTAATCTCTTGTGCAAAGTGGCCACCACACACACCTTCATGACAACTAAACAAAATATCCTTTATCTCTTGGGATGCAGGAACTCTCCTTAAGACAGCATCTTTCCCTCTACAATACAAGTCCTCATTCACTAAGCTATAGCTGGTAGCCTTTTTTGCCAACCACCTACGTTCACTTTTACTCATACCAGAGGGTGCTTCACAATGCTCAAGAAAGTAAAGTAAATCATGCAGCTCCTCCTTTCCCTGGTATAAAGGACTTTTCACAAGGATAGCACCTACTATGAGAGTTTGTAGTTCTTCACCTGCTAAGGCATCTGCTTCTCGATTTTGATCTCTAGGTACAAAGTGCACTCTAACTTTCCCTTAAAACCCTTCAACAAGGCCTTTGCTTTCCTCATCTTAACAGACAATTTGTCATTTTTACAAGCCCATACACCAACCATTTGCTTAACAATCAACATGGAGTCACCAAAAACATTTAGCTTTGTGATGCCCTGAGAAAGACAACATTGCAACCCTAAAACAAGGGCATGGTACTCTGCCTCATTGTTAGAATGAACCTCTTTTAGATGAAACCCTTTTGCAAAGATCTTCTCCTTCTCTGGACCTAATATTACTATGCCTGCTGATGCCTTGTCTTTGGTCCTCTTGTAAGCCCCATCAAAATATAGACTGTGTGCTCCCAGTAGAACTTCAAGCTCCGGGATAGGCGGTACCTTACTAGGTGCCTCTTTCTTGGCCTTCTCATAACACCTTTGTGTGAGGACATCTGCCAAACAAGCACGGGTGGAATCCTCTACTTGTAGTGTGTAGTCAAACTCTTGAAGCTGCACCACCCACTTTGCTATTCTTTGAGACAATTCTATGTGTTGTAGGGCATATGGAAAAACCTCCTCAGTTGTGATCACCACAAATTGTCTCGGAAGTAAGTAAGCCCGAAACTTCTCCACTGCAAACTTAAGAGCTAGCACCAATTGCTCAGTTGCGCTGAAACCCTTTTCAACAGCTGTCATCACTCTACTAGAGAAGTAGAATGGTCTCATGAGAGATGTCTTTGGGTCTTTTTGCATCAAGACAGCTCCTAGAGCTGCTGGACCTACACTAGGATTTACATAGAATAATTCACCCCATGTGGGTTGTAGGACGACAGGCAATGAGCTCAAAATGGTTTTAACTTCTTGAAAGCACCTTTCACCCTCCTCACTCCATGTCAATGTAGTGTGTTTAGTGAGCTGCTGCAAAGGATAGATTGCCTGAGAAAGGAGATGTATGAATCGTCCCATGTAGCGAACCTTTTGAATGAAGGAGACTAGTTGCTTCACGTTTGAAGGAGTAGGTAAAGCTAACAATGTCTTTACCTTTTCAGGGTCAGCCTCAATACCATCTTGAGACACAACATGGCCTAGTAGAGTGACCTTGCTCTCACCTATGTGGCACTTGTCTTTATTCAATTGCCCACCCAATTGGGCCAGACGGGTGAAACCTTCATCAACCTTGGACAGATGTACTTCCCAAGAGCTGTAAATGCAAAAATCATCAATGAAGACTCGTATGGACTTACCGAAGTAAGGTTGAAACACCAAGTTCATAAACCTCTGGAAAGTAGCTGGGGCATTAGTTAAACCAAAAGGCATAACTCTATAAGCAAAACACCCCCAAGGTGTTATGAAGGTAGTCTTTCTTTGGTCTTCATCTGCAATTCTGATTTGGAAGTAGCCGGAGTACCCATCACACACTGTGTACCTTTCATGACCAGCCACTTCATTTAGTATTTCATCTTGAAAAGGCAAAGGAAAATGGTCCCTTTTTGTGGCTGCGTTTAGAGGCTTGTAATCCACACATACCCTCCACTTCCCATTTTTCTTTGGTGCTACCACAACTGGAGACACCCACTCAGAATCTTCCAATGGGTAGATAAATCCTGCCTTGAGTAATCTTTTTACTTCTTTTAAGAGTGCATCTTGTTGCACTAGCCCTAATCTCCTTAGCCTTTGCACCACTCGTTTGGCACCTTCCTTTAATTGGATATGGTGTTGGGTTACCGTCACTCCTTTAATGTGCTCGTAATCAGTTATAAAGAGGCCATCATGCTTCTTTAGTACCTGCAAATAGGGTTCTCTCTCTTCTTCTAGTAGGTCCTTAGCTAGCATCTCCTCTAAGCCTGTGGCTTCTTCCTTGTTTAGAGAGTCTTGACCACCTTCTCCTTCTGGGTTTCACAGTATTATACTCATGACTTCCAAAGAGCTAGCATCCTCCTCAGATGAAGAGCAGCTGCTTGTGCTCCATTCATCCATAGAAGTCTCCATCTCTAGGTCTTGTTGTCTACCCTGCTTCATGTCATACACAATTTTTTGTTGCTTGCCACCTACCTTATGATTTGGTCGCAACTCAAGGGAACCTGTCTCCCAATCTTGCCTAGCTTTCATAGCCATAAGCCAAGGTCTTCCAAGGATTAGCGGATAGCCCTCCCCCTTAGTTGGGATCACATAAGCATCAATTGAGATTGCAACACCAAAAGCTGAAACCTTCACTCCATTAACCTTTCCCACACAAGCCACCCTTACATTATTTGCCATCTTAGCTTGTAAGGAAGTTTGCTCCTTTACTTCCAAACCTAACCTATGCATTAATTTCTCTGTCATAACACAAATCTCGGCTCCACCATCTACGTACACATTGGAGACTCGCTGACTCTTAATCTCTGCATCAATGACTGGCATGATATCCTTCATGCCTCTTGCAATAATAGACCCAACTGACTTTTCCTTAGCCCTCCTGGTGCTGACCATCTTAGACCAGGTTCTACGCATCTTTGGGGAAAGGTGGAGGAGTTGCTGCCATGAAATCTTTGGTCCTTGCTTACTCACATCTGCTACCAGGTGGTAAGGTATGGATCCTACCCCAAGTGGAAAGTCTTCTACTCCTATGTGCCTCCTTGACATACTCTTCCTTTTCTTGTCTCCTATCACTTGGGAGGAACCCTCATTCCCTTTATCCGGCTCTGAAGCTTCCATTTCATCAGTTCTTTGTCTCCTAACTCTCTTTATTGGCATGGCAACAGCTTCCTCCATTTTTTCTTTCCCTTTATCCTTACCATTGTCAAGACTTATGACAGAGACAGCCCTGTCCTCCCCTCCCGATGGTAGTGGAGGGATCTCTGCTGGTGCTTGTGGTGGTGGAGGAGGGGGTCTCAATATTTGGATTGGTGGAGCCACGTGTGCATTTTGTCCATTTAGTGGCCTAGCTCGAGGAGGAGTGACTTGCTGGCGAGGAGGCCATCTTTGATTACCATTTCCTTGATAGCGTCGTGGATGGGGGCAATAATACATGCCGTGACCTACCTCTCCACAGTTGTAGCAAATGTACTCACGTGCTTGCCTTTGTCCTTCTTGTCTATTTCGTTCATTTCCTGGCTGGGGAGCCCTTACACCTTGAACCAGATTGATGGACAGGCTCTCTAGTTGATTGGTGATTTGCTGAAGTAATTCTTGTTGAGAGGACTCTTGGTCTGCTGCTCCTGTCCCTGCTACTACCCTTGTCGTAGGTTGAGCTAGCGGTGGAGGCTCCATTCCCCCTTGTAGTTGAGCTTGGAATTTTAACTTCCTATCCTTCTCCCTTGCATAAGTCATAGCTTTATCAAAGGTATCTGGGAATTTACCTTTTACCTTTTCTCGAAGGATGGGGTAAAGCTCTGCCAGGAAACAGTCCTTCTTTAGGCATTCTGGCGCCCTTTCCCCTTCACCTAGTGATGCACACCATTTCTCCCACAGGTTGGAAAACATTCCTTCATAGCTTCTATAGTCATTGGGTGATGTTTGGCGTAGCTCTAAGAGCTGTCTCCATATCTCCTCTGGAGGCTCATGGCGGCGAAATTCTTCGATGAAGGCCATCTTTAAGGACTCCCAGTCTCTTCTTTCTTCAGGTGCCAAAGTTTGATACCATAATTTTGCACATTCCCTCAAGACCAAAGGAAAGGCCCTTAACTTAGTAGCTTCGTCATCCCTTCCCGATACCAGAAAGGCCATTTCCAAATTATCCAAAAAGTCTGGAGCAACCTCCCCAGGCTTACCATAAAAATTAGGGAAGGCCATAAGTGAGAGAGTAAACAATTACACAAACAGCTCCAATTTATTTTAAAATAGAGTATGGTAATTAAAATTTGGAGCTTTAGCACAACTTAGCTCAAAATAGGATGAAGATCGACACATCAAAGGAATGGTAATAGTCTAGTAAGGATAGAATGACAAGATGAGGAGAGCGCAAGATTTCCCCAAGTCTCTCGGCTCCAAACAACAGGGCTATTCTTTGCTGATAAAAGATTTTTCTATTAATACAAATATTTACACGGATATGATGCACAAAATGGAAAGGAAACATGCGGGGATCATCATTCTCATTATTGGCATCCATACTTACACACAAGAGCCTAGCTTAGTTGCACCACCTTGGGACCAATGAGCTTGATCAGCCACAGAAGGTCAGCACCTCGGATCACTTCGACTCTTCCTGATACATCTGTGAAGACGTAAAGCGTGATGGCAACACTTTGTACAATGCTGGGCCTTTTAGCAAGCAACAATTGGATGCTATTACCATAATCAACATGACGAATGAAAGTGACACCATTAATGTGCAGCACATCATCAACTAAGATAGTTTCCTTAGATTGAGATAACTTCTTGAAAATTAGCAGCAAAGGTAGGACAGGGAGGCTTTTCACCCGGTCTCCAAAGCACTTTGGACAATATCCAAAGTGATCTTCACGCGGACAGGAGGTTGGCTTGGGATTGGTGGTGTCTGGATTCACAAAGTGCACTGGGAGCACTCGCAGACGGGCGGCAATCTTGTAGGCAAGCCTTCGCCTCTTTGCTTCAGGAGGATTTAGGGGTGAGAGTCGTGGTTGCAAGTTGGAGGTTGAAGTTGGTTGCTCACTAGCATTTTTCTTGCCTGTAGTGGTCATGTAATCCCTTATTAATGAGATTAAGCCAAATGTTACCTTACGCTTGAGCACGCGCTGCGGCCTTGGGCCACTTAGGTGTAGAGGTGATCTTCCTCCTCTTAGTCGGCTCCTCAGGAAAGAGAGGTCTGGTGATGCTTTCTCTTCCCTTAATGTGTGTCACAGTACCTTCGTGTATGTTGATGTAGAATATTTCAAGATCGTGTGCGTTGGAGGTTTCTGGAGCACTCATAGGTTGAGAGGAGAGGTATATCAAGCTCTTCTTCTTACTCTCCTTCGTTGGCGACGATCACGAACAAGGCATGTAGAAGAACTTACTTCTTGAATTTCAATGACACTGCAACCTGGTAACAAGACCTCGATGAAAGCTTTTAAGGCCTCTAAAGCCTCCTCCTCTTCTGTTCTCCAATTTGCAAACTCCTCACGCCATTCGTCCATGTTGTAGATTGCACATCTTCATTGCTTGTGGACTGAAGGTCTGTGTAGCCCTCCTCAGTGGGGGCACCAAAATGATAGCGGAAAAAAGAGCAGTGCAATCGGGTGGCCTCTCTACTCGTGCACACTCCACAAACCACGCCTCATGCAAACAAGCAAAGAACAAAACAAAGGGGGCACCACCCTAAATTAAGAGGTTTAGGGACCTCACACATAGTGCACATAGGCAAGTGAGACTTCTGGCATTATGATGGCATCAAAACATATGGCAAAACACATAGAAACGAAGCTTAGGGACCTTATGTAGCGTATATATACACAAGACATCAGCTTAACAATACAACAGCATCTGATCATACATAACAAGGATATAGAGAAGCAAGCCAAGGATGGCATAATCCCTTGTCAAAAACAATCAACACAGCAAGTAGGTATGATCCTACTAGCAACACATCAATACCTTAGAGAATGATGGCGAGGATGGTGGCCATGGAGCATGAGAGAAGACTCCTTATTTAGGTTTTAGGGCTAGTAATGTAGCATACTAGAGGGAGAGAGAGAGAGAGGGAGAGAGAGTAGAGCTCCATCCATAGCTCCTCGTTGTGAGCAATGTCGTCATAGCTTCGTTGCTTGGTGAATTGGGTGAAGTGTTGGTTTTGAGTGAGAGAAGGCCTCCTTATATAGGTTTCTGAGAGGGTTTAGGATTAGGGATAAACATGCTTAAATCCGCTGATTGGGGTTACTTTTTGCTTAGGGTGGTCAACAGATTGAGGTCACCTGATATATCACCATCAAGATATTCTCTAGAGTGATGTGAGAGGGGAGGGTAAATGCTGATTTTTCTGATTGTGACACATGGGGATAAGGCCTTGACCAGCATTTAAGAGCAGGTAAGGTGGCTGTTGAAACTGGAGGTTCTGCACATGTCAGGGGGGGACCTGCGGGGGGGAGGTGGCAGCTGGGTCCTCCTGAATATCAAATTCTCAAAAAATCCTCAACCATGGCTTCTTTTGACATGTGTTCTTTGAAAAAATCAGCATGTCTCTTTTCAACTCAAAAGTCTTTATCCCTGTTGACTCACCTTTACCATAAGATTTTCCCCTTTTCTCCTCCTGTAACTGCATTGTTGATGCCCAATCACTGCTTCTAGTCAGTGAATTGTTACCTACCAAATACTTATGGTGCAGTAAAAAATATTTACCATGGGTAAAAAACGTTACTGTAGGTAAAAAGTGATTTGTATTTACCATGTAGGTGAAAAATATTTACTGTAGGTAAAAAATATTTACTGTCGGTAAAAAAGTGAAAACGGAGTATGCTGTGCTGTGAGTCCACACGAACATCCTCGTGTAAATTTCACTAGAAATTCACACCTAGAATGGGCTATTCTGTAAGATATAGGTTGTAGGCATGCATAAGAGCTCGTTCCCACGTATCTTCTGTCCATGGCACTTTTTACTCTTTGGTGCTTGTGAAGTAGATTTTTCTTCTCTTTCGAGATCCCTTGGACTAGAGTATCCTCATCTCCCCAACAACTGACTGTGCCTTTATTGCATCTTCAGAAGGGGTCCTAAAAACCATGCATCAAAACCATTGACTGGTACAGAAATAACCTCCCCCTGCAAATCCGCCAAATAAAAAGAGATGGGCCCGCATGCTTGAAAAATCCAGAATGGTCCTGACCACCGTAATGTAAGCTTCCCAGGCATCTTCCCGAGACGGGAATTAAAGACAAGGACCAGCTGTCCCCGAACAAATTGTCGTGCTTTCGGGCGATCTAGCCATTTTTTCCGCCTAGACTGCAGATCCTACAGCACCGCAAAGCTATGCAACCGCTCTTCGTCTAGCTCCTACAAAACATCCAAACGATAAATCAAAGAATCTTCCGAAAGAAGCCGATCCGCAATCAGCATCCGCAGACTCGGAATCACATGCTCCACTGGGGTGATTGCCTCCATGCCAAATGCCAACTTAAAAGGAGTCAATCCTATTGCCACTTTATAAGTTGTCCGATAGGCCCATAAGGCGGAAGGAAGTTTCACATCCCAATCTGTTCAATGCATATTCACTAACTTTGTTAATATCAGAATCAATTGCTTATTAGTTGATTCTGCTTGTCCATTCGCCTGAGGATAATATGGAGAAGATTTCCTGTGTAATACAAAATAAAACCGTAGCATTCTCTCCATCACCTTATTCAAAAATTGACTTCTCCTGTCACTAACCATCTCAATTGGGCAGCCATATCTGGAAAAGATATCCTTATATAAGCATCCAACCACAAAAACTGTAGTATTATCTCTCAAAGGCCATGCCTCCACCCATGTGGTAGCGTAATCCGTGGCTGTCAAAATATACTTATTACCTGTGTGAGCTGCAACTAGTTTAAAAGGTCCAACAAAATCCAAACCCCACTTTTGAAAAGGCTCCAAGGGCAAAACCGGCTGAAAAGCCATTCTGGACCGTTTGGTAGGTTGTCCCAACCGTTGACACACATCACACTGTTGCACATAATTTCTCACATCCTGAAACAATGTGGGCCACCATAATCCTGATTAGAGAATCTTTCGAGCTGTGATTAATGCTACAAAGAGACCTCCCGCAATACAGGTATGGGCTTCCTCCAAAACTGCTTCCTGCTCCTGTGGTAGCACACATCTGAGTAATGCATCTGCCACCGTACGATAATACAGCTTCCCCATAATAATCTCAAAATTCTTGCTTCTGATAGCCATACGTTTCCTCTGATGGCTGGACAAGAAGGATAGTCTTTCGCCACTGTCGAGAAAATGAAACATCTCCTCATTAGAAAATTTCGTAGGTCATTTAGAGGGCCTTGTAAGAAATTGTATTTCTCTCTCTAGAAACTTTTTATAAAATGCACTTGCACCTTGTGAGTACGTCCAAAAGGACAACCAGACACTCTAAAAAGTAGATTTATGTTCCCAATCGTCCTTGAAAACGGTCACTTTTTAATTTAATATGAGCATCTTTTTCAGGAGGCAGGTGCGGCGCATTCAATGCAGCTTACGTCCTCACTAAAAGTTAAAAAGTCACAAACTATCAAATAGTGATAGATTTTGAGGCTTTTGACACCACCAATGCGTTCGGAACGCCAAAATACCCTAAAAACGAATGTCTACTTGCCTCATTCCGACAATCGGAGAGGCAAAAAATGTCAAAAAACCCCCAAAAATGGGCTTTTTACTTAAGGCGCGCGAGGAGGCATTTCTAAATTTTAGAATGCCCCTCTGCGCGCCGTTAGTACAAAGCTCCTTTTAGTGATTTTTGGACACTTATTTTTCCAGAAAACCCCTTTTTAGAGGTTTTTGGACATTTTCCTCTCAAAAAGCTCCCTAAAAAGAGGAAAAAGGGGCTTTTTACTAACGGCGCGCGAGGAGGCATTCCAAAATTCTAGAATGCCCCTCTGTGCGTCGTTAGTACAAAGCTCCTCTTAGTGATTTTTGGACACTTATCTTTCCAGAAAGCCCCTTTTTAGAGGTTTTTGGACATTTTCCTCTCAAAAAGCTCCCTAAAAAGAGGAAGAAAGGGCTTTTTACTAACGGCGCGCGAGGAGGCATTACAAAATTTTGGAATGGCCCCTCGCGCGCCGTTAGTAAAATGTTCCTTTAGGGCTTTTTGACATTTTTTTGCCTCTTTGGATGTCTGAGCGAGGCAATTGGACATTCATTTCTAGGAGATATGTGCGTTCTGGACGCATTGACAATATCAAAAGTTTCAAAATCTTCCACCACTTGATAGTTTTGTGACTTTTTGAGTTCTAGTGATGATGTAGCCCGTATCAAATGCACCGCATCTACCTTCTGAAAAAGGTGCTCGCATTAAATGAAAGAGAGTGCTCGTCTTCAAGGACCACTAGATTATTAAATGAGGAGAGGGACACCTTTTATATTTTTGTTAATATCAATCTATTTTTCTACGTAACGTAGGCTCTTCTCTCATTGGAGGAGCTTATTTTCCTCTCTCTTCCAAAAGGCCCTCTAAAAGACCTCCGAAATCTCCTAATGCATACCATGTCCATGGGATGCTAGAGATGACCCTTGCCTGTTGCGAAACTGCTGTATCCTCTGCAACTACACCTGTTAGAAACAGAGACGCATCCGGAAATTCATCAGCTACACCCATCGCGGCTCACCGGAATCTAACCTGAATAGGTAGTTAGCCACCGCATGCTGAGCCCCTGGACGATGTATGACCTCAAAGTCAAATTCCTACAGCAAAAGCACCCATCTGGCTAATCTTCCTGTCAAATTCTGTTGCCGTACCAGGTATAAAAGAGCTGAATGATCCACATGGAAGAAAAAACGTCGGTCCAACAGATAGTGCCGAAATTTCTTAACTGTAAATCATCCCTAAACATTCCCTTTCGGTTACTGAATAATTTCTTTCTAAGGATGATAATCGTGTGCTGGCATAATAAACAGGTCGGAACCATCCTTGACTTTGTTCCTGCATCAGCACACTGCCAATAGCTCGATCCGAAGCATCCACAAACACATGAAAATCCTGACCCCAATTAGGAGGAAGCATAATTGGAGATGTGGATAGCTGAAGTTTTAATCTCCGAAAAGCCAAATCACATTCCTGTCCATTCAAAATCTATATCATGCGCTGTCTGAGTAATCGGGATTGCCGAATGCGTGACAAACTGCAAATGTCTCCCATGCCAACGGGCTTGACCCAGGAAAATGTGACACTGTTTCTGGTTCCGTGGTGGAGGTGCTTCCATAATTGCGGCTATTTTATCCGGATCCACGAAAATACCATCTTCAGAAATTATATGCCCCAATAACCTGCCACTGCGAGCAACAAATGCACACTTTAAAGGATTCTAGTTGAATTTTACCTCTCTGCATTTCATAAAGCATAACTGTAATTGCTTCAAGTGCTCTAATTGCGCTCCAAAAACACTGAGATCATCCAGAAAAATTCTCATAAAATCCATCAAATAAGGACCAAAAATTTGGAACATATCCCTTTGAAAAGTTGAAGGCGCATTCCGTAATCCGAACCACATCACTGTGCAGGCAAACACACCCCATGTGGTAATAAAAGTTGTTTTTGGATGATCATGCAATGCCATTCGTATTTGGTTATATCCACTAAACCCATCCAGAAAAGTATACATCTCATGTCCTGCTGCATCATCCAAAATGGAATCCAAGAATGGAAGAGGAAAAGGATGTGGAACAGTAGCCGCATGTAATTTTCGGTAATTACACAATTTCGGATTTGCTTGTTTTTCTTGGGTACAACCACAATTGGAGAAATCCACTCCGGATTATCAATAGGGGTAATAAAACCCACTTCCAAAAGACGATCAATTTCCATCTTAACTTGCTTTGCCACATTCGGATTCATCCTATATGAGTGCTGCTTCACCGGCAACGCATCTGGTTTCAGATTTATCGTATGCTGATAAAACTTAGGATCCAATCCTTGCATATTCGCATATTCCCATGCGAAAACATCCTTAAATTCTGTCAATAACTTAATCAAATCATCGCTAAAACTTGCCTCAAGCTGCTTATTAATGTATATGGGCTGCGACTCCGCTTGCTCCCCAAGAAAGACCTTCTCTAATTCATCTTCTTTAACCCTTGTAATTTTTTCCATCTACGCCTCAAACGCACGTTCTTGCTGAATAACGTCCTCCAAGGTTCAAGAGTACTTGGAAGCACCTGTTGTTGATCCCCTATTCCTGCTGGAGTTCCTAAATCCCCCACTGAGTTCCCCTTCAGAACCAGAGAAATATCCGCCAGATATAAAGAGACCAAATCCGGATTAGCTTTCAGAAATTGCTCCTCTTCATCCTCTTCTAATCCTTCCACCATATTTATTGTTTCTACTATCACCGGCCATGCTGCTTGAACTGGTTTTCTGCATGTTTCCAAATCACCCGCACTTTCCTTCTACCCTTCTTTACTGTAAGCATGTTTTCTTCCCAATTATGCTTTACCCTCGCTTGTCGTAACCAGGGTCTCCCCAAGGTAATGTGATAATCCTGTTTATGATCCTCAATATTCAAAACCACTAAGGAAACGACAAAAGATAAGCCTGCCACATCCAAGACAATGCCCCAAAGTAACCCCATTGGTTTCACTCTTCTTTGATTTGCCATGCGGACTACAAAGGGTGCAGGGTCCCAATCACTGAGTCCAAAATGCTTACAAGATGCTTGAGTAATAATGTTTACTCCCGCTCCTCCATCCAATAGTACCTTGTCAATGTATGTTCCATGGTATCTAGCTGACATCTCTGGAATGCGGGTATCCATGATCCTATTTGTCGGCAACGGGGCTGAATCATCCTCCTCGCTTTCAACTTTCCCGATGGCGACTTCCCTCAGCTCTGTGGACGTTTGTCACAGCAATGTATTATGAAAATTCGGGACCAATTTCAACAATGAACCTAGAGGTACTTGTATTGGCGACGTGAGGACCTCTTTTCAAAGTGAATTCCAATCCTCCTCTTCTCGAATATCATCCTTATTTCCAACTTTTCCTTCCTTTATTTCCAAGCCCACAGTCGATGGTCCTGATGACTTCACTGGTGGTGCGGATTGTGGCAACCAGGACACAGTCTTTTTCCGCACTTCTTCCTGAGCCGTCCAATCCGGAATCTTTAAATCGGGTGTTGGAACCACATTTTTACCCGATCGCGTGATTAATGAAGCCACTGGATCAGACTCCTTCAATCCTTCAATCTGAACCATAGCCACACTAGGCTGTTTCCCTGCAGTGCATTCCTACTTCTTTCGATCATATTCCATAGCTTCAGTACACTCGGATCGCCAGTGCCCATCCCCGAAACAGAAAAGGCATGTCTTGGGGCGATTAGGATCTCAGCCACCTCTTCCGCGACCTCGTCCTCCTCCTTGACCCCGTCCTCCTGCTTGACCTTGCAAAGGCGTCTCTGATGTATGAGCATGAGCCATCACCACAGCATGCTCTTGTCCCTGCCCTATCTGTGGTTGTTGCCTTGTAGAAGAGTCTCCTCGACTCCAATGACCCTGACCATTGAAATAACATTCCACTATATTATGAGTATTGGTCGTGCAAATCGCACACCACTTTTGATTCATTGCGCACTCCTGAGTAGCATGGCCCGGATTCCGACACTGGGTACACCATAGTTCCTTCATACTTTTAGCCACCACAGCTGATTCCGACGATTCGGATGAAACACCTTTCCCGTGACGCTCGAATTTTTTCCTAGGTGTCTCTTCCGATTCTTTCCCCGAATCGCTGTTTCCTGAGTCTGAGGAATCTGATACTGCGGACTCCGACTCCGAAATATCACTGCCACTGTCTTGCGACTTTCGATGAGATTTCTTCCTGTCTTTTTTCTTTGATTTCTTTGGAGATTCCGTATCCTCTAAAGCTTCTCCTTCTACTACAGCCCTAGCAATTACATTATCGAGTGGAGTAGTTACCTTATCCATTGTTGCCATAGTAGTTCTGAGATCCTTGTTGAGCCCCCGCAAAAAATAATCATTCAGCACTTCTGCTGCCGGCCTTTGTGCCCGAGGTACCCTCTGCAAAAGCATCCGAAATTTTGCAATGTAATCCTCCACTGGCAATGACTTCTGCCGCAACGTTCGAAGCTTTTCCAAATGTTGAGGGATTGTCTTTTTCGTTCTAAACCTTCGTAGAAACGCTCTGGATCCATCGACATACTTCTGAAAATGATCATCAAGGTATTCGGACAACCATTTCATAGCTTTCCTCGAGAGTGTAGATTCAAACACTAATTGTTGGTGGAGAGGAATCACCACCCAAGGATGATTCAATCCATAAGCTTTATTGAATTGGCGCAAATGTGCATCAGGGTCTTCTCTCGAAAGACCTTGAAATCAGCCATACTTAATCTGAGGATGTTCCATCACCCCTTGCCCAACTTTACCTCTTTCCGAAACAAGCTGACGAGCACTAGGAGGTGGGGACTGTGGTGGAGACACCCCCGGACTACTTACCGGAGACGGTGGTGGAGCAACTTGTGTGGGTGAGGGTGAACATACGACAAGAGGACATGACTCACTGCGTGGAGTAGGCCTCGCTCGTCGCAACCGCCTACCACGCACCGAGATTGGTGATGGAGATACAGATTCCTGAACCTGCGGTGAAGAAAAAACAAATTCATCCGAACCGCCTCTCCTATGACGTCTTCCTACAATTGGAACCAGAGGGTCAGGCGGACCCTGCGACCTAGTGCGCATGCATATTCATCGCAGGTCGTCCATCACGCATCGTGGTCACCATATATAATGGCTATTGCCCGCACAGGAGCAATAGGCATTACGGGAATGATTACGCGCAAACTACATGATGTGAACGTCAAACACCTATAAATAGGAGAGAATACAGTACACAGTACATAGGCACAAAACACCTCCTGCTTCATTCATATGTAATCCGGACACAGAGTTACAACAACAGATGTCATGAAATAACATAGAGGTTGGTTGGTTACATCCAAAGATGGGTATGCCCCCCCATATACAACCACTGCTCCAGCGCAGATCAGGAACGGTGCACACACTCCTGTCCCATGATATCTTGTGAAGAGATGCCACCACGACTGTCGCATACCGCATGACTCCTGATCCACAATGTCCACACCTTTGCAGGACCACAGGACCGCATGTGCGACTCATGTCGTAACACTCTGTCCCAACTCGTTCTGGCAGATTACCTTCATCCATTGCATCTTCATCTACAAGTGTCAAATCTGCCTCATCTGTGTCATCCCTTGTATATCTGTCAGCTTCCTCTGCCATACCTTCGTCCATCTCATCTAATGTCACAGTAGTATCTGTGTCGTTTGACTGACTTTCCTCCAGAAGCTCATGCCCTTTAAATACTTGTTTATTTCTTGGAGCAACCTCAACCACAAACCACCATTGTCGCTCTCAAGGGTCCGGTACAAAGACCACTTGCTCGCAATGTTCGGGGAGAGCAAATGTGTCGCTCGCATCTGTCCAAACCTTTGTAGAATTTATTTGCACAAGCTTGTTTCCATCTCTACGTACCGTTGCATTGCGACCAGAAGTAATCACCTTGAACCACTTCACATCCAACAAAAACATCTCAAACCACCTGAAGTTGACTTTCAAGATATCTGACACCAGGCCACAATAATCGAGGTTGCTAGTGCTCTCATTCGTGTCTCTGGCACTGGCCCTGCTCTTTTGCATGAAACTAACCATTATCCCACTGTCAAACGTGTTTGTTCTGCTGTCAATTTGTTGTATTCTGAAATGATTTCCATGCAACCAGAGTGCCATGTATGTATGATACTTCCTATCACATCCAATATCCATCTCTTCCTCTTCTAGAGATATGGGTTCTTCGATCTCTCGAGCTGCTCTCACTGTCTTGTCCAACCATGCCATTGTAGGGAATTCAGGTAGAGGAACGAGATAGTCTGGCAAGGGTAAGCCTCTAGTCGTTCAGCTTCGCCTGAAATCGTGTCGCTCCCTATTGCGTATCGTAGATTCTCTACGATTTCTCTAGCAAACTCTCTGTACTTGTGCACATGCTCATTACATATCCTACGCATGCGCAGGATTTGATACTTGCAGAGCGTGCATGAGCATGCAATCTTTTTCTCCATGTTAGTTGATGACGTTGCCATCTACAATGATTATGAATGTTGTTTTAATATATATACTCCTCACAATGTAAACTACCTCGCATTCTCTAGTCTTGCTCGATCTCCGTACACCTCAGTCTAGAGGTGTACGGAGATCAGGACCACCGGGTCAAAATCTCGTCTTTATTGGTCAAATCCTATATGGGTAGACATATACGTGCACTCCGAGGTGTACATGGCAATGCATGTAGCGGGCAAAACCCCTTTGCCTCTTTTAGTTCCATAGTTTCTTCTAGAGGGAGAGAGAGAGAGAGAGAGAGAGAGAGAGAGAGAGAGTTTCTGTCCTTTTCACACAATTGGTCATCCAACCTAACTCTTTTATGCCGACTTTCACTATCTACTATCTATCTCTCTCTCTCTACCTCTGTCGCTATCTCTAGTTAATTCTCTCTCTCTCTCTATATATATATATATATCACTCTCTATCTCTCTATTTCTCTCTCTCTCTCTCTCTCTCTCTCTCTCTCTCTCTCTACGTACCCTATCTCTTGTTCTTTCTCTCTCGATCTCGCTCTCGCTATCTCTCTTTCTCTCTCTATTTCCCTCTCTCTCTCTCTCTCTCTCTCTCTCTCTATATATATATATATATATATATATATATATATATATATATCACTCTTTACTTCTCTCTCTCTCTCTCTCTCTCTCTCTCTCTCTCTCTCTCTCTCTCTCTCTCCCACAGCAGAGCTCGTCGCTTTACACTAGAGGCATACTGATCGAACAAGCGACTGAGCTAGGGAGATCCAGACACCCACGACTGTGGAGGACTACACAACATCGACAGAGGCTGCATCAGAGGATCCAGGTCAATTTGGCTCGACATGCACAACGCCCGGTCAGACTACTGACCATGGACGAGATTGATGAGATTCGCCAGCACCCGATGCTGGATCTCCTACGATCTACCTATCCTAGCTAGCTGTTTTAGCTGCTTGATCTACACCCAGCAGTTTAGGATTCCATAATATTTTTTTTGTCATTTTGTCATCTTGTTACTCTGACTTTCATATTTCTCTCTCTTTCTCTCTTGGATTTTCTACACACAACACACACATTTCTCTCTCTCTCTCTCTCTCTCTCTCTCTCTCTCTCTCTCTCTCTCTCTCTCTCTCTTTAGTTTCTTACACACAAAAACGTTTCTCTCTCTTTCTCTTTGATTACCTACACACACACACACACATTTCTCTCTCTCTCTCTCTCTCTCTCTCTCTCTCTCTCTCTCTCTCTCTCTCTCTCTCTCTCTCTCTTTCCTACACACACACACACACACACGATGTAGAGAGAGAGAGAGGGGTTGGGGAGGGAGAGCTTCATAATACCTGCGCAGCAGGTTTTGGCCAAGAGATCTGAGTGCTTCGCATGCGAAAATGGCTGCCTACGCGCGGGTTTCCCTATTTTTCCCCCAATTTTTTGCGTCGATATACTTGTGGTAATATCCGTCGATATAGCGTGGAAACGTATGCCTTGCCATAGGTATTTCCACGCACATATTGACGGATATTCTGATGCATATATTGACGGGATGCAAGTACGTCAATAACCGTGTGGAAAGGTACGGCCGTCGATATCTTGATGTTATGTTGTAGTGAAATTTGTTTGGTTTTTTGCGGTAATGCGAGCGATAATACCGCGCATATATTATAGTGCAAGGACATGATTTTCTTCAAAAAGCAAAGCTTGTGGAGAACCTTGTTTGAGAAGATGAATTAAAATTTTGGTGCTCGTAGTACATTGGTTTTTTCTTGGAAAATTAGTTTTTTTTAATAGTGCAAGATAGATATCTATCTTCTATCTATACTATACTTATGCAGCTTAAAAATTTTAAGCAAGAAGAAGATATCCACTTGTCATGCATTGGTTCACTTTACAAAAGTCTAAACCAAACATCTAATGTAAAATGCAAAAGTGAAGGGTCAGATTTGACATGCATGGGAAAATGAAAAGCCTTTCAAAATGTACAATCTAAAGACCATTGACTTTCAACTATACATAGAATAAATGTATAAATTTAGTTTCACTCCAC
The DNA here is from genome assembly GCF_014529385.1 of Adiantum capillus-veneris. NCBI lineage: Eukaryota > Viridiplantae > Streptophyta > Polypodiopsida > Polypodiales > Pteridaceae > Adiantum > Adiantum capillus-veneris. Next base: position 119,132,613 of record NC_140944.1, read on the forward strand.
CTAAGCAAGTAAACATAATTTTGGTGGAGATTTTTTTATTTAATAAAAATTTGATTTTTAATGATATATTTGGCTTTGTTTTATCAAAGGGTTTTTTTCAAGACCAATATTGATATCTTTTATAAATTTGTGTAAGTTTTTATTTTTAAAAGCGATTGAGAAAAAGGAGAAGGTTCGCATGTCCGCGCATCAATTTAGGTCGATCTCGCTTTGAGGACATGCATTCAAAGGTAGGGGTTGTTATCTACATTATTGAGAGAGAGAGAGAGAGAGAGAGAGAGAGATTTTACGATTGAGCTCATGGGGACTCCTACTCACTAGGGACACCCTTGCCCTTAAGACATTGTTATTTTCTTAATATTATTTAGGTCGATCTCGCTTTGAGGACATGCATTCAAAGGTAGGGGTTGTTATCTACATTATTGAGAGAGAGAGAGAGAGAGAGAGAGAGAGATTTTACGTTTGAGCTCATGGGGACTCCTACTCACTAGGGACACCCTTGCCATTAAGACATTGTTATTTTCTTAATATTATCATGTATTTTCAAAAGAGTAGCTAATATTTTTTCCATATAAAACAAGAAAAATTCTATCTATATCTATACTTCTATACTATATATAATTGAGCTTAAAATTTTCAAGGAAGGAGAGACCCTCCATGTGTCACATTCTGCTTCATTTTTAAAAAAAACATTTAATTGAAAATGCAAAAGTGAAAGGTGAGTACTAGGATGGTAGAAAATGAAAAGACTTATGAGTCTTGACAGTGGAAAGTAAAAAAGACTTTAGTACTCTATCTACATTTATAATACTTAATCCTATAGTTTTTGGAAGACTAGTGCCTCAATTTCAAGGCTGACCTTTAACTACTGTTATTTTTGAAAATCATTTGAAGGGTGGCTTTCCTTTACATTTTGAAGGCCATAAAGAGTTTTTCCCCATGTGTTGCTCAATGAACCTCCCTTCGGAGGTGCGTATGGACCTTCTATGTCGTAAATGATCTTTGATCTCGATGCTCAAAGTTCAAAATCTAGATGCATGTATTCATGTAAGCGTGTGTGTGTGTGTGTGTGTGTGAGAGAGAGAGAGAGAGAGAGACCCATTCTCTCGATGTTTGTGAATATAAGAGACAAAGTCGACGTGCCATTTCCCAAGGTGTTGGCGCATTACACGAAGGCTTTCCCCATATGCATTGCATTAATAAAGTACATTGAGCTTGACAATTTATCGATAGGAGTCCAACAAGTTGTTATGAATGTCGTGCACGCATTATGTGTGTGTTTATGTGTGTGCGAGAGAGAGAGAGAGAGAGAGAGAGAGAGAGAGAGAGAGAGAAAGAGAGAGAGCACCATTTACTACATCTTGTGTGAGTGAGTGTTTGTGTGTCCATGAGAGAGAGAGAGAGGGTGAGAGGGCTCTCACACCGGCACTAGAGAGAGAGGGGAGGGAGAATCAGCATTGGTTTTACAATCAGCGACAATCGATGAAATCCACAATCGAGAATCAAAAATAAAAAATTGACCTCGACATCTATGAAATTGAGAATTGACAAAATTGAGAGTTGACTCAATTTGGAAAGTTCAATTCAACAAATCTAAGGTAGAAGATGTGCAAGCCCAAGGTACGAGCAGACTTCAACAAACGGAAAAGGTGGATGACGCTAGATTTTAACACTAGATTTCTTTGAGTTTATTCAGTGCTCTCGCCTTTGGGTGGATTGGGAGTTCAAAAGTGAGTTTAAAAATTTATAAGTGGGATTGCACTAAATCTAGGTTTTCTAAAGCGTTTAAAGAAAAATCTCAAAATTTTGTAAGAGGACTTACACTAAATCGAGTTGAGGCATAGTGCTTTCTCCTAAAACTTAGAAAGCTTGCATAAGATAAATTTTAGGGGCAACTTGATTATATTTGAAGGCTTTTACACTCAATTTTTCTATACTTTGTAGGTTTCCTCACCTTCAAATCTATAATCTAGATATGAATTTCAAAATCTATAAGTGGGATTACACTAAATTGAAGATTTTTCAAGCATTTGGCTATACTATACCTTTCTTCAAATATTGTAGAGGCAAATTTACTATATTTGAAGGTTTTTGCACTAAACTTCTCTGCACTTTGTAGATTTTCTAAACCTTAATTTATGTTCTCTAACCTTTGTTTTTTCGTTTTAAAATGCTCTTAAGAGCTTGATTTGAAGTAACCTTGGCATATCCTTTGCACAAGGGTCTCCAACCAATACAACATATGCACATTGTGACCCAAAACGTACCCGAACATTTTTGCAAGTACACTATATTTCTATCAAGTTCTTCTTCTCGGCAAGCCGCTTCCTCTTGCTTGATAAAAGCCATTCACAATTAGAGATAAATCTCAAATTTTTTAGATGGGATTATACTAAACCTAAGTTTTTTCCTCCAATCGTTGTGGGTGTCCTAGCATTCAAATTAAATCTTACGGATTTATGGTCCTTCCTAGAGAGAGAGAGAGAGAGAGAGAGAGAGAGAGAGAGAGAGAGAGAGAGAGAGAGAGAGACCCTTTTCTTGGCACCCAATCCACTCTCTTTCTTGGCACCCAATCGTTGTGGGTGTCCTAACATTAAAATTAAATCTTACGGATATATGGCCCGAGAGAGAGAGAGAGAGAGAGAGAGAGAGAGAGAGAGAGAGAGAGACCCTTTTCTTGGCACCCAATCCACTCTCTTTCTTTATTTGCCTTGGTCCCTTCTCCCCCCCCAACCCCCCCGCCAAGCCCTTTCCTTGTGCCACGTGGCAAGGGCCTCCAAGGTGCATTAGATATAGTTGAGAAAATTTGTAGGTGGGATTATACTAAACCTATGTTTTTCTTGAGCACCCCGGTACACAATAGATTTTTGCTATTATTCAATTGTCCATTATCTATACTTTTTGTAATGGAGTTTGAAAAATCAAAGGAAGAAAAGGGCCTCCACGTGTTGTTTTTTGCTTGATTTGCATGGCATATTGGATCAATGCCAAAATTGAGTTGTTGAGTCCCTATTGGGTCGTCCTTCTTACCGTAGACGCATTAAAGAGCATTTGACAATTGAGTAAAGTGGTTCAGATTGTATGCGATTCCATCCTTTTTCAATGACCTGCAATAGTCAAAATTGTACGTCTGACAACCAGTTGTCAGCCTGTGTGTGTGTGCGTGCGTGTGGGTTTGTATGTGTGTATGAGAGAGAGAGAGAGAGAGAGAGAGAGAGAGAGAGAGAGAGTAGGTGACATAATTAATCCATTACTAACTTTGCCAAGAAATTAGAAAACATCATTTATTCACTATAAACATAGTGGATGACTGCTCAGGATATACTCAAACCAAGTCCTCTTGTTCCATTCATGCCTTAATGTTTTACATGTGATTAATTCAAATAGGGAGACTAATGTATCAAATAATGGAAAAATATCACCAGAGATTGAATTAGAGAAGTGGATGTCCATGTTACCTGTCACCATCACCACAAATAAAAACATGAGAATGTTAGTACATGTTGGTGGCAGACAAGTGTATTAAGAAATCCACACTTGTTATTGATGTCACCCTAATGCAAAAAAGAACTCTAAGTGATAAATGACCTGAGAGGAGGAATCCATGAGGTGAAAGTGTTGTGGTAGTAGTACACTCAAAAAAAGCTAGCCTATCCCTTCTTCTTCTCTGTCCTTTCTCTCTTGTCCTTTATAGAGAGGAGTCCCCTCATGCCTTGATTTTCCAAGAAGTGGTATAGTTATGTTGGTAAGAGTGGTGGGGTCCTTTTTGGGAGTGGGAGGTATTCTTGGAGTCCCAATAGTTTGAGTTGGTTAGAGAGTGGGGTCTTTTGGTTCCAAAAAACAATAATCCTTTGTCCCAAGCATACCCACGACATCCCTTATGTAACCCTTTTCATTTTTCAACAAATAGGTTCTATGGATGTCCTTTTTTCTAAGGCTAAAGTGTTTGGGTAAAAAAAGGGGAGAGAGAGAGAAAAAAGTGGAGATAGATAGAGAGGGAGAGATAGAGATAGAGAGGCCCTCCACCACCCACACTAGGTATTGTGTAAGAATATCCCTGAAATATGGGGGGCACTAGGCCCCCCATAGGGTTACTAGTGCCCTCCAATTTCCAAAGTTTGCAGTATTTTGTTTGGATCACAAGTATGTGGGGAGGCTATGCAATTTTTAAGGTATCCCCTCACTAGTCTCCATAGTTTGGCACGTTCAAAACCATTAAGGCAGAAGGCTTGAATTAATTGCTTGATATCAATAGAGGCATCCTTTGGATGAGTATTGCAAAACAAGATGGGTTTTAGTTGAGAAATGATAACTTTATGTGCCCAGTCTGAAGGCCGATTGCTAGATCGTTTTATGAATTTGATATGTGGATAGGGTATGTCTTCTTTTTTTGTCAATCTTTTGATGAGTAGACCATTGTCTATGGAAAGATTGAGATTGAGAAATTTGGTTGAGTCTTTTTTCTCATGGTCTATTTCTAGACAATCAGGATAGATTTTATGGCAATTCATAAAATGAGTTGGATCTGCGGAGTTTATCAAGACGATGTCATCGAAGTATCTGAAAGGAGTACCCAGCTTGTTGAGGATCGATGGGGCATCTGAGTCCCTTAGTGTTTGTTCTATGAAATCATATTCAAGGGAGTGGAGATATAAGTTACACCAAAGAGGGGAGCATGCTAGTCCCATCGGGATACCATTTATTTGCTTGTACACCATTCCTTGGCATTGAATGAACATGTTTGAGATTAGCCATGTGTTTTGAGCTATGACCTCATCCATAGAGAAGGAAATCCCGGATTTGTATGCATGACGAGACCATGTACCTTGGATGCATCGGGTGGGAAAATTTCTGAATGAGATAAACTTTTCAGGGATCTATGTGAATGCATGTTTGATAAGTCGTGAGAGGTTTGCAATTAGCCCATTTTTCCCTTGATGAGGGATGTTCTCATAACATTTCTTAATATCCCCCGAGAAGAGAGATTTAGCATTTGTTGGGAGATTTAAAATGCATTCGTATACCGAGCAACAATCCACCAAGATTGGATGTGGATGTTATGGCATAATAGTGCCTTTTGGTTGAGTTTCCATGCTCTTGTTTTGAGGATCGGAATGCATGTTTTTAGGATACATTCCATGAGTAATGAGATTTTCGAGTAGCAACAAGATACCCCACAAGTTATCCATCTAAAGGCATTTTTGTGGCTTTTGCATATTGTGGTGATGTAAGGGAGTGAGCAATGTGAAGGTTGTGTTATTGGGTTGAGGTGCGACAAGATGGAGGATATGGTTTGCTCCGCACTCATCTTGTAAGATTGGAAATCTTTTCCATTCAGTCTCTTCCTTGCTTCTGTGGAGATGAAGTGTTTGCAGATTATTACAGGGTGGTTTGTTGCTTTATCTAAGCATGTGATAAAAAACTTTTGCTTGACATCCTCTATTTCTGCATCGTGATTAGGGTAGGTTTGGTGTTGTCTTTTGATGGGCAGAAATCTATGGCAAGCATATACACTGATTATCAATTAGGTGATCTAATACTTGGTGAAGTTCATTCATGGCTTGTTCAAGATTAGGAGACTTTGAAGGTATATGTCCTAAACCCTGTTTGCATAAGGTAGAGAGAGGGTTACTCATGAATGTTTCCAAGTTGGTAGAGATGATGTGTCCCCAAATGTCATCTACTTCGTTAGGATATCTCAAGAATTGGCATTCATGTTTATCTTGCGAAGTGAATACTTCTCTGGCATTACCCATCGTAAGTTTTAGGGGTGGGTCAAATGACCAACAAAGCATGCATTCTCCCCACAAGGGAGTAGTGATCACACTTAGACCAAAGAAGAAGAAGCTGAAAAAATGTTTCCAATTAGGTAAATCAAGTAGGGGGTTTACAAAACGGATGGGGATGAAGATCCCTTTCATTTTTTCCATCTTGGATAAGTGCCAACGACCATGCGGGGCCCTAGAAACCTGTCAGCCAGAAAGAAACCTAAATTCAAAAAAAATTACGTCATACAAGAAAAGCTCAATCATATAGTAGAGATTTGGCAGTGTTTCCCACATTAGAGCTAAAGGCAGCCCTATTTCTAGGCGTTGGGTTAGAGTTTTGAGTGGGGTTAGGAGGAAAAATGGGTGTGCCATGAGATGATCTACTGCTACTCACAGAAGTAGAGGGTGAAGGGTGACCACGCCTAGGAGTGGGTGTGGAGTTGTAGGAGCGTGGGGGGGTCATGTAGCGTCCGCGACCGTGAGTGTGCCGATTTTGTTCACCCCGAGCTCTCTTCCTACCATCCAAATGCTCGCGTGCCGGTGCTATGGCCTGCTTTATGAAGAGATCCACCTCATGTTGCATATTTGTAGTTGGAGGTGTTTGATTAAACAATACCGAGAATCTGATGGCTTCCTTCAATTTCTCCCGATAGAGCATGTGAATCAGCAAGGCTTTTAGAGCTTCCTATGCTTCTTTTGCCAGCCAGCTGAGAAAGAGTATTGTAGAGTTTTTGAGAGAAGATCTGGGAAAGAATGCTTGTAGATGGTGCATAATCATCCACAGCGCTTGATCGAACAAGAGTACATTGTTGTCCTTGCATTGGTCGGCAAACCCAAGCATCTGGCAGCCACATTTTAAGAATGGTCTGTGGATATTCCAGATCTATGTCGTGTAGTTTGTATCGCGTCCATTAGTCAAGATGACCCCTTTCACTCCTATTACACAGCCCAGCACTGCTCTGCACCTATGGGTATCAAAGGCTGACATGCTGAATGGCGCCGCAATCAGAGTATTTTCCACAATGTTCGAGGAATTTCCTTCCAAAATCTACATCAGTCCGATTCGGGTAGCTTGCTTATCACTGTTGTTCAGCAGCGTGAGAACCAGGTCTTCACTAAAAGGGGCGAGCACTGTAAAGTTTCCCAATGACGAGAGAGAGAGAGAGAGAGAGAGAGAGAGAGAGAGAGAGAGAGAGAGAGAGAGAGAGAGAGAAGAGAGAGACCACATAGATTGTGCAAATCACTTTTTTTTGACAATGTGCAGATTGTAGTAGTCAAAATTTTGTGTGTGTGTGTGTGTGTGTGTGTGTGTGTGTGTGTGTGTGTGTGAGAGAGAGAGAGAGAGAGAGAGAGAGAGAGAGAGAGAGAGAGAGAGAGAGAGAGAGAGAGAAAGAAAGTGCTCTTCCACTAGCAAGTAGACAGAGAAAGAGAAAGAATTAGGTGGGTCATTTGGGACCAAGACCAAGACCATGATCACGATAGCTACTAATGATCATGTTGAGGCGAACATGGGACAAGCACTGTCCATTGGTGGGGAGTGCTCGGTAGTAGAATATGGGTGCTCAAGGCAATAGCTGTGCATGGGTTTGCTTGAGCCACTAAAATTTTGGTCTGGTAGCAAGAGAGTAAAGAGCGAATGGCCTAGATGGGAGCAGTTGTAGCCATAACTTGGACATACTGTGTTTGTGTGTGTGTGTGTGTGTGTGTGTGTGTGTGTGTGAGAGAGAGAGAGAGAGAGAGAGAGAGAGATGTAGGAGCCCATTCCATTGTCCTTAGCAACGATGACACTTCCCTGTATATTAGAGCACTCTAGGGGCTAACATATTGAGAGATATTTATCTGCAAGCTATGATGGTGATGTAGTAATTGAAGAAAAAAGTTAAAATGGATCCTTTCCTTGAAATGGTGAATAACAAAAGACCTTAATTGGGGATGCAAGAGTGTAGAGCATCTTACCATTGGATGCATTTGGGCTTCTTCTATGGCTAGCAATGTTGTTTTAGCTTCTAGGAGCCATTGCCGCCGACTACATTAGCTTCACATATTTGGAGAAGCTGTAGATGTTTTGCATCTATCCCAAGGCATGTGTGTGTGTGTGTGTGTGTGTGAGAGAGAGAGAGAGAGAGAGAGAGAGAGAGAGAGAGAGAGAGAGAGAGAGAGAACATAATTTTCAACAACGTAGGAACAATCCAAAAAGGACATTTGTGTGTGTGTGTGTGTGTGTGTGTGTGTGTGAGAGAGAGAGAGAGAGAGAGAGAGAGAGAGAGAGAGAGATTGTTATCTTCCTAAAGTGATTCTAAGGACTACAATGTCATTCTCGTCACACGTGGGGACGCAGATATACACACATACACACCTACCTATATATGACTTCGTGTGTGTGTGTGTGTGTATGTGAGGTTGGAGGAGAGAGAGAGAGAGAGAGAGAGAGAGAGAGAGAGAGAGATCCAATAACCATGCTTTTCTTGGCTGCAGCAATGTGCGGGTTACATACTAGTACTATATGAAGCAGCTTAACGTTTTTGAGGAAAGAGAAGGCATCCATGTGTCACTCACTGCTTCACTTGAAAGAAAATCTTACAATATGTTTCATTCTTAAGAATCTTGGAATTTGTGAACCTTTTCAACTTTCAACACTCAACCAATCAAGTAAAAATAAAAAGAAGGTTTGACTTTACCTTTTGAGACTTTAATGTTCCTTTTGCTTTTTGGAAAGCCAGTGGCCATAAAAGTTTAGAATTTAAGAAATGTATTGCATGTACACTAGCAATTTTTTGTGAGTTTACTTCAAGGTAAACTTGGAATCTAGCTCGGATTTTGTAATTAATACACTAAATCCTAGTTTTAATCAAATATTGATCTTGAATAGCCTCAAAATGGAAGAGTGCATGTGCATGCATGTGTGTGTGTGAGAGAGAGAGAGAGAGGGCTTAAAAAGAGTGCCAAATGTTTTTTCCTTAATCAAAATAATTTTAAAGTAAATCTATCTATTCTATTTCTTTATGGAATTCTCAAGCTCTTAGCCATGTTATGCGTCGAAGAACAGAGCACGTCTGAAATGTGTGCACGCACGCAGGTGATTTATGGTAGCATGAGCTTGAAGAAACTGATTCAATTTTATAGCCTTCCTAGAGAGAGAGAGAGAGAGAGGGAGAGAGAGACTGATTTACTCGGTGTCCGTTGCAAACATGGTAGCACACGCCAATCGAAGCATGTGTGTGTGTGTGTGTGTGCGCGCGCTAGGAGAGAGGGGCACATGTGGCATTATGCTGGATTGTAAAGAGAGATAGCTCAAGTAGGAACCATTCAGACACTAGGTGCTCTCCCTCTTGAACTTGGCCAATGCTCATGTGGCTGATCCATCTTGCATGAGTTGAGCAAGCAATCCTAAGGGTGGGCAATGGACGTTCTCTCGTGTCGAGAGTGGCAAGGCTGGTCATCATATAGTGGGCTACCTTATTTGATGGCTTGGAAGCCTGCAATAGGCTGAGTGGAATGTCATCATGTCAGCTCCCTTTGTTTACAAAAGAGAAAAGCGACTACTTCGTGCCAGTGTTAGAAAAAAACCGGGGTCTAGTGTATTTTAACCGGCTGAAATTATAAAATCCTGGCTAGATTTTGAGCTTGCCTTTAAGAAAACCGGCAAATTTACACAAGTTTTAGTGTAATTACCGGCAAAAGCTTCAAATTTTGACCTAAAAGCCGGGAGAATTTCAAGTTTCCCCTTATTTTGTTCGGTTAAGAAAAATGTATTTTTCTAGCCCTGCTTCGCGCCTTTCGCTTTTATTTGTTTTGCCAACCACTAAACTAACAGGTGGAACGTTCCGCCCACTTTGTATGGAGAAAATCAAAGCTCCAAACCAGATTAATGTCTAAGCCATTGTGTTTATATTCACACCATTGCACAAAGCATTGCTAAAAAGGCAAGGGCAATGCCTTCAAAAAAGTCTAGAATGCAACAATTTACAATGAAGTTATAACAAAAAAAAGCAGGCTAAAAGAAGATAAACATGTAGCATGTCTTCTACAGCTTAAATCTATTATCACTCACAAGGAAAATTTCCTTTGTAGGTAATGTAGTTCGACGGAGCTTTCCATGAGCCAAACCAGTGTGAATCTCTAAGGCACCGAGAGGCGCTCCGAGGCATCACAAGTGAAAATGATCCAAAAATGTATTTGTGCATGGAAAATGAAAGGGGTAGTCACAAGTGCCTAGCTGTGCTACACTCTGGACACCAAAGAGGCGAAATACTCCCAAGGTAAAGATAGGGAGAAACGCTTGCAAGAGATGTGGAGGGCAAGGCGGGCAGCGATGCTGTAGAGGGAGACAAGCCCCTGCAGCAGGAAGACGTCCACCACCAGTCTCGCACCATATCCAAGCTTTTACGCAAAAAGCGCCAGATCTGGGCGGCGCCGCGAGAAAGCCCCTGCGCATTACTATCATCATCAGAGTGACGGCCACGGTAGTGCACAAAGACAAAGTTGGGTTCTTGCACAGCAGGAAGCCGCAACCCCAAGTGGAGAAGATCAAGAGAAAGCAGACGCCCACCCATTTGCTTCTATCCACCACACTCATTATCTTCCAATACGCTTGCAAGCTCCATGTCGATGAGCCATTCTCGCAGCCCTTTCACACGCAGCGCTACAAAGGATACAGCGCTCACATATACCACCATAACCACCCACACAATCCCCTGCGTGGCCCGATCTAGCACATTGTCCCCCGCCTTGGCAGCCGTCCCCCACTCATTTGCCCGCGTCTGCAACCAGCTGCCGCCGTACTCCATCAGCAGACCTCTGTGAGCGTGTTACACAGTAGAATAAACGTGAGGAAAGCATTTACGAGCACAATGCTCTTGATGGAGGTGGGAATGCATTGCGTCTTGTCCAGCTTGCTGAGGTCGGATGATGATAACTATCGGGGTGTGGCAAGCCGGGGGCTCTGTCCAGCATGGCGAGTCACTAATTGACACCCTCATTTTTTTAGAGGGGATCTAAGATTGAAAATCAGTGTCGCTTTTCGACGAAGATCACAACCGTTCATCCCGAATGTGAACTTGATGTAAACTAGATGCAAACTCGTTGTGAACTTGCATGGAAACTAGATGTAAACTCGAAGTAAACTTAGTGTGAACTAAGATCGTGACGGCGGGCAGCTAGGACTCCACAATATAATGCTATCATTCTCCATACCTTTCAAAACGCGTGCAATAGTGTAGCGGTAAAGCAGTGGCATTGGGAGGACGAGGCTCCGAGGTCGAATCCCATCACCACACGCCCTTCTTTTTTCCTCCATATGAATCGAACGGCCCACAATGAACAATCATCTGGGACCGTAGATCCCCTCTTAAAAATGAGGGTGACAAATAGAGACGTGGCATGGCGACCACTTTCCAACGTGGCAAGCATTGCCGGCGTTCAATGAGTCTCCTCGACGTCGTGCATGCGCTGAAAAAGAGCTTTTTGGCCCGCTTTGGTCAACAACCCGATTGGGCCCTTGCCCCTTGGCCGCCAAGCTGCCAACATGACTTTATTTCCTTGGAAATTTATCCTGGTTTTGGAACGTCACACTGGAGTAGGTTTAATTAGTTGGGCACCAAGCCAAGTTGGTCACACTGGAAGCCGGGACTATTCAACAAACTCTCTCTCTCTCTCTCTCTCTCTCTCTCTCTCTCTGTCTCTGTCTCTCTCTCCCTCTCACTCTCTCACGCACACACACACACACACACTCACATTGTTCAACACATACATTTTTAAATGAGTACACACAGACGGAAGCAATCTCTCTCTCTCACACACACACTATAACCCTCCACTCTCTCTCTCTATCACACACACACACACACACACACGTTTTTCAATGAAGAGTACATAAAGAGTCCAAATACACTTCAAGCAATCTCTCTCTCTCACACACACACACAAAGAGCCTGCCAGTGTTCGGGATAAATGTGTCTCAACTTAATATCGTGCCGATTTCAATTTTCAAAATGCCGGTTGAGAGCAAGGGGAAAAGAAGAAATTCTGCCCCAAAATAGAGAAAAATACTGTAAAAACCTAAAAAGTAACCTAATTTTCTAAATTTTCCTCTTGGCAAATCAAGGAAAGGCATTTTGTATGTTTGGGAAAATGATTTTCCCGAACACTGGAGCCTGCCCTTTCTCTTTCATCAATGTTAGTGATGTGAACAGTTCTGATTCTTAAAAGACTTTAATATCTACTGCACCCTTGAGGATTACCTTGCTTTTTAGACATCCATTAAAGCTATAAACCATACGAGTTGTTAAATCCCTTTCATCCTTTATTGATAGTGATTGCTCACTATCAATCACTATTTACTCTTTATTCATCTCTCTCTACCCTCCACTCCCCACCCCCCCCCCCCCCCCCCAAAAAAAAAAAAAAAAAAAAAAAGCAATGGTGGTTCAAAATGTACAATTCCCTCCTCTTGGTCCATTCAATGATGGTGGATTGCAATGGATATTGGTCCAAGTACAAGGTTATGCGGCAAGCCATGATCCAATGGTCGCAAATCAATGATTCGTGCATGGAGAAGGAAAAATGGAAAGATATGACATGGTTTTAAAAAAATACACACACCATCATAAAGACCCGACTCGAATATTAAAGAGAGTGTCCAATGATGCATGGATCGAGAACATTGTGTAAGTGTTCATGCATTTCACTACACGTGCACTTCTTTGTCGTCATATGTTTTTCATTCATCTTTTGAAAACATCGGTTTTAGCCTCACAATTTCCTATGGTACTTTGTAGATTTTGGTGTGCGTATGGCCCTACAAGTGAGCGCAATATCTCATTGGACCGTTCAACATGTAGTGACAATCGTGCAATGCCAAATCAAGTGGATACAAGCATCAATGATAGCCATTTTTGTAGCACAAAACCCCGAAGGAGGGGAAGAAACAAAGGACTCCACAAAAGGGGGTGTCAATGCCATTTCTCAATAAGCCGCCTATATAAAGATCCATCTATTGGATTGATATCATATATCAACCCTTATCATACAGACAAGATAGATTTAGTGTGTCATGGAGTGGGCTCTAATATGATGTTCTCTCCTTGGGTCTCCAAGGAAAAGAAGCTTTGGGTATACAATCTTCTTCGTTGAGGCTTCACACCACACCAAGTTCTTGATGGTCACATCCAATCACTACTTGCCATAGTGATTGCTAACCCCAATCACCCAAAGTCAAGGGATGATTTCATCTCTATTTGTGATATAGTGAATATATCAAGAAAACTAGCAATCGAAACATATCAATTGCATGATGATGATGTTGAGAGTAAGCGGCACTGGTGCATGGAGAACGCATCTATTGTTTTCATATACCAAGATCAAAATCGCACGCATAAGCAAGATTTCATTTTGGGGGTTCAAACACCTTGGCAAAAGGAAATGTGCAGAGTACGTGGAGATGCCAACCTACTTGCTATGGATGCAACTTTTGGGACAAACAATTACAAGATAAGCTTCTTTTCCACTATTTATTTATGCAAAACATGATACATCACAATCCAGTACAATTGAAAAATTTGACATTTTCCCGATTGTAGTTTCACTTGTACACCCTACTTGTCTTCGATGCACATCGCAATGGGGAGCCAGTTGCTTGGGTTTTGAATTCCAACAACACAATGGAAGCGAATTCCTTGTGGCTTTGAAAATTTAGGAACACAATTATGGATCACCACAAGTGTTGGGAGCCCGCTGCTTTCATGGTAGATGACGTAGAAACCAAAATAAACGCAATCAAGTACAAGGTCGTGTTTTCAATGCAATTCCATATCCTTTTATCATATTCTTTTCTTGTACATTGAACCTCGTTTTTCATAGGGAGGTGTTTCATGTACCCATCTACCTTTGCTTGTAGCATGTGAGGAGGTGTTGGCTTAAACATCTTGTGAGAAAGGTGCAAGATTGACCAACAAGGGCAATGATGTTTCGTCGACTAGGGGTGATCATGCACTCACGAGGGCCCTCTTGCACAACTAAGATGGAAACCACAGAAAGCATTCAACACATGATAGAGGCATTTCTAGATGACTTCCAAGTGGAAAAGGCATTCGTGAATTATTTTTGGACTTATTGGCAACCAAAAATTGGTAAGATATTGGTGATGAATTACATGCACTCATACACGTGTCCACCAGGCCATGAATTTCTTGCTTTTTATGTGTAGATATGTGGATTCGTGCACCAAGGACATTGCCACACTCTGGGCAAGACACAAATGGGGCCATCGAAGCATACCATGGCATTCTCAAGACCAAATTTTTAGGAAGCTCGAAGAAGATGGTTAGTCGACGTGTTCATTGGCTACTTCACAAATTGATTTCGTGCGCCCTACCGTATTATTGGTATGTACAGACACTAAAAGATAATGGTTTCATTTGTAATGATGCAATAGAGAAGGTAGTGGAGAACTCTTTTGAGAGATAATCTCACATTCTCGACGACCATGTCACCATAGTTTCTCGGGATGAGGGTGTTCATGCCGTAGTGCGCAGTACTACAAATCCCAACATAGTACACACTGTTTACAACCCTGAAACCTCTTGGGCCTGTTGCACATGTTTGTGGTATGAACAAGGAAACCTATGCAAGCATCAGGTGAAGGTTATGCTTGCATTAGGCGTGTCCCCGTTTTTCATTGAAGGAAACATGCATGAAGATCTATGGGAGCACGCAAAGAGGATGCTTATCAACCAACAAACCAGTTTGAGACCACCAAGGATGCATTTGGAAACACTCTGAAAAGAAAAAAATATTTCATAGAGAAGCGGATTCGAGGAAGAAGAGCGGCAGTACAAGGAAGCAAATTAAGAATGCTTGGCGAATCCATTCAGAGCGTCCACACCAAAAAAGCTCTACACTATGCAAGCAAAGTTGGATCGTCACGCACGAGCAGAGAGTGCAATGGGTAGCTCATCGGACATGAGTGGACATTGAAGTAGCCACACATGCCAAATTATGTATTGTCTACTTCACAAGATAGTCTCATCATCATGCAAATTCTACATACGAATATCCCGTGTGTGTGTGTTTTCTTCACAAGAAAGTATCATTCTCAAGTGAGTTCTTAGTAATTTGTGTCTCTAGTTTGTGTGTGTGTGTGTGTGTGTGTATGTGTGTGTGTGTGTATGCACATGCAGGAGAGAGAGAGAGAGGGAGAGAGAGAGAGTGTGTGTCTATGTGTGTGTGTGTGTGTGTGTGTGTGTGTGAGAGAGAGAGAGAGAGAGAGAGAGAGAGAGACAGAGTGGAAGAAGAGGCCCGTTTTTAAATGAGAGTCTAATACAAAGAGAGATAGACACAGAGAGAGGACACACACTAGATCTCGTATGCAAAAAGTAGCTAGATATAAGTATATGATGTCATTGTTAATGCATGTGTATGAAGGAGAAAGGGGGGGGGGGGGGGGGGGGGGGGGGATGGGAGATAGTGCGAAAAATTGGAACATCCCCAAGAAACCTCATGCAATGATCCCAAATTGTTGCCCTATGGTAGGGGGTGTTGCTAATTATTTCATTGAGAGAGTGAAGAAAGGGAGAAAGTGTGCAAAAATGGAACATCCCCAAGAAACCTCATGGATCTATCCCAACCTGTTGCCAAGGGGGGCGCGCGGGGGGGTAGGGAGGGGGGGGGAGATGAAGATAGGGAAAAAGGTACAAAAACTGAAACCTTGGAAATCATTCTCACCAGGGGACGCGAAAGAGATACAAAACTAAAACCTTAGAAATCATTCCCACTAGGGGACGAGAGAGAGAGAGAGAGAGAGAGAGAGAGAGAGAGAGAGAGAGAGAGAGAGATCCCTTTATTGAAAAATAGCTAGATTTTAGTGTATGAAAAATCACCAACCTCTTTTTGTGTGTGTGTGTGTGAGAGAGAGAGAGAGTGAGAGTGAGAGAGTGAGAGAGAGAGAGTGAGAGATTATTGAAGGGAATCTGATGGACAATAGAATGAAATAAAGATGTTGCATTATCCAAAGTGTAAATGTAAGGACATGGGTCCTATGGGCAAGGCCACTGGCACGACCAAACAGTGTGTACGCTAGGGGGAGGCTAAAAGATAGCACGGTTGGGTGGAGACTAACACACACTCTACCACCGCGGTATCCGAGCTATTTTAGCAGGAGGATAAAAATGGCTTGCATGTGCGTGCGATGCCCTGCTTCTCTCCTACGTTCCGTAGATAGTGACGTCTTCACTGTGCAGCAAAAAGAGACACGGGTACAGTTTTCTGTGTGCAGCATGTGTGGACAGACAACGACAGTCGACCGCGGCCATCCCACCTATACCCTCCACAACGAGCGACCGAGGCAAACGCGACCGACAACTTGACGACACCGAGGCTCCGAAGGCTATCATTGGCACCATTGGTTGCGCGCGTAGAAAGGCCCGCTTAACCCTTGCGTGAAGGAGAGTTGAATATACCCCATGAGGGTAAGAGGCCAATACTTTACCATCAAGCTATTGACCCTTGTTGTGTATAACAAGGAAAAATAGTCTACTTGTGTTGAAAGGAAAACTAGAAGGAAAGGGAAAGCTTCAAGCTTCAAGGAAGTAGCTTCACCCTTCCTTTTCACTTCTTGGAGAAAGGTACGTTTTCCTCCAAAATTCTTTTTTCCTCAAGGAGGTAGCTTCAAAGTGAATAAAAGCCTTCACAAAAAGGACGGGGTTTTGTGAAGAATCATCAAAGGTGTTCTTACAACAAACGATAAGTGAAGCACTCAAATTGCCGCAACGCGAGGTTCGCATGCAATGCAAATCACGGAGCATACAAAACACAAAGACTTCAATTTCTCAAGGTACGCTTCTTTCTCCAAAGAGTTTTTGGACTCCAATGAAGAAGATAAGAATTGGTTAGGATGGGATGCATGCCGCATGTCTGGCTTCTCTCTCACACAGTACCTTTCGAAGTATCGGGAAATCATATTAAAACTAGAAGGTCTAGATGAATTCCAAAAGATAGAGGGTTTTAATAGGGGTCTATACAAAGACTATCGTTTTCATGTCAAGACCCGACATCCAAAAACTTTAGAAGAAGCCATCAGTCATGCGCAAAGATATGATGATGACCAAGAGAGGAAAGGAAACGTTCCCTACTCTAAGAATACTTTTTGTAAGAGCAATGTGACTAAGAGCCAATGGCGAGGTAGATCTCCCACACATTCCAAGAGGAATAAGAGACAATATACCTCTTCACGTCCACAAGAGACTAAGAAGCCTAAGCAATCACGAGATACTCCACATGGATCTCTCAGCATTGTTGATTTTGAGCTTACAAAGAGACAGTTTGTGTTTTAGATGTCTTTCGAACCAACATAACAAGAAAGATTGTCCTCTTCTACAAGGCAAAGAAAAGGCCATGCACACGGTGCAACGCCTAAATATTATGCTGTAGAGGTTCTTCATATGGAAGAAAAGCACAAGTGTTGTGTGCCTGCTTCAATGTGGAAACCCACCTTTGGCCCCTATGATTTGATTCGCATGCATGGCACTATTAACAGACAACGTGTTTGCATTTTAGTGGATGATGGTGCAACTCATAACTTTTTGAACTATAAGCTAGTCAAGAAAGTGAAGCTTGCATAGACTCCCTGCTCTCACAAGTATGTGGTGGAGAAGATGTTCGGGAATGATAAAGAAGTATGGGGGACGGTAGTTCAAGGGGTTGAGCTTATTGTTCAAGATCATACGATGACCCTTGATTTCCAAGTTATGAACATGGACCGCGCTGATGTAGTTTTAGGACGGGAGTGGCTGCACGGTTTAGGAAACACATTGCACAGTAGTTATGAACACAACTCCTTATCCTTTATGGCCAATGGTAAACATGTGCTTTTGCTTGGTGAGAAAAATATACCATCTGCACCTCTTATATGTACAGCCGAGCTTTCTATTTTGCAGAAAGCAAATTTAATAGATAAATTCTTTTAGTGTCACTGCTTGTCTTCAAGTCTTGTGAAGTCTCAAGAGCAAAGTGCGATGAATTCTAGTGATGGTATGCAAAGTGCAATGAATTCTAATGGTATGCAAAGTGCAATGAATTCTACTGATGAACAAAGTGTTAAAAAGTCTAACGAGCAAAGTGCTCTCAATTTTAATTCTATAGAGCAACGTACAACTGCTGTAAAACAAACATTACACGAATTACAAGATTCTCCATCCCAGCATAACTCTAGTTTACTTTCTCCTTTTGCACGGAAAAAGATAATTGACTTACCCATGGAGTATAGTGATGTGTTCTCAAGTGATTTACCACCGGGGTTAACCCCTACACGTGATATGCAGCATGGCATAGATGTCTTGCCAGGAACTAAACCGGTGAGTAAACCACCTTATCGTATGAGTGCTAAAGAAGCCAAGGAGGTTGAGAGTCAGTTGTCTTACTACCTCGCCCGTGGTTTCATTAGACCTAACACTTTGCCTTGGGCATCACTAATTCTATTGGTAAAAAAGAAAGATGGTACTATACGCATGTGCGTAGATTATCGTGGATTAAACACCATAACCATCAAGAACAAGTATCCTTTGCCAATAGTAGATGAGTTGTTTGATCAACTACATGGGGCAAGATACTATACAAAGATAGATCTTCGTTCAAGATACCACCAGGTACGTATCCTTTTACAAGATAACTCCAAAACTCCCTTTAGAACACAGTTCGGGCATTTTGAATTTTTGGTTATGCCTTTTGGTCTAACCAATGCTCCAACTACATTTATGACACTCATGGATAGTATTTTATGTCCCTATCTTGGAAATTTTTTGTGGTTTTCCTTGATGACATTCTCATTTACAGTAAGACTAATGATGAGCACATAGAACACTTACGATTAATGTTCGAACAGCTACGAGCTCACGCGCTGTATGCTAAGCAAAGCAAGTGCGATTTCTTTAAATTAGAGATACATTACCTCGGTCATGTGATCTCTTATTCTGGCATCAAGATGGACACTGACAAGGTCGCTGCCATTCTTCGATGGCCACATCCCAACACGGTTGAGGAGCTTCAAATATTTTTAGAGTTGGCTGGATTTTATCGGCTGTATATCCATGAGTATGCCAAAATCATTGTTCCTATGACGGATCAACTTAAAGCAAAAGGTGAGACCTTTTCTTGGGAAGAAGCCCAAAAACACAGTTTCAAACAGCTCAAGGTAGCTATGGCCACTGCTCCCATCCTAGCAATCGTCGACTAACTTAAGCCGTTTGTGGTAGAGATTGATGCTAGTGATAAAGCCATTGGTGCGGTACTTCTCCAGGAGGAAAGACCTATAGCCTTTGAAAGTAAAAAGTTAGATACAGCTCAACAGAATTACTTTGTTTATAAGAGAGAGCTCTATGCCATAATTCACACTTGACGAAAGTGGTGACACTATTTATATGGTGCCAAGTTTGAAGTAGTTTTTGACCATGAGAGTATCAAATGGTTTACTACTCAAACAGACTTGAAGGGTCATAAAGCTAGATGGGCAAAAATCCTTCAAGATTATGATTGTAAACTACGATATTGCAAGGGGCGATATAATGTAGTAGCAGATACACTAAGTCGGATGCCTTAGATTAATTCACTTGCTTTCATGGAACTAAAGAGTTGATTTTTGGAGTCATTACGTGGAAGGTGTGCACAAGATCAATCATATGCTAAAGTGTGGAGTGCAGTTTTAAAAAGGGATCCCTCACACTCACATGTCTCTGAACAGCCAAATCAATATGTCTCTACACGCGCAGATAGAAACTTCAACACACAGAGCTCCACCCCTACTTAGGAAGAGCTTAAGCGATGGAAGAATTTTTCCATTGATGATGGCTACTTAATCCACAAAGGTACAATATGTGTGACAAAGGACTCAGACACAAGGCACCAAATCTTATTTGAGTGTCATGGTAGTCCAAGTGCTGGTCATCCAGGTATCCGTAAGACGTATGCATTAGCTCGATGGTAATTTTATTGGCCGGGCTTACATCATGATGTTCAAGAGTAGGTACTAAACTACCAACAATTTCAAGTTAATAAGGCAGATCGCTTCAAGGTAGGTGGCCTTTTACATCCTTTAGATATTCCACAAGGTAAGTGGAGAGAGTATCTCCATGGATTTTGTAGTAGGACTACCTATGACAAATCACGGCCATGATGTGATTTGGGTAATTGTAGACCGTCTCAAAAAGATGGCTCGATTCATTCCCACTAAGACTACGGTTAAGACACCGGAATTAGCACGTCTATTTGTAGAGCACATATATAAACTCTACGGTCTTTCAACCAGTATCATTAGTGACAGAGATTGAAAGTTCGATATCACTTCTGGAGAGCTATGTTCCAAAATTTGGAAACTAAACTTAATCTAAGTACGGCTGATCATCGAGAAATGGATGGTCAAACACAAAGAGTTAATCAAGTGCTTGAGGATATGCTACAAGCGTACGTTAGCAAGAAGCAAACCAATTAGGAAGACTACTTACCTATATTGGAATTTTCTTATAATAGTTCAAAGCATGTGACTAAAGGGTTTATTCCATTTATGCTTTTATATGGATTTCAACCTAGATCACCCGTTACGGTGGGGTTGGCTAAGGAGAAGATATAACAAGGGAAGGATTTTCTTCAAGACCATTTTGACATGCTTTGAGTTGCTTGACAGAATGTTAAGCAAGCTCAAGATCAATATAAGAAGTATGCACATGAGCATCATCGTCTTGCTACTTTCGAAGAAGGAGACACGGTTTTCCTTAAAGTTCAAGAGCATTCAGAAAGTCTGAAGACGGGAAAAGGTGAGAAACTTTCACTATGCTATTGTGGACCGTTTACTATTCTCAAACGTATAGGTCAAGTGGCCTATAAGTTAGTTCTCCCAAAGCACTCACTAGTTCATCTTGTTTTTCATTTAAGCCGTTTACGAAAACAACTGGGACAACATGATAACATCATTGACATAACTGTGCTAGTTGACCTTATCGAATCACCAAGCGTTCCTCATGAGCCTGAAGAGATTTTGGATTCTCATGAGCTTCGCACCAGACATCATGTTAGACGACAAGTGTTGGTAAAATGGCTAGATAGACCTAAAGAAGGTTCTACATGGGAGAATGTCTTCGCACTTAAAAAACATTTTCCTACATTCGTTTTCGAGGACAAAAACGATTCTCCAACGTGGGGGTAATGTAAGGACATGGGTCCTATTGGCAAGGCCACCGGTACGGCTGGATAGTGTGTACACTAGGGGGAGGCTATAAGATAGCACTGTTGGGTGGAGACTAGCACACACATTACCATCTCTCTTTCAATAAACTACCACAAATAGCCAAAAAACCCTAAACCCTAAACCCCTAGATTTCTTATCATAAATGTTGTTCCGAGAAAGCAGGCGTTTTGAATGCCTGAGGATGAAATCCTCAAAGTGCGCTTTGCTTTTTTTGGCAGTCAAGCGTGCTAACCTCCTGGGGGCATCTTTGTTGGGCTTACTCTGACTGCTTGGTTTCCTTGCACCCTGCACAACAACACATTGAGCATGCTTATCTTATGTTAGTGTGAAAACTCTCAATTGAATTATGTGTAACAACATGTACCTTTGTAGGCTTATCGTGTGAATTTCCAACCTCTACTTGCATTGTTGTATAGGTTTCTCTCTGTTCAGTGATAGTGTTTGACTCCATGACTTCAATTCTGTTGAGCACCACCTTAGATGTCTCTGATTTTGTAAGCACTTCCAATAGCTTCTCAAGGGTTAGGGTACAAAGATAAATCGGGTGGTGTAAGCTCCTATCGAAGGTGGTGTGATGAGGTCTATGGGGTTCTCCAAGCTACCCATAGGAGTAGAATGCCATCGCACGGAGCCTTTGGATGTAAATTGACACATGGTCCTACATAGGAGCAATTTCGCCTACATATTTCATTTAAAGAGGCAAGATTACATACATTCCCACTACGTATCTGTGTGTGTGTGTGCGCGCATGTGTGCATGCGTCATAAAGAAATTAAGTTATTTAAATTGATAGCAACAAACAATGAAAATGTTAGCTTGTGTGTGAAGGTTCTGGTACAATTAAATGTACCACAGCATGAGACAAAGTAAGTCCTGGTCAATGTTGTAAACTACCCATCCAATCAAGATTTATGGGAAAATCTAGTGTGCTTGTCCGAGACCCTAAACTACAGCGCCCAATGACTTTCAAGCTTATCTAGCAACCTAGTGGAATTCCATGGGGCTCTTTTAAATTGCCCACAACCTTAGCAAAATCAATTTCTTTACCCCATTAGCATTAAACCATGAAATATGAGCATCGTCTTAGATAATAATTGTGTTTCAAAATTCATTCAAGACAAAACACTTTCCAAATGCCATATAAAAAAAAGGGCACCAGGCATTAGAAATAGTATACATTTGGAAGAATGATGCGGATTCAACGTGCATATAACAATACACCAGCCATTAGAAATAGTATAGACATCCAGAAAAAAGAAGGAACTCCAAATACTTTCTATAATTTTCACTGTTTTTTTTGCTAAAGCTAACAAACAGAAGGGTTCACATCTGTTTGGAGCTGGCCCACTGGCAATATACCCACCCAACCTATGAGCTAGAACAAAAGATCAACAGATGCCTTGATTCCCTAAACCGGCTTTTGATTCTAGCCCTTGGCTCCGACATTCACTCTATTTGCAAGGAATTGTGCATTCCTCTCAAGCCGCTGAATGGAGAGAGAGAGAGAGAGAGAGAGAGAGAGAGAGAGAGAGAGAGAGAGAGAGAGAGAGAGAGAAGAGACTTGGAGCCTGAAACTGCTTCAATGAAAGGTCGCTCGTTCTCATGTGCTCTGCAAACCTGTGTGTGTGTGTGTGAGAGAGAGAGAGATGACATGCTCGGCGAGCGCTCTCCGAGCGGTGAGCGACTGGCCGATGTCAAACCAGGAAATTGCCACGCTAGAAATAAAAATGACACGCAATGAAAGATGGGGGTGCCACGGTGGCAACCACCCCGATTTTTATCAAAAGCCCTTCTTGCCAAGGTAGCACTGGGTTACTTGCTACCTTGGCAAGAAGCGGCACCACGGGTAACGCTAACACTGCCAATTGCCTGCCGAAGGCTCTTTCTCGTAGGAAGAGGCTTCCAATCCCCTCATTTCCAAGCCAAGCCGTTGCTACAGATTTGCGACAAGGACTTGACTTTGGAGACCTGCAAAAGGTCATACAGTCCATTCACTAATTGGACTTTATCCTGGTTTCACACTTGCCTAGCGGCCATTTCTTTGGAACCGGCCCATTCATACATAACGTATTAGGAGAGAGTTCGCATGACTAAACTTGGGTTAGGCCTCCCAAACACCGTCTTTCTAAGCCAACGTTGCCATTTTGGATGGAGTAAGCTTTGAAACTACAACATTTTCACATGTTGTTTTGACGTCAAATAACATTGGCCTCACTACATGTGAATTTTTGGGGATGCTAATGCTGAGGGTGTTGAGATGTAGAGAGAAAGAGAGAGAGACGAGACAAGAGACACACCATATACGCTCCCAAAGACTGATTCATATTGAGGACAAGATACAAATATATAGGTGAGACCAAGTTCAGTAGAGTGAGCCATATATAGCTCCAACACCCCCACTCAAACAAAGGTCTCTAGCTTTGGATGAAAAAACCCTTGGGGAGTTCAAGGGAAAAACCCAAGCCCCTATACAATGTCAAAATATGAACCAGCGGTGATGATGTGAAAGTGAATTGTGCATCTATGTACAAATATTCAAGTGACTTAGATATCACAAGGTGCAAATGTGGAGTGTGCATAGTGCATGGTACCTAAAAGATTACAATGTCATATGTACAAAGCTATTACAATAGCAAAGAAGCTAATCTAGAAAGAGTGAGGCCGAAGCAACTCCAAGCTTCGAGCGCAAGAGGATGAAACGTGACTCATTGAGGCCTTTGGTCAAAAAGTCTGCAATCATCTAGTCACTTGGACAGTGTTCAACCATAATGGTTCCTTTGCGTACTTCATACCTGACATAATGATAATGGACAGCAATGTGCTTTGACTTATTATGTTGAACATAGTCTTTTGCAAGACTAATAGCACTTTGGTTATCACACCGCAAGGGTGTGCTAGAAAGAGGAGAGTGACCAATATCAACCAGCATTTGTCGAAGCCAAATCAACTCACGAGCTGCAAGTGATGCCGCAACATATTCTGACTCAGTCGTAGAAACTGCAACACAACATTGTTTCTTGCTGGTCCAAGAAACAAGACAACCATTTATAAAGAAGCAATTTCCACTAGTAGATCGCATAGATAAATGTGAGATTGCCCAGTCTGCATCTGTGTAACCCAAAAGAGAAGAGATTGCATAGAATCCGATGTGAGTTGTCGTCGATAGACTAAACCAAAATCTGTAGTGCCTTTCAAGTATTTCAATACATGCTTTGCAGCAGACCAATGCTTAAGAGAAGGACATGCAAGATGTTGTCCAAGATAATTAGCATCAAACAGAATATCAGGACGAGTGTTCATGCCAACAAACTGAAGACATCCAATCAAGTTAGCATAAGGTTGATTTGTGACAAGTTGACCTCCATTGTCAGAAGTATTCTTCGTAGAGCTCGCAAGACAAGGTGTGTTGGCTGAATGTGCAGATTCCATACCAAATTTTTGAATAGTATCTGCAATAAACTTTGACTATCGAAGGAATAAAATACCTTTTGTACGGTTCCGTTGGATTTGAATGCCAAGACAAAAGTGAATCTCTCCAAGATCCACCATATCGAATGCAGAAGACAATAACTTTTTCACTTGCTGAAGAAATCCCAAATCATTGGAAACAAGGATGGTATCATCCACATAAAGAGCAAGAATCACAAAACTGCTACCTTGGCGTTTTATGTATAAGTTGGGGTCTGACGAGCAAGAGATGAATCCTTTAGAGGTGAGAAAAATATCAAATTTTGTATACCAGGCTCGCGAAGCTTGTTTGAGACCATATAGTGCCTTATGGAGTTCAGCAACAAGGTTTTTTTTACCTGGAATAACAAACCCTTTTGGTTGTTCCATATAAATTTCTTCTTCCAAGTCACCATTAAGAAAAGCAGTTCGCACATCCATTTGATGAGCTTCTAAATCAAATTGAACAGCAAATGCCAATAAAACTCGAACACTTGTGATGCAAACAACTGGTGAAAAAGTCTTTTGATAATCAACACTAGCTACGTGGGAGTAACCTTTTGTAACTAAACGCGCCTTCAACTTGGCAAAAGATCCATATGCTTTTACTTTTGTCTTATACACTCACTTACATTTAATAGCTGTACGACCAGGAGCTAATTCAGTTAGTATCCATGTACCTTTAGAGATAAGAGAATCGTACTCTGCTTCCATAGCCTCTTGCCATTGATCCTTTTGTGGTGAAGAGATAGCTTCATCATAAGTAACGGGATCTTCAGAAGTAGAAAAAGCATTATCAGCAATATCGTCATCATAAACATGACATGAGCCATGTTCAAAATCAATAGGCAGATCCACAAAAATATCAATATTATCATTGGCAACATTTGGAATGGATGGTTGTGAAGAGGAAAGTTGCTCTACAGGAAGAGTTTCATCTTCTGAAAGAAATGGAAAAGCCTGAAGCAATGATTTAGTATCATCAGAATCATCCATGGACCATGAGCCTCCCATAAGCTGTTCGTTAAAAGTAGCATCACGATTCACAATTACTTTCTTGGAGGAAGGGTCATAGAATTTGTCTCCTATGGAAGTGTCAGAATATCCAATAAAAATAACTTTAAAACCAGGAGCATCAAGCTTTGTTCGTGTTTCTTTGGGAGCATGAATATAAGCAATACATCCAAAGGTTCGAAAATGAGATACAGAAGGAATGTCACCTGTCCATGCTGTGATGGGTATCTTACCAGAGGGTGCAGTAGTAGGAAGATAATTCTGAATAAATGGTGCTATCAAAGTAGCTTCAGCCCATAAAACACGAGATAAGCTAGAATGAATCGGCATACATCTTACAGCATTGAGAATAGTGCGATTCTTTCGTTCAGCAACACCGTTCTGTTAAGGCGAATATGGAATAGTGTGTTCATGATGAATTCCACTGTCAGCACAGTAAATCACAAACTCTCAAGAAACATATTCGCCTCCATTGTCACTACAAAGTTTCTTAAGGCGACGACCAGTTTGAAGTTCCGCAGCCTTGTGGAATTGTTTGAAAACAGATAAGGCTTCAGATTTTTGTCTAAGTAGAAATACAGTTGTATACCTTGAGAAATCATCAATGAAAGTAATGAAGTAGCGATATTGTGATCTCGAAGAAGGTAGAGGTCCACATATATTAAGATTCAATATGTCATGAGAATGAATTGTATTTGAAAGAGGAAAGGGTTTACGATTGTGTTTCCCAAGAGCACAAAATTCACAAATTCCCATATGGGGATGGGCTTTAAGATCCATGCCGTGAACAAGATCACGACGTTGAAGATCAAGGAGTTTTGAGAAATCAGCATGAACAAAACGGTGATGCCATACTTTGAATCATGATCACCTGGAGCAGTGACAATATTTGCTACAACATCGTTGAGAGAGAGTTCAAACAAATTACCGTTTCGAGAAGCAGTGGCTATAGTCTGTCCATCTTTCTCAATTCGGCATTTGGTATGATCAAATCCAACAAACAGACCAAGATCAACAAGTCTAGCAACTGAAAGAAGATTACGTTGAAGATCTGGTACATGTAATACTCCTCACAAAATTCGAGTGGAAGAAGATAAGGTACCAAGATATAAGTCTCCAATACCCTTTACTTGACAAGTAGTATCATCAGCAAGATAAACAACATGTTGAACTGACAGTGGATGATAGTTATGGAGCCACTTAGACTGATATGTCATATTTCCTGTAGCACCAGAATCGACAATAAAAAGTGATCCATCACGTACATGAAGTATTCTGTCTGGAGCAATTGAACATAAGACGCAGCTTGTTTCTGGTACAATGTTGTTTCGATGTTCAGTAGCATATGCTCTATTCCGATTTGTGTCAAATCGACGCTACGCTTATAGCACATATGAGTGGGATGATCAGATCGTCCACAATATTCACAAGAAGAAGAAGAAGATTCTCTAGATAAATGTGGTTGTTTTGTGGTAATATTGTGTTCTTCATCATATTGATGTGCCCAACAATCATCTTCAGTATGGCCATTTCTGTTGCAGTAAGAACATTGCTTATTAGGAAATTTGAGACGAGAGAAAATATTCCCACGATGGACACCTCTGCGGTTTCCTCGTTGGAATGGACGCCTTCGAGCATAAAAAGCACGTTCCATCTGTTGTGACTCAGTCTCCTCTTGTGAAATCATAGTTGTATCGTGACCAGCATTCCGACGTTCTTGACGTTGAGAGTATTCAATTAAAGACATGCAAGCTTGGTCGAAATCAAGACCATCTTTATTAGAGAGAATAGTAACAATGTTATCATAAGAAGAGTCCTTCACCGTATCAAGGAGAAGTGTAATCAGTTGCTTTCGTGGAACAGGATCACCGGCAGCAGCAAGTTGATTAATAATAGATTTGAAAGATTCAATATGTCTCGTCATGGCAATACCAACTTCATATTGTAACTTGTTAACACTAGAATGGTAACAAGACACTTTTATGTCCTTGGACACTTTTGTTTCCTGTTAAGTGACCATTTTGCTTGAATTATTTGAAGAGTATGAAAATGAATTTATAGGTGCTATATATCCACAAAGTTGCCTTATGAGCTGAAAAAAGCTTAGCATTTTTTTTTAGTATCGATCTCACCATTAACCTTACTCTTGCACAACATTTTTGAACCTAAACTGTTTGAAAAAACGGGTCCTGTTTTTGGTTTTTTTCAATTTTTGGCAACTATACCACTCTAAAATTCATGTTTGTGAGGTTTAGATGGCTAGAGGTTAGGCCTTCATAGTTCTCAACATGTTTTGATGCTTGTAGGGAGAGCTAAGTGTAAAAATTGAAAGTTATGACCAATTTACAACAATTGCATAATCCTGTTTTTTTGGGCAAAATTAGCACTTTTATGATATTTTTGGTGGCTTTCTTGATATCCAAATTCAATTTTGATTGTGTAAGTGTAATGTATAACATAAAGCTAATCTTCCTTGAGTTTTGGGGGACCTAATATGCTATATAGCATAGTATATGATGATGGTTGAGTTTTTTGATTACTGAAGAATACGATACATTTTAGAGTAGCAAGTATAACTTTCTCAATATTGCTAGTTTCTTAGGCCAATTGTGTGTATTTTGTAGGTAGTGACCATCTCTAATCATAGACTACAAACTTGGCTAGATATTGAGTAGTTTCTATGGGTTTCTAGAGGTCATAATGCTAAACCCAATTTTTTCATGTTTGCTGTATTTAGCACTTTATCATTGCCCCCAAGGTTCCAATTGTAAGAGATCCATTATCCTTTTGACATGCTCCATGGCTCCTTTTCAATCCAGAGGCCCAAAGGGAACTAAGAAAACATATATATAGTATCTGTATTGAGCGTGACTATAGAAACTTTGATGATAGGTCCGCAGAATGGCAAAAATGCAACTTTTTTGTACCTATTTTTTTTGCCAAAACAAAAAAAGTGAGGTAAAAGTAACCATATGTTTTGGTCACCAACCCATTGAAGTTAATGGGGCATTTTATCTCATTTCCTACAAAAATATCCACTCTTATTTATATGCAATCAACCGTAAGAAATTGCTGTTTTGGGCAAAATACATTGGTCCATCAACTTTGGAGGCTTGTAGTGACCAAGGGATGAGAAAAATTACAAGTTTCTCATTTTTTCCATATGTAGTAGTTATTGAACTATAAGCTCATGAAAGGATTTTTCAAAATGAGTGGATCTACTATGGTTTTGGAAATTTTTCCCAAAACCCTAAAGGACACTTTTATGTCCTGTTAGGTTACCATTCTAGTGTTAAGAAACCGTCTCAAATAAAGTATTTCTGTAACAGATTTCTTCTGAAAGTTTGCAATAAGGTACTTCCATACGTCGTGGGAAGTAGGCAGTTCATACATATCAAGCAAAAGGGAATCCGTAAGAGTAGAAAGAATATACCGACGAGCTGCTTTATCACGTCATTGCCAATCCGTATAGGCAACATTCCAATCTTCAAATATAGGTCCTTCAGTGATAAGCACGCTATCATTATCCGTATCAACAGGATGAGGCAGACAAACACGATTTCCAAGAACAACATCGGAGAGTTCATCGCCTTCAAGAATTAACAACGTCTTGGCTTTCCAGTCTGGAAATCCTTGACCTTGGAAAGGAGGAACAGAACACTGACCAGAAGGAAAGCCGTTGACGAGAATATTCATAGCCATATCTTGTTGCAAGAAGACGTATAAGATAAGATCGCAGAATCTGCACACCATATATGGTGAAGGCCGCAATTGAGAATGAGAGAGATATGAGTACTGCGTTCTGTCAACGATAAACGTAAGAAGGATGCTGAAGGAACATCCAAAGATGTGAGAGACGTCACCCAAAAAAGACAGGGTAAAGGAGACGTTAATAATAATAAACGAGTTCTCAAAATAGAGTGGCATGAGACGCAAGATTGACGGCCACAATATGAATAGCAAAAAGCTAAATCTTCTCAAAAAAGTTAACGGCAAAATAAGAAAAACGATCGCGGACGCTTCACGAAGAAGTAGGATGAAGAAAGCTGCGTCAAGCTCAATTGCAGTAAAAAAAGCATAACTTTCTGTTGCGAACTCCGATTGACGCAAACCTAGAACTCAAATCGAAGAGCTTGAGGAGACGAGCAAGTTTTGGATGAAAAGTTCCATTGCCCTACGCTCCACGGCGCTTTTCCAGTTTCTCCAAATTTTGAGCAGAACAGCAAGAAAAATTGAGATGAAGTTCAGGGTGTCATCAACAAGAAAACGTAATCAACGATTAGATTGATTAGAAATAAACGCCACATAAAACACTAATCATATTCTTCTTAACACAAAACAACCACAGTTAACAAGAATCAACCCTCAAAAATAAAAATTGTAGCAATTTTGAATCTTACATGCGAATCGCATACACATACTGTTGTGTCACCATGAATTGAATCGGCGCGTGATCATTACCGCTCTGATACCATGTTGAGATGTAGAGAGAAAGAGAGAGAGACGAGACAAGATACACACCATATACGCTCCCAAAGACTGATTCATATTGAGGACAAGATACAAATATATAGGTGAGACCAAGTTCAGTAGAGTGAGCCATATATAGCTCCAACAGAGGGGGCTAAAGTAATTAAATTTGCTATTTCACCTTCTTACAGAATCAACCCAAAAGATATTTTGTGTAAAGGTAAGTTCTCAAACAAAGCAAGTGTGGATAGCCTATACACTGTTAAGAAATTGGAAACTTTCATTTTGATAGTAAAGGGACTAGTTTTGAAATTGAAGAAAATGTCCTTTTTGTCTACCTCCTCATCCTCGCTCCATGTTTCCAGCTAACTTAACTTAGCTATCTACTCAACTCATAGAGGTTAAGCATGTGACTGCGAGATAAGGATTATCCATTTGGGCGCGTTTTAGATCATAATTCGCACACCTGCTCCACACATTCCAAGGTGTGAAGCTTTTGTTGGCATCTTATCCTCTCATAGATGCTATTCGTACCTGTGCTCTTCATAAGGTTTTGCATTCTACATGCATGACTTCGATCTTAACTGCTTTTCTTCGTTCCTCTCTCTCTCTCTCTCTCTCTCTCTCTCTCTCTCTCTCTCTCTCTCTCTGCAATGCACAATGAGTAGACAGCTATTGAAACATCCATTTGATGGTGTTAACATGATAATTGGAACAAGGAGCTTTATTATTAGGTGTGAATATTATGAATTTTCTCTTGGTTCTATAAGAAGGTATTCAAATACTTATGAGATAGCTTATGTTGTCATATCAAGCATTTTTGCAAGAAGTCTTTTTGTTTGAGAAGTATTCCTTCATTTTGGAATGGCATGGAAATCCTTTTTAGATTTAATTAGGCTTTCACAGTCATGTTGAAAGAATTTCTTTGTAGCTTTGCACATAGTTCTTATACAATAGTTTATGTCCTTGTAAGGATGCCATGCCTAGGATTGAGCATAGTGCAATTGTAGTTTGTTTTTCTTCTCTATAGTAAATTCTCTCACAATATAAGAGATCATTTGTGCTAATTATGTTTTCATTGTGACCTTTTTTGTGAATATGTATGTAGAACACTGTACATGCAAGGAAATGATACTCTTTTCTTTTCTTCTCTCTAGTTATTGCCATCTCTCTATATTTCTCTCTCTTCCCCCCATGCTATGCTCTTCTTTATACTTGTTGTCCTCTACCCTCTCTCTCTTTTTTTCTCTCTTAAAAAATTCTCCCTTGTACTAGCTTGCTAGTCTGCTTCTCTCATCGGCTAGGCTTGTTGTGTAATTCTTGAAACCGATAACAAGGGGAAGGGATCATCGACACCTGTCTTCTCACATGAATCATGCTAAGTACTAACTTAATGTTTTTGTGTGGATGGCGGCAGGTAACAAGTCTCTTACTTGGGATTACTACAAAGAAGACAGATAGAACAACAGATCCATATGGATGATAACATATTTATGCACAGATTTATGAAAATTCACAATTAGCCATACTCAATGACTAATTTTAAAATCTAGTTTGTAACCATATAGCTGGTGTAGGAGTCTATGATTTAGTATAATGCATCATTCATAGTGTAGTTGTATTGTCTCTGGTCTTATCCATTGTATAGTTCAAAAGATTGTACATTTCAATCTATTGTTGGGTTTTCAAACATAAACACACATACCCTTCTCCCAAGCTAGCCTTTGGTCGGGCTAGCACTATACAATGGATTTAGACCTAGACCCGTCTTCTACTTTTTGCCTGACCCACCCATTCCAAGCGGAAGTGTTGGTGCCTTGGGGTGCCTAACTTGGTCAAGTAATCATTTCTTCTTGTAGGTGTTTACTAATTAGGATAATGCCTATCTTTATAGAAAGGATAATGATAATCCAATCCTATTAGAATTCTAGTTGATAGCTGATAGCATTGTATATTTAAAGTTCTATTTCCATTTTTATACATGTTTTCCTTTGTCTATGGGCTTTTGTTATGTCATCAAGTAACTGTCACTCCTTTGCAGGATGGACTACGGTAATGATTACCACCTTTCAAACAGTCGTATATATTGGAAGACTAAAACACACGATTAAAGGTGAGAGCATATCTCTTACTCAGTATTTTTGCTTGTATCATTTACTTGGCAAAACATAAACTAGTTCTACATACATCTAGATTGTAATTATGAGTCGCTCAAATTTTAACACTCTATTTGAGACATAACTCCTAATGTGTTGTGGAATATAGCTTTGCTATAAGTTGCTGGTAAGTTGGATGTTGGATCCTCGTCACTATATGGCACGGCTCTGGGTCAGAGGCGATCTAGGGCCCAAATTTGGGGACGCCAGGCGGCTTTAATCTTAGCTGTCGGATCACGCAATGAACTAGGGGTGGGTGAACTGGGGGTGAACTAACGGTGAACTAGGGGCAGGTAAGCTAGAGGTGGGTGAACTGGGGGTGAACTAAGGGTGAACAAGGAGCGCCTAAACTAGGGTATGATCATGTGCCATGCCAACATGGACAAGGACGCGTGCTAGCATGGTGGTAGGGCATTCGTGTGGCAAACGAGACGTCCAAGGTTCGACCCACACCCCGTGAGGCCGGTGAACTAGGGGTGAACTAGGAGTGAACTCAGGGTGCCATTTTTGCCCCAAGCTCACCCCTAGTTCACCCCCTAGTTCACCCCGAGTTCACCCCCAGTTCACTACGTGATCCGACGGTTGAGATTAAAGCCACCTACACCTCCCGCCCCCAAATTTGGGCCCTAGATCACCCCTGGCCAAAGCAGTGCCATGTAGTGACGAGGGATGTTGGATTACTTTCCATTGACTTTAAGCATATTCAACTTTCAGGCATCGTATCTAGATCTTTATCCGTGTCCAATGAGTAAGACTCCAAACTACTCAACCCTTTACCCTAGACAAACTTGCTCAAAACCCACTTATCAATTCACACATATATATTTTTTTAAAAAAATTAAATAAGGAAATCATGCTTGACGTTTTTATGACATGACAATGCTAGACTTGTGTTAGTCTGTGTGAGAATTACTCATCTAGGGTGAAACACTACAAACACTAGTAAAACGGCACCGCCTTCGGCGGCGGCATGGCCCCTCTTACCCTCAAACCCCTTGCTTCCATTGCCTATTCAGAGAGGGTTTAGGACCACAGACAAAGTTATGAGATAATAGGATCATAGATTTCTTTACCCGCAAGCCTAGATGTAGCGTGCCAATTAGGTGGTCAAAATGGACCTGCAATCACACATCGCACACCTCGATAAGCATGGACCCGCATGGGTGGGGAGAGAGAGAGAGAGAGAGAGAGAGAGAGAGAGAGAGAGAGAGAGAGAGAGAGAGAGAGAGAGAGAGAGAGAGAGAGAGAGAGAGAGAGAGAGAGAGAGAGAGAGGAGGGGGGGCGGGGGGGCTAGAGAAATGCCGGTTGAGGGCGAGGGGAAAATGAGAAATTCCAGCCCAAAATGGAGAAAAATCGTTTTAAAACCCAGAAATTAAACTAATTTTCTAAAATTCTCTCTCGAAAAATTCAAAGTAAGGAATTTTGTATGTTTAGATAAATGATTTTTCCTGAACACTGGCTGGCTGCAGGTGGGATCATCACACTAAACCTACGTATCTTTCGAGCACCGACTCTGATGCGAGCTGCCAATCAGGTGGTCGAGATGGACATCGATAAGCAGGGACCTAGAGAGAGAGAGAGAGAGAGAGAGAGAGAGAGAGAGAGAGAGAGAGAGAGAGAGAGAGAGAGAGAGAGAGAGAGAGAGAATGGAGCTGCTTGGAAATTTGGGGGATGGCTGCAGCTGCGAGAATCCGTTGCACACAATTTTCAAGGCCTTTGCTACAAACTCCAAACCTCAGAACGTCTCTTTCTCTCTCTCTCTCTCTCTCTCTCTCTCTCTCTCTCTCTCTCACACACACACACACACACACACACACACACACACACACACACACACACACACACACACACACACACACAGAATCTTGGATGTTCGTGTACAGGTGGTCATCTGTAAACCACCAAAGACTACACCTCACGAAGAAGGCAGCTTCCAATCGTGCCCCTATGTATCTTTTGAGCACGGACTCTGATGCGGGCTGCCAATCGCGTGGTCCAAATGGACATCGATTAGCACACACACACAGAGAGAGAGAGAGAGAGAGAGAGAGAGAGAGAGAGAGAGAGAGAGAGAGAGAGAGAGAGAGAGAGAGAGAGAGAGAGAGAGAGAGAGAGAGAGAGAGAGAGAGAGAGAGAGAGAGAACGGACCTGTTTGCAAAGTTGGGGGATGGTTGCAGCTACGAGAATCCGTTGTACACAATTTTCAAGGCCTTTGCTACAAACTCCAAACCTCAGAACGTCTCTCTCTCTCTCCCTCTCTCTCTCTCTCTCTTTCACACACACACACACACACACATAGAATCTTGGATGTTCGTGTACAGGTGGTCATCTGTAAACCACCAAGGCCTACACCTGACGAAGAAGGCAGCTTCCAATCGTGACGGAAAGGGACTCTCTCTCTCTCTCTCTCTCTCTCTCTCTCTCTCTCTCTCTCTCTCTCTCTCTCTCTCTCTCACACACACACACACACACACACAATTGCGAGTGGGTGCAGCTCTCTCTCGCTCTGTTTTGCGTGGACTGTAGCCTGTAGAACCCCAAGGTCCACATCTCACTAAGAGGGCAACACCCAATCATGTGAAAGTGGGGATTGGGTAGCTATGGCGGGCATTATAAGTCAAGGCTATTGGAGCCTGAAGGGAGGGGATGACTTGACATGTTGCGGGCGGTAGCTGCCGGCTACAATAGCTCCTTGTAAAGCATGGGAGCATTGTGGCGCTATTGCCTGTGACCTATCACACCTGTGTGTGTGTGTGTGTGTGTGTGAGACACTGTCCGCTGGTCAGACAGCATTGGCCTAAAGGCACCGGACAAAGGAGCTACTTATTGTGCATTCTCTCTCTCTCTCTCTCTCTCTCTCTCTCTCTCTCTCTCTCCAAAAATAGAGTTAAATTATGAAGTCTGGCAAGATTCTCTCTCTCTCTCTCTGTCTCATATACACAAATTCAGGAAGAGTCCACAGCAATGTTTAGGAAAAAATGTGTCTCAGCTTAATGTCGTGTCGTTTTCAATTTCATAAATGCCGGTGGAGGGCAAGGGACAAAGGAGAAATTCCACCCCAAATAGATGGTCTGTTTTGCGTGGTCTGTAGCCTGTAGAACCCCAAGGTCCACACCTCACTAAGAGGGCAGCACCCAATCATGTGAAAGTGGGGATTTGGCAGCTATGGCGAGCATCAGAAGTCGAGGCTATTGGAGCCTGGAGGAGGGGATGACTTGACATGTTGCAGGCGGTAGCTTCCGGCTACAATAGCTTCTTGTAAAGCATTAGGAAATTTCAGAGGTCATTTGGAGGGCCATATGAAGAGAGAGAATAATAGAGCGCGTCCAATGAGCACGAAGGCTACGTTACGTAGGAAAGTACGTGGAAAGACTCAAAAAATAGGAAAATAGCATAAAACTTTCAGGAATCTAGGATTGTAGCATCGTAATTTCCTTCCTTTTACCGAGCTTTTAGGTGCTTGAATGTGGTCCCACTTCTGATATTCTCTTATGGTCATTAACGTACTGGAGGGTGACCATTAAGCCCGCACAAGATATTGGAATTCTAAAACACTTTCCCTCCATTAGAATGCTTTCAAAGTGAATCTCCCTCCACTAAAGATTTTCTCTGAGAGCTATGGCGTCCACGTCTTCTCGCCCAAGAGGCTCCAGGTGTTTACTGTCTCTCACACCAACAACCAACAACTGCACTTTGCCTAGAAGGCCAAGTAGTAGCATATCCTCAATTACAATACCAGCTTCAATAAGTGCAGAGAACCAATGGGTTGGACAAAGGATAAGCAAAGGTTCATGGGTCCTCATGCAACCAAGAAGACCCAAGAGGTCTAGTGGTATCAACGTTTACCGCTCAGCATGGAAGGCCAGAGTGTTGGATTTCA
The DNA here is from genome assembly GCF_014529385.1 of Adiantum capillus-veneris. NCBI lineage: Eukaryota > Viridiplantae > Streptophyta > Polypodiopsida > Polypodiales > Pteridaceae > Adiantum > Adiantum capillus-veneris. Next base: position 119,168,577 of record NC_140944.1, read on the forward strand.
AAGTTGAAATCGGCAAAAGATCTGTAAAGGAAGTTCTTGTTCAGCATGTGTTTACCCATCCAGAGGTGATAGCAAACGGTGGAAATGTATCAGATATACATCAACCACGTTGCAATTGTAAGTACTCTTGACATGTGAACTTACTGATACTCTCATTATAACTTTTCTTATATATTTTACAATGTTTCTCCCGCTTGTTATGAGCAATGTCTCCATTCTTCACAGCTCAATTACATTAGATTTGTCATTTGTACTTATTGATACTCTTAGTTTAACTCTTCTTATATATATTGCAGATGTTTATCCCTCTTCTTATGAGCAATGGGAGCCTGTGGAGTGCATAATAGGCCTCTTCCATGTTGTTCATGCCCACATTGGTTCTCTACAGTATTCAGGGAGGAGCAACAAAAGACTGGTTGATGAGAGAATATTTTTTTATGACCACTTCTACCAACTTAGCTCAGGGAATAAGAATTGCATGTTGGTGAAAGTGCCTCTACCAACCGATTGGAACACTGTGGACTGGCCAGTTCCCGAGGAAACAATGGTGGAGGCAATGCAAAGTAAGCTCTACAAGGATATACAAAGGTCTCTACGTAGCTTTATTCCCACCAAACTGGTTAGAATTGCAACCTTTTGTCCTGTTGCACTCTTCATAGTGCTGTTTCATAGCTACAACATCCGAGTTACGAAAACTATGTTCATGTGCAAGTCATTTCAGCAGTCATCCTGTGACAAACTTCTTGACAGAGGATGGTATGCAAAGGAAGAGATTGGTTTACGGTGCAAGGTCGCGCTTGATACTCTAGTTGTCAAGTACATGATTGCAAGCCAATCACTGTTACTCTCGTTTTGGTATATGCGATCACAAATGCTCAACGGTAAGTACATTCCTATGGACCAGGTTTTTGCAGGTTTGGAAGATAATCCTGCTGTGGATGTGGAAGTGATTGATAAAGATCATGGCCTACTGTTGGTGGTTACAATAAGGGAGCTATGCAGTCTTCAGCATTTGCGGCATGACATAATTGAAGAGTCAATGGACAAGGACCTATCAGATTTTTCCTTTTTCCTAGCTGGCCGTAAGGTGATGCGGCGAAGGGAAAAAGATATTTTGTGCAAAGAGTTGGATGGTCGGGTTGAAGTAGTATCAATGTAACAGATATTCTTGTGAACCCAAGAGTATACAAATGACTTTCAAGACATGAAGTTTATTGAGCTCATTTTTCAATTGTGCCCTGTGAAAAAGTGTCAATGTAACAGATATTCTTGTGAACCCAAGAGTATACAAATGACTTTCAAGACATGAAGTTTATTGAGCTCATTTTTCAATTGTGCCCTGTGAAAAAGTGTGCTTGAAATACATTTCTTTACCATGTCAAATCTCTCTCTCTCTCTCTCTCTCTCTCTCTCTCTCTCTCAATGTTAGACAAGAAAAAGACATGATAGAAGAGTCATCTTAATTCATTAGAAAGTACAAACTCGTCCGTGAACAATGGACTGAGAAACAATTTCTGTAAGTATGGAATCAGAATGTCTTCAAGGTAAAAATCGAAGGAATGCCCCTCGAAAGAAGGTGGTGAGATAGTTGTTCCCGGCGGATTTAGTTCTCCCTTTTCAGAAGTATCGTCAATCAGTAGTGTATTAGTTGCATCAAAGGGTACACCGATTTGGCTAAACGGTTTGTACAAAAGAGGTAAGTGTGGTTTTTTAGGGTGGTAGTGGCCCTCAACGGTAACGCATTTTCTTTGATCATACAAAAAGGCAAAATCTGACGTGTGAGCGTGGCATACACTGCAAACTATTGCAACTAGTGGCGACAAGTTTTGCCTTTGCATTGAAGAACATATGGCAACTTTGAAGCGCGAAAGAAGAAACTGAATAAATTCCTTGGTTCCTGGACGAACCACGACTCGACAAGTTCCCATCCGAAACGTTTGCAAATCCTCAAAGGGTTCTCTGTCACCGAGAGGCACCCGCATCAGTAGCAATCCATTGACATCCAAGATAATCAACCTCTGTAAAAGTTGACAAGTATATATAAGTAGTTAGAAGCTGAACATATTTTGCCATACTTTAATAGACATTATCGGAACAACCGTATCTACAGGTAGCAAGGGTCCATACTGGGTCTCTGTAGTGTTCATGTCGTTGTTGCTCTCCTCTGCTTTATCTTCATAGTCATCATTCACATCTTCATCAAGGGTCTCCCCCATGGCTCTTTCTACCTCATTCAAGGTTTCCTCCAAGGTCTTTTCCTCTCCCTCGGTTGATCGGCTTGCCTCATACATCCTTGCCTGATCCATATCAGTTTGCTCATCGCTAGGCCTGCTTTCCTCATCCATATCCTTTTGCTCATCTATAGGCCTGCTTTCCTCATCTTGGGTTTTAGCCATAGGCTCTTTTGGCTCCTCCACTAGCTGACTTGGCTCTTTCATTGTCTCCTCTGGTTGTACACTAGCACCTTCCATATGCTCATTTGACCTTTCCTCATCCTCGGCTCTTTCATCTTCTGCTGATATGACCCCCTCGGCCCGTTGTGATTCCATTGTATCGGATGCAGGGGTTTGTCGTGGTGGCACGTCATGTTTTGTTAGATCAATAGTGCGGTCATCCAAGCCGCTATCTTCAAGCTCTCTGGGGCTAGACATAGTAAGCAGGTGTTGTATTAAACTTACCCGGTATCTTTGCAAATAATCATATGTGTAGTTTTTTAAAGCACTCTGCAAAATTGAAAGACCACATGGTGAGAATTCTTTTATAGACTAAACCAAAACTAACTGAATGCATTGCCAAATGGGTACCTTAGTCGTGAAAGGTTTTAATGCAAAGTAGCTTTGCAGGACATATTCTGCATGG